>NC_060185.1:15308579-15361079 GCF_021184085.1 Oncorhynchus gorbuscha | reverse complement strand
TCCTTGGTTGGTGACAGAAGCACCAGATCAGCAGCAAACAGACATTTAACTTCAGATTCTAGTAGAGAAAGGCCGGGTGCTGCAGACTGTTCTAGTGCCCTCGACAATTTGTTGATATATATGATGGGGGTGGGGCTTAAGCTGCATCCCTGTCTCACCCCCCGGCCCTGTGGGAAAAAATGTGTTTTTGACAATTCTATCCGCACACTTGTTTGTTTACATGGATATCATAATGTCGTATGTTCCCCCCCCCCCCCAACACCACTTTCCATCAAATTGTATAGCAGACCCTCAGGCCAAATTGTATAGCAGACCCTTAGGCCAAATTGTATAGCAGACCCTCAGGCCAAATTGTATAGCAGACCCTCAGGCCAAATTGTATAGCAGACCCTCAGGCCAAATTGTATAGCAGACCCTCAGGCCAAATTGAGTCGAAAGCTTTTTTGAAATCAACTTAAGCATAACAAAACTTTGCCTTTGTTTTGGTTTGTTTGTTTATCAATTAGGGTATGCAGGGTGAACATGTGGTCTGTCGTACGGCAATTTGGTAAAAAGCCATTTTGACATTTGCACAGTACATTGTTTTCACTTAGGAAATGTATGAGTCTGCTGTTAATGCAGAGGATTTCCCCAAGGTTGCTGTTGACACATATCCCCCCGGTAGTTATTGGGGTCAAATCTGTCTTGATTGAGGTGATCAGGCCTTGGTTCCAAATACTGGGGAAGATGCCAGAGCTGAGGATGATGTTAAAAAGTTAAAGTATAGCCATTTGTAATTTGTGGTCTGTATATTTTATCATTTCATTTAGGAAACCATCAACACCCCAGGCCTTTTTGGGTTGGAGGGTTTTTATTTTGTCCTGTAGTTCATACAATGTAATTGGAGAATCCAGTGGGGTCCGATAGTCTTTAATAGTTGACTCTAAGATGTGTATTTGATCATGTATATGTTTTTGCTGTTTGTTCTTTTGTTATAGGGTGAAAAAGATTGGAGAAGGGGTTAATCCATATGTCGCCATTTTAGCATTTCTTAATATTATACAGTTCCTTTGGCTTTGATGCCTCATGACTGAGTATTGCTCTGTTAAAGTAGACTGTGGTTTTGATGAGATCTGATAGCGGTGTCAGTGGACTGACCGAACGCTGTAAGAGACACTGGGCTGATGTCAGTGATAAAGTAGTCTACAGAACTACTGCCAAGAGATGACGTATTGGTGTACCTACCAAAGGAGTCCCCTCGAAGCCTACCGTTGACTATGTACGTACCCAGCGACAGAGCTGCAGGAGTTGTGACCCGTTTTTGTTGGTTATGTTGTCATAACTGTGTCTAAGGGGGCATATGGGGGAGGGAATGCTGTCACCTGCGCTCTCAATTCAATTCTGATTCTTGGCATGGGAAAGATATGTTAACATTGTCAAAGGAAGTGAAGTAGATAATGAAATTAAAGTGAAATAAACAATACAAATTAACAGTATACATTACACTCACAGAAGTTTCAAAAGAAGAAAATACATTTTAAATGTCATATTATGTCTATATACAGTGTTGTAACGATGTGTAAATAGTTAAGGTACAAAAGGGAAAATAAACAAATATGGGTTGTATTTACATTGGTGTTTGTTCTTCAATGGTTCCCTCTCTCTCCCTCTGCCTTCCCAAATCCTTTCACCTGTCTCCCCATCTCCCGACCTCCTCTCCCTCGTTCTCTGTGTTCCTGTACCTGATATCTGGCTAAATCTCGTCTCATGAAGCCTGAAGGAGATGACCTCATTTCACAGCAATGCTCAGAGAGAAAGAGAGCGAGAGGGTGAGAGAGAGACTATAGAAGAGAGAGAAAGAAAGAAAGAGAGAAAGAGAGGGGCAGGGGAGAAAGAGAAAAAGAGAGGGGCAGGGGAGAAAGGAAGAAAGAGAGAGAAGGGAGGGGGAGAAAGAGAGAGAAGGGAGGGGGAGAAAGAGAGGGGGGGGCAGGTGTAGTGCCGACTGCTAGTGATGGGGGGATCACTACGGTTACATATCACAATATTATGTATGAGCATGTTTGGAACATTAAATCCCCCAAAAATAAACTAAATAAATATCAAAGTATTGCAATACATATAGAATCATGAGAATCACAATACACATCCTATCAGCACCTAAGTATGGTGATAATATCATTTTGTGAGGTCCTCGGCAATTCCCAGCACTCGTGCACTATAGGGCAGTGAGTTGTTCTTCAGTTTCCAGAAAAGGAAAAAGGCTCCCTTGCTCTTAGACACACACATCTCCTTGCATAGGACTACACTTGTCTACAGCCCATTTCAATTTGGGATCAATTGAAAGCGTCAATCCTCTTTATGTCTCTCCTCTCCTACTAAATCAGAGCATGAGCTTACATGGAAGTAACAGACAGAGACACTGCTCAGACATCTCCCAGGCCAACACACCGGCCGTTGGCTATTATCAAACACATCAGTAACGGTTCTCCAAAAAGCAGAAGGGGGGGTTGACGGACAACATCCCCCTCACAACTTCTTCAAGACAAGCCAACAGTGCTTGTAACAAAGAAGTAAGGTAATATAAGAGAGTTATGTAAGATAGATAAAACAGTTTTTATAGTCACAGGAAAAGTGTGTGTGTGAGAGAGGTTCCAGAGAAGATCTAAACCACAATGTGTGTGTCTGTAGAGAAAACAATTTTTTCTTGAGTGATACCGAACGACAATAACACACACACACTAAAGGCAGCAGGGGTTAAGGACTAACTAAAGGCAGCCGGGGATAAGGACTAACTAAAGGCAGCCGGGTATAAGGACTAACTAAAGGCAGCCGGGGATAAGGACTAACTAAAGGCAGCCGGGGATAAGGACTAACTAAAGGCAGCAGGGGATAAGGACTAACTAAAGGCAGCCGGGGATAAGGACTAACTAAAGGCAGCCGGGGATAAGGACTAACTAAAGGCAGCAGGGGATAAGGACTAACTAAAGGCAGCAGGGGATAAGGACTAACTAAAGGCAGCAGGGGATAAGGACTAACTAAAGGCAGGACTAACTAAAGGCAGGGATAAGGACTAACTAAAGGCAGCAGGGGATAAGGACTAACTAAAGGCAGCCGGGGATAAGGACTAACTAAAGGCAGCAGGGGATAAGGACTAACTAAAGGCAGCAGGGGATAAGGACTAACTAAAGGCAGCAGGGGATAAGGACTAACTAAAGGCAGCAGGGGATAAGGACTAACTAAAGGCAGCCGGGGATAAGGACTAACTAAAGGCAGCAGGGGATAAGGTCTAACTAAAGGCAGCCGGGGATAAGGACTAACTAAAGGCTGCCGGGGATAAGGACTAACTAAAGGCAGCAGGGGTTGACTGTTTGACTGTACTACAGTCATTAGGTTATCAGTGCCCACAGTCACATACACTCATAAGCATAAGGTAATTGAAGCACAGCAAAGCATTGCCCAGAATATTAGCAGCAGGCGCTAGTCCAGAAGCTAATGTGCCCAGTCCTATTAGCAGCAGGCGCTAGTCCAGAAGCTAATGTGCCCAGAGTATTAGCAGCAGGCGCTAGTGCAGAAGCTAATGTGCCCAGAGTATTAGCAGCAGGCACTAGTCCAGAAGCTAATGTGCCCAGAGTATTAGCAGCAGGCGCTAGTCCAAAAGCAAATGTGCCCAGTCCTATTAGCAGCAGGCACTAGTCCATAAGCTAATGTGCCCAGTCCTATTAGCAGCAGGCACTAGTCCAGAAGCTAATGTGCCCAGTCCTATTAGCAGCAGGCACTAGTCCAGAAGCTAATGTGCCCAGTCCTATTAGCAGCAGGCACTAGTCCAGAAGCTAATGTGCCCAGTCCAATGCTTGTTTAACAACTGTTCTAACAATGTTTGTGTAAGTTGGTTTGATGTTCCTGCTAACAAATACACTCTAAAAATAACCATCAGAGAGTATGGCTATGGCATTAGAGGCTTGTTGTGTGTGTGTGTGTGTGTGTGTGTGTGTGTGTGTGTGTGTGTGTGTGTGTGTGTGTGTGTGTGTGTGTGTGTGTGTGTGTGTGTGTGTGTGTGTGTGTGTGTGTGTGTGTGTGTGTGTGTGTGTGTGTGTACACCAAATAGCACTCAAGACGCAGTGAACAGAAACAAATTGTGAGCGGAGCTAGAATCTTTATCCCAGAGCCATATTCCGAGCAGTTTCTCTCCCCAAGAGCTATAGAGAATGATATGGAGCTCCATATTTGCTCCAAAAACTCCATCGTTATAACATTCTACTGAGTACACACACACACACACACACACACACACACACACACACACACACACACACACACACACACACACAACAGAATCATGCTTTGTAAGGTGCTTCTCCTTCAACACATCATTAGCAGCCTCGTATGAAATACACGTCAGAACGCATAACTCCATCTAGCTGTGTTGATTTCCCAGAGGATTTTATCCATGACAACAGCAAACATTCAGCCTCTCCTGCAACATGAAAACACAACTTTGGACCACTTAGACACACACACACACCGTGGCAATGTTACTCACCACTCTGGGTTTGGCTCTCTGTGGGGCTGGTGTGGTCAGCTCCTCACTGCTCTTCCTCTGCAGTCTGGGTTCTCTGGCACCAGTGGGAGTAGCAGGGCTGGAGTTGGACCCGTCTGGTACAGGCACCGTTCCTCCAGACCCAGGCCCAGACAGCTCCCCCTCGCACCCAGGAGCATTCAGAGCCAGAATATACCGCTTGGTCACATCCTCCAGGGAGGGGGCCTCCACACCAGTGGGCTGACCCAGGATGGAGGGTTCAGAGGCGGGTAGCAAGGCAGGCGGGGGCTGTGGAGGTGGGGAGATGGGGACGAAGGTGGCAGGTTCGCTGGCGTGGCGGACGTGCTTGGACCTGGCTTTGGGGGGGGGCGGGGGCAGTGGGAGGTTGAGCTCAGTCTGGTCTTGATCCTGGCTCTCCTCTGGACCGTGGTCTTCTGGACCTGGTTCCGAGTGGTCCAGCTCCTCCGATGCTGTTTGTGCGACTCGGTTGGGGCGTTTCCTGGAGGCCCGCCGGCCTATTTTGGGAGATAGAGCCTCCGCAAGTTCGGGGTCAAAGTTCAATATCTGCCCACCTCCCCCTCCATCTGTGTCATCACCATAGAGACAGGAGTGCAGCTCCCGTTCTGATTGGGAGCGGAGTTTGCCACCTTCATTGTTGACAGGGCGACTACGTAATGGACGTCCACGTTCGTCTCCGAGCTCCCACAGCTCATCTCTCTGCTCACTCAGGATTGGCTCACTACTGGAGGGCGGGATCTGACCAAGCTGATCCAGCTCACTGATTGGTTCGTTGGGGTGATGGTGACTTTTGAACCCTGATTCGTCAAGCAGGTGGCCATCACCACGGCGACTGGGGTCCGAGAAGGACTTCTTCTTCGTGGCTTTCCCGTTGTTTTTGTCATCTGTCATCAATCGGTCCATTGCTCCTGGCTCTGCAACAATGCTCCGGATCACGTTGCTGTAGTCGTCACGGAGACTATCGTCACGGAGACCACCATCACTGCACACCGATAGCTCGCTGGTCACGCTGCCCGTGCACTCTGATAGATCAGCTGCAGAGGACGACTCTGGGACACTTCCTCCTCCGACTCCTCCTGCCCCCTTGGAGGAGAGAGAGAGCGACCCCAGCAGGTTACTATCCACAGAGAAACTGTTATTCCCTTCTTCTGACACAGAGTGGCGCCGTTGAGGCATGGGGTCGCTTAGCGAACGGTAAACAGTAGGATCCCCGTTGGACTCCCCGTTGCTGCCGTTGCTGGAGTCAGAACCAGTGTTCCCTGCTGAGGAAAACTTACGGCGGCGGCGGATAGCGCTCGGAGTGGGAGGAGCCTCAAGTCCTGGGGCTGAGGCACTCTGGGATACATTAGTCCTCCCACTAGTACTGTTGTTGTTGACGCTGCTCATCTCTGTTACTACATCAATGCTCTCAGTCTCAGTCCCAAGAGCAGGAACAGAGACCAGGTTCTCTCGTTTCTCTCCCGCTCCTGCGTATAACCTCGATCCCTCTCGCATTCCCTCGTTTAACTCTGGCCATTTCTCCTCATGCAGAGCAGACTGCTTCCAGACAGTCAGGGGTTGACCTAGCACATCTCTGGCCAAAGATGATCCTAAACTTGACCCCACAAATAACCTCTCAGGGTCACCAGGTCCAGTCTCTGGTTCTGTGACTATGCCCTCATCTGTGAGGCTTGACTCGTGACCCGATAGCTCATCAACAAATCGGTCATAAAACACGTTCTCCTCAGAATCTCCCTTCAGTAGGCACTTCTCTCGTTCTCTGTTTTCACATTCCCCCTCCCTCTTCTCTTGTTCCCCTGAAATGGAGGCTGCACCAATGTCAACCTCAGCCTCCCTAGCTCTCCCCTCCCTCTCTTTTGTCTCCTGCTCCTCCACTTGCTTCCTTTTGAAACCGTCATCCTCAGTGGAATCTGTCGCTAGCATATCATCCTCGTTATCATCATCCTTGCGAGCGCTCATCTGGCAGATATCTCTGATCACCTGTCTGGCCTCCTGTACATACCTGTCCTGCAGCGGAGTAGGCATAACTTCCTCATCCCCATAACCCCCTGCTCTGCAGTCCCCTCCGTCACTCTCCACCTCTCTGGCAGGCACCACCCTCCTCCCTCCATCACGCTCTCCGTCTAAATCCAGACGTTGCTCAGAAGAGCTTCTTTTGGCCGAGGACCCATCTGAATGTTGCATCCCTTCTGGTTTATCAGAGTAAGTGAAGGATTTGGCGCGTCGAAGAGTTGCAGTGAGGTCCTTTAATGAAGGGCGGAGTCCTGGGTGGAGACCTCTTGACCCCATCCTGTACACCGCAGATGACCCCTCAGTAACCCCTGACCTGTCCGTCTTCCGAACTCTGAGCTCTGATAGGTCACTTTTCAGGAAGCTGAGGAGGGACATTGTTTCCGAAGCAATATCCGGGTTTGACATTGACATCCTGTTCCTGTCCTTATCCCCGACTACGCCACCACTTATCAACCGCTGGAACACTGTAGTCTCCTCCCTAGTAACCCCTCGAGTGTCCCCTGTGGCTGGAGATGGTGGGTTGACAGGGGGAAGAAGGTGGGGGCAGACTCTAACAGGGGCGCGGGATAAGTTATCCCCATGTCCGAAGCTGGGGGAGCGGTACATGGTAAAGTTACCGTGGTAGGTCTTACTGAGCATCGAGGAGGATGCACCGACCACACTGCCTGGGGTGGTGGTAGTAGTAGTAGTGTTAGCCATTCTGTTAGCATAGCTAGCTTGGTCTTCTTTCAGCGTCTCTGTGCTACAGTATCTACTGCTGGTCTGCGATCCACCGGGACTCGAAATAAACGATGAGATGTTGACCTTTGACACCCGTGATACCCCTGTGAGGGGCGTGGTCAAGGGAGATGATGTCCCCGGCCCACCTGAGGTGTATTGGCGTCTGTAGCTCTCCTGCGCCACCATCTGGTTAGGAGTGTAATTGCGTCCCCTCTGCGCTGCATTGTTTCTAGAGCCTTCGGGTTCTCCGAGCCGGTTCCGAGAGCTACCAGCCTGTTCTGTAGTGGCGGCGGTGTTCTGTTGGTGTCTCTCTAGGTGTTCCATCATACCTGTCTGCTCGTCGTCGCTGTCGTCCGATTCACCATTGTCTCGTTCCGTTGCTATGGCAACTTCGCTGTTCTTCTTCTTCTTCCTCAGTGAACGGCGTCGCATGGTGTCTCGGCTAGGTCCTAGTGATGCAGGGCTGTCCTCTTCACTGCCTGAAGACCTTCCGGGGACCTTTCCACCCCACCAACCATTCTTACCGCGGGAGAGGTAACTTCCACTGACACCTAACGAGGGAGCGCTCCTTCCTCCTGCTCGGTGGTACTCCTCTTCTTCGTCTCCTGAGCTGAACCTCCAGCGGGCTGTGATGGCTGCCCTGGCTGAGGCTCTATCAGAGGAGGGGGCCACTGGTCTGGAGAAGCTATGTGAGGAATGTAAACTATCCCTGGGCTGCCCGGCCCCCTGGCTCCGCTGCTGCTCTACAGAGGGGCAGACACAGGAGGAGGAGAGGCCCCTGGAGCTGCTCCGAGGTGGGGAGGTGGGGCCAGTGGCTAGGACAGAGGGTGGAGGGTCAGAGTTCAGACTAGATGGACAGGTCTCAGGCCCCTCTACTCCACTGCTGGGGCTGTGGGGTCTGTGCGTGTTTGATGGCTGCGCCACCCTAAGAAACATACCACTTCTACTAATACTAGCGCTGGCTGGCTCAATCTCTGCCTTGTCTGAGTAGTGCTGGTCAGGGTGAAAGGCTGAGTCCATGCCCTGGTGTCTCCTCTCTCTGCCCAGGGAGGCAGCCCTGCTGCGGTGTCTGTCTGACAGTGAGAGGCTAGTGGCTTCCGGGGTTGGGCTGTTGGGAGACTGCCTGTCGCTTCTGTCTGATACAGAGTTCTCTTTGGAGCTGCTGAAAAGCTCGAGGTGGTCAGCAGACTTTAAATCCTCTGCATCAGAGGTGGACCGGTGCTTCTTTCTGTGCCTGTCCCCAAAAAGCTCTCGGATCTTGGTGACACTGGGCCAGTTGGTTAAATCAATGTGAACAGGAGAATCTCCATGGTGACTTGTGAAATAGCTCCTGTGTGACTTGCAGGCAGGCGCCCCACTGACAGAAACATCATCCTCAGCGTTCAACGTTTCACTGCAGTTATTGTTATCAGAGATAGACGGATCAATTTGGGAATAATCTCTTTTACCAGACCCAACGCTGCTGCCTTGAGCAGATTTGCGAGTATAAATCAATTGTTGATTTCTATCCGAATCCGACCCAGAGACAGAGTCTGTGCCTGAATAAAACGTTTGTTGCTGAACTTTAGTGTCAGTCGAAGACTCTGTTGACACCGTGTCAGTAACTTGTAAATATCCACTGTCCTCGTGGAATAAATTCCGAGACGGGGATCTCTCTCCCCTTCTGCTTTTAAATCGGGTTAAAGTTGTGCTCTTCCCGGCCACGTTACTGCCAGGGCTCGGGGCTCCGTGATTCCGAGCCGAATTATTGCTACTGAACTTTTCAGTGAGTTGTCGAATAGAGGGAGAAATGGAGGAGAGAGGAGTGGAAGAGGCTTTCTTTAGCTCTGCGGTGTCGAGGCTGGCAGCGGAGATTTTGGAAACTTTCCTTGACACACTAACATTGCGCATAGCCGAGGGCTGCGCTTTCTCTGCCGCAGCCGTAGATGGAGGGGGAAGGGCGCTGCTACTGCTCTCCAAATCCTTTGATTTGTTTTGTTGATTTTCACAGGGACTTTTGTTTGAGCTCCAACTTTCAAACTTTTTGAAAGAGACCCTGCTATACACCTTCTCTGTCTCCGTTTCTGCCATTGTGCGTGTATTTTTGTTATGTTCTCTCCTTTCGTTAATTCATTGCGGTAAAGCACTTTTTCTTCTACAGTGGCTAGGCTTTCACCCCTTTTCAATTGAGCTCGTACAATAGGCAACACTTTTAACCACCATTTGCTGCAGTCTTTTTCTCTCTACTCTAATTAAGAGTCTCAAAACAAGAAACCAGCGTTTACAGTAAAACGACAATGAATTACACTACAACGACAGTGAATTAAACAACGTGAGAGAGAGAGAACTCTCCTGCATTCTGACCTTACATGTCTTCTCGAGTCGCATCCATGCACGAAGAAGTGCTAAAGTTTTCCCAAACTTTTCTCCTTCAACTTGGTCAACTCTGCAGCTTTTCCATAGATTTCCCCATATTCCAGACCCTTTCCCATCGTTTTATTCACGCGGTTTTCCCTAAACTCCTCATTCACTATAATCCCGAACTGTTGCTGTATTCCTTATTTTGACAGAATGTAGTTTTCTGTGATTTATGTTTTTACATGCAAATGCCTGAGAACGAGATAGACCAGGCGTGGGCGGGACTAATCGGGGTATAAGGGCTGTCATAGCCCCTCGGGAATGGGCATAAAACGCATTTCCTTTTCGATGGGAGAAAACAGATATCGAGGACAGAAATATATAATTATAGCTCAGGGCCGTGCAAACCGTTGGCGCGCTGAGAAATGTTAACGTTACTTTTCACAAAGTTAAACAAGAACATGTAACAGTGTATTAATGAAGCTAATATTAGTGCTGTCTCACACGGGTTTGTGAATTATGTGTCAACGTTAATTAAAGCATTTTCTCTCATGCAAAAATGACTCTTGTAGTTTTTCCCATGACTGTCTGGTTATGTAGCTCTTTGTTCAAGCACGTATATTATTACACTGACCTCTGGGCGGTGGAATGCTGACGGCAGCGCCATCTTACGGACAATAAATACAAGGGCTTTATTAGTTTTGCTCAAAGGGTCGAGGCTATTGGAGAATCTCAATTGCGTACTCCTTGTTAGGGCCCGCTCATTAAACAGGATTGGGCAGCTGTATATATGGTGGCAGATTGACGAGGGCGGCATTTTCTGAGGTAAACTGACTAAAACGCACCTCCAACAACACATGAAACCTAACATAATTCTGCTAAAAAACAATGAGACTTTCTCTCAACCGGTGGGATATGGGCCTTTTAGGTGAGCCCCGATGCCGCCCTGTGATAAGCAGTGCCCACTTTGTTTAAGGCAGGGACACAAAATATTGATATTTTCCATTCCCGAGTGCGCCTCTCCAGGGTGCTGTTGAAGATACGCATCGCTGCGGCGCTCTTCAACATTCCATTTAAAAAATGATCTAACATAAATCGTGGCTCCCGAGTGGCGCAGCGGTATAAGGCACTGCACCTCAGTGCTAGAGGCGTCACTACAGACCCTTGTTCGATTCCCTGCTGTATCACAACCAGCTGTGATTGGGAATCCCATAGGGCACAATTGGCCCAGCATTGTTAGGGTTTGGCCGAGGTAGGCTGTCATTGTAAATAAGAATTTGTTCTTAACTGACTTCACCAGTTAAAATGCAAAAATAAAATACTTCTGCATTTCCCACTGTGTAAACACATTGTAAATAGGCTCTGGATAAATCCTCCTGATAAAGTTGGGTAGCTGATATTCAGAGCTTAAATAGCAGAGGAATCGTGACTAATAAAGCCAACGCAACGGCCTGTTTTACAAACGGTGGGCCTACAAAATGAATGGGCATTCATAAAATTCAATTTCAGGAGACACTGTAGGCTCTACCTCAGTATGCACAGACTGACACTGATGTCTGTTTTTTGGCCTTGGATGGGAAATACGTATTTTTTCAAAGTAATTTTGCTTACTGGGACTGTTCTTGTCGGGCCGGCAAGTTCAGAGGGGAAGGACCTCTGCCCTTCTCATCCAATGGGTTTTGAGGAGGTGGTGAGGAGAAAGGATGGCAACTGCTCGGCCACCGACCGCAAGGCACTACAGAGGGTAGTGCTATACATATACATATATACATGCTATAGTCCTATACATCTAATCAAATAGCAACCCAGACTATTTACATTGCCCCCTCTTTTACTCCGCTGCTACTCTCTGTTGTTATCATCTATGCATAGCCACTTTAATAACTCTACCTACATGTACATATTACCTCAATTATCTCACTCTCTGTTGTTATCATCTATGCATAGTCACTTTAATAACTCTACCTACATGTACATATTACCTCAATTATCTCACTCTCTGTTGTTATCATCTATGCATAGTCACTTTAATAACTCTACCTACATGTACATATTACCTCAATTATCTCACTCTCTGTTGTTATCATCTATGCATAGTCACTTTAATAACTCTACCTACATGTACATATTACCTCAATTATCTCACTCTCTGTTGTTATCATCTATGCATAGCCACTTTAATAACTCTACCTACATGTACATATTACCTCAATTGCCTCGACTAAACGGTGCCCCCCCGTACATTGACTCTGTACCGGTACCCCCTGCATATAGTCTTGCTATTGTTATTTTACTGCTGCTCTTTAATTACTTGTTACTTTTATTTCTTATTCTTATTCATATTTTTTAACTGCATTGTTGGTTAACATTTCACTGTAAGGTCTACAGGTACCTGTTGTATTCAGCATTTCACTGTAAGGTCTACAGGTACCTGTTGTATTCAGCATTTCACTGTAAGGTCTACAGGTACCTGTTGTATTCAGCATTTCACTGTAAGGTCTACAGGTACCTGTTGTATTCAGCATTTCACTGTAAGGTCTACAGGTACCTGTTGTATTCAGCATTTCACTGTAAGGTCTACAGGTACCTGTTGTATTCAGCATTTCACTGTAAGGTCTACAGGTACCTGTTGTATTCAGCATTTCACTGTAAGGTCTACAGGTACCTGTTGTTTTCAGCATTTCACTGTAAGGTCTACAGGTACCTGTTGTATTCAGCATTTCACTGTAAGGTCTACAGGTACCTGTTGTATTCAGCATTTCACTGTAAGGTCTACAGGTACCTGTTGTATTCAGCATTTCACTGTAAGGTCTACAGGTACCTGTTGTATTCAGCATTTCACTGTAAGGTCTACAGGTACCTGTTGTATTCAGCATTTCACTGTAAGGTCTACAGGTACCTGTTGTATTCAGCATTTTACTGTAAGGTCTACAGGTACCTGTTGTATTCAGCATTTCACTGTAAGGTCTACAGGTACCTGTTGTATTCAGCATTTCACTGTAAGGTCTACAGGTACCTGTTGTATTCAGCATTTCACTGTAAGGTCTACAGGTACCTGTTGTATTCAGCATTTCACTGTAAGGTCTACAGGTACCTGTTGTATTCAGCATTTCACTGTACGGTCTACAGGTACCTGTTGTATTCAGCATTTCACTGTAAGGTCTACAGGTACCTGTTATATTCAGCATTTCACTGTACGGTCTACAGGTACCTGTTATATTCAGCATTTCACTGTAAGGTCTACAGGTACCTGTTATATTCAGCATTTCACTGTACGGTCTACAGGTACCTGTTATATTCAGCATTTCACTGTAAGGTCTACAGGTACCTGTTATATTCAGCATTTCACTGTAAGGTCTACAGGTACCTGTTGTATTCAGCATTTCACTGTAAGGTCTACAGGTACCTGTTGTATTCAGCATTTCACTGTAAGGTCTACAGGTACCTGTTGTATTCAGCATTTCACTGTAAGGTCTACAGGTACCTGTTGTATTCAGCATTTCACTGTAAGGTCTACAGGTACCTGTTGTATTCAGCATTTCACTGTAAGGTCTACAGGTACCTGTTGTATTCAGCATTTCACTGTAAGGTCTACAGGTACCTGTTGTATTCAGCATTTCACTGTAAGGTCTACAGGTACCTGTTGTATTCAGCATTTCACTGTAAGGTCTACAGGTACCTGTTGTATTCAGCATTTCACTGTAAGGTCTACAGGTACCTGTTGTATTCAGCATTTCACTGTAAGGTCTACAGGTACCTGTTGTATTCAGCATTTTCACTGTAAGGTCTACAGGTACCTGTTGTATTCAGCATTTCACTGTAAGGTCTACAGGTACCTGTTGTATTCAGCATTTCACTGTAAGGTCTACAGGTACCTGTTGTATTCAGCATTTCACTGTAAGGTCTACAGGTACCTGTTGTATTCAGCATTTCACTGTAAGGTCTACAGGTACCTGTTGTATTCAGCATTTCACTGTACGGTCTACAGGTACCTGTTGTATTCAGCATTTCACTGTAAGGTCTACAGGTACCTGTTATATTCAGCATTTCACTGTACGGTCTACAGGTACCTGTTATATTCAGCATTTCACTGTAAGGTCTACAGGTACCTGTTATATTCAGCATTTCACTGTACGGTCTACAGGTACCTGTTATATTCAGCATTTCACTGTAAGGTCTACAGGTACCTGTTATATTCAGCATTTCACTGTACGGTCTACAGGTACCTGTTGTATTCAGCATTTCACTGTAAGGTCTACAGGTACCTGTTATATTCAGCATTTCACTGTACGGTCTACAGGTACCTGTTGTATTCAGCATTTCACTGTAAGGTCTACAGGTACCTGTTGTATTCAGCATTTCACTGTAAGGTCTACAGGTACCTGTTATATTCAGCATTTCACTGTAAGGTCTACAGGTACCTGTTATATTCAGCATTTCACTGTACGGTCTACAGGTACCTGTTATATTCAGCATTTCACTGTAAGGTCTACAGGTACCTGTTGTATTCAGCATTTCACTGTAAGGTCTACAGGTACCTGTTGTATTCAGCATTTCACTGTAAGGTCTACAGGTACCTGTTGTATTCAGCATTTCACTGTAAGGTCTACAGGTACCTGTTGTATTCAGCATTTCACTGTAAGGTCTACAGGTACCTGTTGTATTCAGCATTTCACTGTAAGGTCTACAGGTACCTGTTGTATTCAGCATTTCACTGTAAGGTCTACAGGTACCTGTTGTATTCAGCATTTCACTGTAAGGTCTACAGGTACCTGTTGTATTCAGCATTTCACTGTAAGGTCTACAGGTACCTGTTGTATTCAGCATTTCACTGTAAGGTCTACAGGTACCTGTTGTATTCAGCATTTCACTGTAAGGTCTACAGGTACCTGTTGTATTCAGCATTTCACTGTAAGGTCTACAGGTACCTGTTGTATTCAGCATTTCACTGTAAGGTCTACAGGTACCTGTTGTATTCAGCATTTCACTGTAAGGTCTACAGGTACCTGTTGTATTCAGCATTTCACTGTAAGGTCTACAGGTACCTGTTGTATTCAGCATTTCACTGTAAGGTCTACAGGTACCTGTTGTATTCAGCATTTCACTGTAAGGTCTACAGGTACCTGTTGTATTCAGCATTTCACTGTAAGGTCTACAGGTACCTGTTGTATTCAGCATTTCACTGTAAGGTCTACAGGTACCTGTTGTATTCAGCATTTCACTGTAAGGTCTACAGGTACCTGTTGTATTCAGCATTTCACTGTAAGGTCTACAGGTACCTGTTGTATTCAGCATTTCACTGTAAGGTCTACAGGTACCTGTTGTATTCAGCATTTCACTGTAAGGTCTACAGGTACCTGTTGTATTCAGCATTTCACTGTAAGGTCTACAGGTACCTGTTGTATTCAGCATTTCACTGTAAGGTCTACAGGTACCTGTTGTATTCAGCATTTCACTGTAAGGTCTACAGGTACCTGTTGTATTCAGCATTTCACTGTAAGGTCTACAGGTACCTGTTGTATTCAGCATTTCACTGTAAGGTCTACAGGTACCTGTTGTATTCAGCATTTCACTGTAAGGTCTACAGGTACCTGTTGTATTCAGCATTTCACTGTAAGGTCTACAGGTACCTGTTGTATTCAGCATTTCACTGTAAGGTCTACAGGTACCTGTTGTATTCAGCATTTCACTGTAAGGTCTACAGGTACCTGTTGTATTCAGCATTTCACTGTAAGGTCTACAGGTACCTGTTGTATTCAGCATTTCACTGTAAGGTCTACAGGTACCTGTTGTATTCAGCATTTCACTGTAAGGTCTACAGGTACCTGTTGTATTCAGCATTTCACTGTAAGGTCTACAGGTACCTGTTGTATTCAGCATTTCACTGTAAGGTCTACAGGTACCTGTTGTATTCAGCATTTCACTGTAAGGTCTACAGGTACCTGTTGTATTCAGCATTTCACTGTAAGGTCTACAGGTACCTGTTGTATTCAGCATTTCACTGTAAGGTCTACAGGTACCTGTTGTATTCAGCATTTCACTGTAAGGTCTACAGGTACCTGTTGTATTCAGCATTTCACTGTAAGGTCTACAGGTACCTGTTGTATTCAGCATTTCACTGTAAGGTCTACAGGTACCTGTTGTATTCAGCATTTCACTGTAAGGTCTACAGGTACCTGTTGTATTCAGCATTTCACTGTAAGGTCTACAGGTACCTGTTGTATTCAGCATTTCACTGTAAGGTCTACAGGTACCTGTTGTATTCAGCATTTCACTGTAAGGTCTACAGGTACCTGTTGTATTCAGCATTTCACTGTAAGGTCTACAGGTACCTGTTGTATTCAGCATTTCAAGGTCTACAGGTACCTGTTGTATTCAGCATTTCACTGTAAGGTCTACAGGTACCTGTTGTATTCAGCATTTCACTGTAAGGTCTATTCAGCATTTCACTGTAAGGTCTACAGGTACCTGTTGTATTCAGCATTTCACTGTAAGGTCTACAGGTACCTGTTGTATTCAGCATTTCACTGTAAGGTCTACAGGTACCTGTTGTATTCAGCATTTCACTGTAAGGTCTACAGGTACCTGTTGTATTCAGCATTTCACTGTAAGGTCTACAGGTACCTGTTGTATTCAGCATTTCACTGTAAGGTCTACAGGTACCTGTTGTATTCAGCATTTCACTGTAAGGTCTACAGGTACCTGTTGTATTCAGCATTTCACTGTAAGGTCTACAGGTACCTGTTGTATTCAGCATTTCACTGTAAGGTCTACAGGTACCTGTTGTATTCAGCATTTCACTGTAAGGTCTACAGGTACCTGTTGTATTCAGCATTTCACTGTAAGGTCTACAGGTACCTGTTGTATTCAGCATTTCACTGTAAGGTCTACAGGTACCTGTTGTATTCAGCATTTCACTGTAAGGTCTACAGGTACCTGTTGTATTCAGCATTTCACTGTAAGGTCTACAGGTACCTGTTGTATTCAGCATTTCACTGTAAGGTCTACAGGTACCTGTTGTATTCAGCATTTCACTGTAAGGTCTACAGGTACCTGTTGTATTCAGCATTTCACTGTAAGGTCTACAGGTACCTGTTGTATTCAGCATTTCACTGTCTAACCTGTTGTATTCAGCATTTCTAGGTCAGGTACCTGTTGTATTCAGCATTTCACTGTAAGGTCTACAGGTACCTGTTGTATTCAGCATTTCACTGTACGGTCTACAGGTACCTGTTGTATTCAGCATTTCACTGTACGGTCTACAGGTACCTGTTGTATTCAGCATTTCACTGTACGGTCTACAGGTACCTGTTGTATTCAGCATTTCACTGTAAGGTCTACAGGTACCTGTTGTATTCAGCATTTCACTGTACTGTAAGGTCTACAGGTACCTGTTGTATTCAGCATTTCACTGTAAGGTCTACAGGTACCTGTTGTATTCAGCATTTCACTGTAAGGTCTACAGGTACCTGTTGTATTCAGCATTTCACTGTAAGGTCTACAGGTACCTGTTGTATTCAGCATTTCACTGTAAGGTCTACAGGTACCTGTTGTATTCAGCATTTCACTGTAAGGTCTACAGGTACCTGTTGTATTCAGCATTTCACTGTACGGTCTACAGGTACCTGTTGTATTCAGCATTTCACTGTAAGGTCTACAGGTACCTGTTGTATTCAGCATTTCACTGTAAGGTCTACAGGTACCTGTTGTATTCAGCATTTCACTGTAAGGTCTACAGGTACCTGTTGTATTCAGCATTTCACTGTAAGGTCTACAGGTACCTGTTGTATTCAGCATTTCACTGTAAGGTCTACAGGTACCTGTTGTATTCAGCATTTCACTGTAAGGTCTACAGGTACCTGTTGTATTCAGCATTTCACTGTAAGGTCTACAGGTACCTGTTGTATTCAGCATTTCACTGTAAGGTCTACAGGTACCTGTTGTATTCAGCATTTCACTGTAAGGTCTACAGGTACCTGTTGTATTCAGCATTTCACTGTAAGGTCTACAGGTACCTGTTGTATTCAGCATTTCACTGTAAGGTCTACAGGTACCTGTTGTATTCAGCATTTCACTGTACGGTCTACAGGTACCTGTTGTATTCAGCATTTCACTGTAAGGTCTACAGGTACCTGTTGTATTCAGCATTTCACTGTAAGGTCTACAGGTACCTGTTGTATTCAGCATTTCACTGTAAGGTCTACAGGTACCTGTTGTATTCAGCATTTCACTGTAAGGTCTACAGGTACCTGTTGTATTCAGCATTTCACTGTAAGGTCTACAGGTACCTGTTGTATTCAGCATTTCACTGTAAGGTCTACAGGTACCTGTTGTATTCAGCATTTCACTGTACGGTCTACAGGTACCTGTTGTATTCAGCATTTCACTGTAAGGTCTACAGGTACCTGTTGTATTCAGCATTTCACTGTAAGGTCTACAGGTACCTGTTGTATTCAGCATTTCACTGTAAGGTCTACAGGTACCTGTTGTATTCAGCATTTCACTGTAAGGTCTACAGGTACCTGTTGTATTCAGCATTTCACTGTAAGGTCTACAGGTACCTGTTGTATTCAGCATTTCACTGTAAGGTCTACAGGTACCTGTTGTATTCAGCATTTCACTGTAAGGTCTACAGGTACCTGTTGTATTCAGCATTTCACTGTAAGGTCTACAGGTACCTGTTGTATTCAGCATTTCACTGTAAGGTCTACAGGTACCTGTTGTATTCAGCATTTCACTGTAAGGTCTACAGGTACCTGTTGTATTCAGCATTTCACTGTAAGGTCTACAGGTACCTGTTGTATTCAGCATTTCACTGTAAGGTCTACAGGTACCTGTTGTATTCAGCATTTCACTGTAAGGTCTACAGGTACCTGTTGTATTCAGCATTTCACTGTAAGGTCTACAGGTACCTGTTGTATTCAGCATTTCACTGTAAGGTCTACAGGTACCTGTTGTATTCAGCATTTCACTGTAAGGTCTACAGGTACCTGTTGTATTCAGCATTTCACTGTAAGGTCTACAGGTACCTGTTGTATTCAGCATTTCACTGTAAGGTCTACAGGTACCTGTTGTATTCAGCATTTCACTGTAAGGTCTACAGGTACCTGTTGTATTCAGCATTTCACTGTAAGGTCTACAGGTACCTGTTGTATTCAGCATTTCACTGTAAGGTCTACAGGTACCTGTTGTATTCAGCATTTCACTGTAAGGTCTACAGGTACCTGTTGTATTCAGCATTTCACTGTAAGGTCTACAGGTACCTGTTGTATTCAGCATTTCACTGTAAGGTCTACAGGTACCTGTTGTATTCAGCATTTCACTGTAAGGTCTACAGGTACCTGTTGTATTCAGCATTTCACTGTAAGGTCTACAGGTACCTGTTGTATTCAGCATTTCACTTTCACTGCATTTAAGGTCTACAGGTACCTGTTGTATTCAGCATTTCACTGTAAGGTCTACAGGTACCTGTTGTATTCAGCATTTCACTGTAAGGTCTACAGTATTCAGCATTTCAGGTACCTGTTGTATTCAGCATTTCACTGTAAGGTCTACAGGTACCTGTTGTATTCAGCATTTCACTGTAAGGTCTACAGGTACCTGTTGTATTCAGCATTTCACTGTAAGGTCTACAGGTACCTGTTGTATTCAGCATTTCACTGTAAGGTCTACAGGTACCTGTTGTATTCAGCATTTCACTGTAAGGTCTACAGGTACCTGTTGTATTCAGCATTTCACTGTAAGGTCTACAGGTACCTGTTGTATTCAGCATTTCACTGTAAGGTCTACAGGTACCTGTTGTATTCAGCATTTCACTGTAAGGTCTACAGGTACCTGTTGTATTCAGCATTTCACTGTAAGGTCTACAGGTACCTGTTGTATTCAGCATTTCACATTTCACTGTAAGGTCTACAGGTACCTGTTGTATTCAGCATTTCACTGTAAGGTCTACAGGTACCTGTTGTATTCAGCATTTCACTGTAAGGTCTACAGGTACCTGTTGTATTCAGCATTTCACTGTAAGGTCTACAGGTACCTGTTGTATTCAGCATTTCACTGTAAGGTCTACAGGTACCTGTTGTATTCAGCATTTCACTGTAAGGTCTACAGGTACCTGTTGTATTCAGCATTTCACTGTAAGGTCTACAGGTACCTGTTGTATTCAGCATTTCACTGTAAGGTCTACAGGTACCTGTTGTATTCAGCATTTCACTGTAAGGTCTACAGGTACCTGTTGTATTCAGCATTTCACTGTAAGGTCTACAGGTACCTGTTGTATTCAGCATTTCACTGTAAGGTCTACAGGTACCTGTTGTATTCAGCATTTCACTGTAAGGTCTACAGGTACCTGTTGTATTCAGCATTTCACTGTAAGGTCTACAGGTACCTGTTGTATTCAGCATTTCACTGTAAGGTCTACAGGTACCTGTTGTATTCAGCATTTCACTGTAAGGTCTACAGGTACCTGTTGTATTCAGCATTTCACTGTAAGGTCTACAGGTACCTGTTGTATTCAGCATTTCACTGTAAGGTCTACAGGTACCTGTATTCAGCATTTTGTATTCAGCATTTCACTGTAAGGTCTACAGGTACCTGTTGTATTCAGCATTTCACTGTAAGGTCTACAGGTACCTGTTGTATTCAGCATTTCACTGTAAGGTCTACAGGTACCTGTTGTATTCAGCATTTCACTGTAAGGTCTACAGGTACCTGTTGTATTCAGCATTTCACTGTACGGTCTACAGGTACCTGTTGTATTCAGCATTTCACTGTACGGTCTACAGGTACCTGTTGTATTCAGCATTTCACTGTAAGGTCTACAGGTACCTGTTGTATTCAGCATTTCACTGTATTCAGGTCTACAGGTACCTGTTGTATTCAGCATTTCACTGTAAGGTCTACAGGTACCTGTTGTATTCAGCATTTCACTGTAAGGTCTACAGGTACCTGTTGTATTCAGCATTTCACTGTAAGGTCTACAGGTACCTGTTGTATTCAGCATTTCACTGTAAGGTCTACAGGTACCTGTTGTATTCAGCATTTCACTGTAAGGTCTACAGGTACCTGTTGTATTCAGCATTTCACTGTAAGGTCTACAGGTACCTGTTGTATTCAGCATTTCACTGTAAGGTCTACAGGTACCTGTTGTATTCAGCATTTCACTGTAAGGTCTACAGGTACCTGTTGTATTCAGCATTTCACTGTAAGGTCTACAGGTACCTGTTGTATTCAGCATTTCACTGTAAGGTCTACAGGTACCTGTTGTATTCAGCATTTCACTGTAAGGTCTACAGGTACCTGTTGTATTCAGCATTTCACTGTAAGGTCTACAGGTACCTGTTGTATTCAGCATTTCACTGTAAGGTCTACAGGTACCTGTTGTATTCAGCATTTCACTGTAAGGTCTACAGGTACCTGTTGTATTCAGCATTTCACTGTAAGGTCTACAGGTACCTGTTGTATTCAGCATTTCACTGTAAGGTCTACAGGTACCTGTTGTATTCAGCATTTCACTGTAAGGTCTACAGGTACCTGTTGTATTCAGCATTTCACTGTAAGGTCTACAGGTACCTGTTGTATTCAGCATTTCACTGTAAGGTCTACAGGTACCTGTTGTATTCAGCATTTCACTGTAAGGTCTACAGGTACCTGTTGTATTCAGCATTTCACTGTAAGGTCTACAGGTACCTGTTGTATTCAGCATTTCACTGTAAGGTCTACAGGTACCTGTTGTATTCAGCATTTCACTGTAAGGTCTACAGGTACCTGTTGTATTCAGCATTTCACTGTAAGGTCTACAGGTACCTGTTGTATTCAGCATTTCACTGTAAGGTCTACAGGTACCTGTTGTATTCAGCATTTCACTGTAAGGTCTACAGGTACCTGTTGTATTCAGCATTTCACTGTAAGGTCTACAGGTACCTGTTGTATTCAGCATTTCACTGTAAGGTCTACAGGTACCTGTTGTATTCAGCATTTCACTGTAAGGTCTACAGGTACCTGTTGTATTCAGCATTTCACTGTTGTATTCAGCATTTCACGGTCTACAGGTACCTGTTGTATTCAGCATTTCACTGTAAGGTCTACAGGTACCTGTTGTATTCAGCATTTCACTGTAAGGTCTACAGGTACCTGTTGTATTCAGCATTTCACTGTAAGGTCTACAGGTACCTGTTGTATTCAGCATTTCACTGTAAGGTCTACAGGTACCTGTTGTATTCAGCATTTCACTGTAAGGTCTACAGGTACCTGTTGTATTCAGCATTTCACTGTAAGGTCTACAGGTACCTGTTGTATTCAGCATTTCACTGTAAGGTCTACAGGTACCTGTTGTATTCAGCATTTCACTGTAAGGTCTACAGGTACCTGTTGTATTCAGCATTTCACTGTAAGGTCTACAGGTACCTGTTGTATTCAGCATTTCACTGTAAGGTCTACAGGTACCTGTTGTATTCAGCATTTCACTGTAAGGTCTACAGGTACCTGTTGTATTCAGCACATGTGACTAATAACATTTCATTCATTTGAATAGCAAGTTTATTACAGTGTCAACAGGTTCTTTAATTGGAGAGAAGGTCGGCAGAGGTAACTATGGACATGCATGTGTATGTATAAAACAGTACAACTAATAAATGCATGTATTACACAAGTAATGAATTAAAACAAATTTATAACCAAAATATATTTAAGTACTCTCCATGTTATAAAAATAAGTTTAACTGTAAAAAATGATATAGTGACACAGAAACGTATCCAATGGAGCATTTTGAAATGAATGGTAAATAATGTAGTGTCATTTTGGAGTCACTTTTATTGTAAATAAGAATATAATATATTTCTAAACACTTCTACATTAATCAGGTACATTTTTGGTTCTGAACGAATACATTATTTACCATTAATTCCTATTGGGCACAAAATAATCTAAAACACAACCAAAACAAACAGAAGATGCATCCAACGAGTTTGTAGAGTCACAAGCTTGATGTAGTCATTACGTACTAGGTATATGGGACCAAATACTAAACGTTAGGACTAATTTCACCCACATTTAAGTGCATTTTTCCCAATAATTTTGGTTCTCTAAAATCGGGAACTATGTACAAAAAGTGCTGTAATTTCTAAACGGTTCTTACTGATATGGATTAAAATAACCTCAAATTAAAAGCTGTCAGTCTTCACTCTAACCTCCTAGTCATTGTATCATTTCAAATTCGAAGTGCTGGAGAACAGAGCAATACAACAACTGCAACATTGCCAGTGTCCCAATACTTCTGGAGCTCACTGTATGTTGGCTCCTATCAGACATGTGCACACATATTAACCTTCATGTTATCACTTCATTAAGGACCTTAAGCTAAGGCAGAGGTTAAACACACACACACACACACACACACACACACACACACACACACACACACACACACACACACACACACACACACACACACACACACACACACACACACACACACACACACACACACACACACACACACACACACACACACACACACACACACACAACATTCCCGGCATATTTGGGAACAAAAACATCAGATGTCACACACATTTGACCAAAACAAGCCAGTGTTATTGCGCAATCCCATCGTCTGCAGCTGATACACAAAGGGACAGCACCAGATCTGTAAATCCAGGCCGATAGGTTTGGTTTGAGGAACTAGTCCTGTGATATTCTCTTGGAGACTTGTGTACTTACAAGGACACTATACCTTATTTTGTAATGGCAAAATAATCATATTGACATCATATTGACTAGTGCATTAGATCACAAAGCATCAGTGTCAATCTACATGTCAGGGACACAAGGCGTCCATATCAGTGCTTATTTCAACACATGAAATATTTGTCTCTGACATTCTCACTTTTAAAATGTCTAAATACCTATTAGATAGAAAAGGTACAGTACACACTGGGAATAGCACACCACAGCCAAAACAGATACAAGTCAATTTACAGTTTTTCTCGATTGCTTTCTCGATGCTGAGTAACCTGTACATTTGCTACATTTGTAAATGAAGCTTTTGGAAAATGGGTATTTTATTGTGCATGGACTCTTCCTTACATGTTCTGTCAGTGTGATATTTCAAAGGTCAGATTTTTGACCAAAACAGCATATACATTAGTATTCCCTTATCCACTAATGTACGGGGTATTTATTACAGTAGTATTACAGTAGTATTCCCTTATCCACTAATGTAAGAGGGCTTTATTACAGTATTCCCATATCCACTAATGTACGAGGTATTTATTACAGCATTCCCTTATCCACTAATGTACGAGGTATTTATTACAGTAGTATTCCCTTATCCACTAATGCACGAGGTATTTATTACAGTAGTATTCCCTTATCCACTAATATACAAGGTATTTATTACAGTAGTATTCCCTTATCCAATAATGTATGAGGTATTTATTACAGTAGTATTCCCTTATCCACTAATGTACGAGGTATTTATTACAGTAGTATTACAGTAGTATTCCCTTATCCACTAATGTAAGAGGTATTTATTACAGTAGTATTCCCTTATCCACTAATGTACGAGGTATTTATTACAGTAGTATTCCCTTATCCACTAATGTACGAGGTATTTATTACAGTAGTATTACAGTATTATTCCCTTATCCACTAATGTACGGGGTATTTATTACAGTAGTATTCCCTTATCCACTAATGTTCGAGGTATTTATTACAGTAGTATTCCCTTATCCACTAATGTAAGAGGTATTTATTACAGTAGTATTACAGTAGTATTCCCTTATCCACTAATGTACGGGGTATTTATTACAGTATTCCCATATCCACTAATGTACGAGGTATTTATTACAGTAGTATTCCCTTATCCACTAATGTACGAGGTATTTATTACAGTAGTATTCCCTTATCCACTAATGTACGAGGTATTTATTACAGTAGTATTACAGTATTATTCCCTTATCCACTAATATACAAGGTATTTATTACAGTAGTATTCCCTTATCCACTAATGTATGAGGTATTTATTACAGTAGTATTCCCTTATCCACTAATGTACGAGGTATTTATTACAGTAGTATTACAGTAGTATTCCCTTATCCACTAATGTAAGAGGTATTTATTACAGTAGTATTCCCTTATCCACTAATGTACGAGGTATTTATTACAGTAGTATTCCCTTATCCACTAATGTACGAGGTATTTATTACAGTAGTATTCCCTTATACACTAATATACAAGGTATTTATTACAGTAGTATTCCCTTATCCACTAATGTACGAGGTATTTATTACAGTAGTATTCCCTTATCCACTAATGTACGAGGTATTTATTACAGTAGTATTACAGTAGTATTCCCTTATCCACTAATGTAAGAGGTATTTATTACAGTAGTATTCCCTTATCCACTAATGTACGAGGTATTTATTACAGTAGTATTCCCTTATCCACTAATGTACGAGGTATTTATTACAGTAGTATTACAGTAGTATTCCCTTATCCACTAATGTACGGGGTATTTATTACAGTAGTATTCCCGTATCCACTAATGTTCGAGGTATTTATTACAGTAGTATTCCCTTATCCACTAATGTAAGAGGTATTTATTACAGTAGTATTCCCTTATCCACTAATGTACGAGCTTTTTATTACAGTAGTATTACAGTAGTATTCCCTTATCCACTAATGTACGGGGTATTTATTACAGTATTCCCATATCCACTAATGTACGAGGTATTTATTACAGTAGTATTACAGTAGTATTCCCTTATCCACTAATGTAAGAGGTATTTATTACAGTAGTATTCCCTTATCCACTAATGTACGAGGTATTTATTACAGTAGTATTCCCTTATCCACTAATGTACGAGGTATTTATTACAGTAGTATTACAGTAGTATTCCCTTATCCACTAATGTAAGAGGTATTTATTACAGTAGTATTCCCTTATCCACTAATGTACGAGGTATTTATTACAGTAGTATTCCCATATCCACTAATGTACGAGGTATTTATTACAGTAGTATTCCCTTATCCACTAATGTACGAGGTATTTATGACAGTAGTATTACAGTAGTATTCCCTTATCCACTAATGTATGAGGTATTTATTACAGTAGTATTCCCTTATCCACTAATGTAAGAGGTATTTATTACATTAGTATTCCCTTATCCACTAATGTACGAGGTATTTATTACAGTAGTATTCCCTTATCCACTAATGTAAGAGGTATTTATTACAGTAGTATTCCCATATTCACTAATGTACGAGGTATTTATTACAGTAGTATTCCCTTATCCACTAATGTACAAGGTATTTATTACAGTAGTATTCCCTTATCCACTAATTACGAGGTATTTATTACAGTAGTATTCCCATATCCACTAATGTACGAGGTATTTATTACAGTAGTATTCCCTTATCCACTAATTTATTTATTACAGTAGTATTCCCTTATCCACTAATGTACGAGGTATTTATTACAGTAGTATTCCCTTATCCACTAATGTACAAGGTATTTATTACAGTAGTATTCCCTTATCCACTAATGTACGAGGTATTTATTACAGTAGTATTCCCTTATCCACCAATGTACAAGGTATTTATTACAGTAGTATTCCCTTATCCACTAATGTACAAGGTATTTATTACAGTAGTATTCCCTTATCCACTAATGTACGAGGTATTTATTACAGTAGTATTCCCATATCCACTAATGTACGAGGTATTTATTACACTATTATTCCCTTATCCACTAATGTACGAGGTATTTATTACAGTAGTGTTTTGAAGTTCTCTCTCCTGGGTGTTCCTGAAAGGGTTATCTAGATAGTCAGTGCTGTGATTTTACAAAGTTCAAAATAAATGATCTGAAAACCTATTCTAAACATGTTGGTAGCAGTATTTTGAATAAATCCCTCCAGTGTGTAACAAACAGTCATGTCGTCTGTTTTTGACAGTTTGTGTGTGTTGTCTGAGGGCAAAGTTTGAATTGGGACCCAGAAGTTAGATGTTTGTACCGTTGGGTGTGAGTTGTTCCAGGAATTGTGTCTGAAGATTTGAGAAAATGGTGAGTTGTTCCAGGAATTGTGTCTGAAGATTTGAGAAAATGGTGAGTTGTTCCAGGTATTGTGTCTGAAGATTTGAGAAAATGGTGAGTTGTTCCAGGAATTGTGTCTGAAGATTTGAGAAAATGGTGAGTTGTTCCAGGAATTGTGTCTGAAGATTTGAGAAAGTGTAAAAGGGATAATCCGCCCCGAGAAATGAAACAGGTCAATTTCGTGAAAGTCTATGTTCCATCAGTGGATTAAAAAATGTTTCCTTCGTGATTTAAATTTGAAGTGGTGCGTCTGTGAAACCAAGAAATCATGTAGGAACGAGTCATAGCTACATGGTTCTCATCACTGTATATAGTGTGTTTTCTCCTTCAAGTACCATAATGCAATGTGTGTCTGTGGGAAACGTGGGAAAAAGGCAACGTCCTCTGCTCTCGCTTGGTGAGAGATTCTCCTAAATTGATCATGTAGTTTGTTTAGGTGATTTTTAAAGCTAACTAGCTATTTTGCATGCTGATATTGATTTGGCTATTGTGTGTAGTTACGTTTTCCTGATAGCCAGCCCAGAAAGAGCATTGTGGGGTTTGTAGCGTAAATTGACTTGATCTGCAACAGATTTCCACAACGATTTTCAAATGTTGCTACCAAAACCTTGTTATAATGACAAAATGAAATGTGTTCACAAATTTTAACATATTTGTGTTATTTAAATACACCTCTGCTGTTTTCAACCAAGATCTCAGCGGTCACTGCCTCATTGCCTGCATCCGTAATGGGTCAGCGGTCAAACGATCTCCACTCATCACTGTCAAACGCTCCCTGAAACACTTCAGCGAGCAGGCCTTTCTAATCGACCTGGCCGGGTGTCCTGGAAGGATATTGATCTCATCCCGTCAGTAGAGGATGCCTGTTTTTTTTTTAAACTCCATCCTCACCATATTAAATAAGCATGCCCCATTCAAGAAATTTAGAACCAGGAACAGATATATCTCTTGGTTCTCTCCAGACCTGACTGCCCTTAACCATCGCAAAAACATCCTATGGCCTTCTGCATTCGCATCGAACAGCCCCCGTGATATGCAATTTTTCAGGGAAGCTAGAAACCAATATACACAGGCAGTTAGAAAGCCAAGGCTAGCTTTTTTCAAGCAGAAATTTGCTTCCTGCAACACAAACTCAAAAAAGTTCTGGGACACTAAAGTCCATGGAGAATAAGAACACCTCCTCTCAGCTGCCCCCTGCACTGAGGATAGGAAACACTGCCACCACCGATAAATCCACTATAATTGAGAATTTCAATAAGCATTTTTCTACGGCTGGCCATGCTTTCCACCTGGCTACCCCTACCCCGGTCAACAGCACTGCACCCCCCACAGCAACTTGCCCAAGCCTTCCCCATTTCTCCTTCTCCCAAATCCAGTCAGCTGATGTTCTGAAAGAGCGGCAAAATCTGGACTCCTACAAATCATCTTGGCTAGACAATCTGGACCCTTTCTTTCTAAAATTATCTGCCGAAATTGTTGCAACCCCTATTACTAGCCTGTTCAACTTCTCTTTCGTGTCATCTGAGATTCTCAAAGATTGGAAAGCAGCTGTGGTCATCCCCCTCTTCAAAGGGGGGGGGACTCTCTTGACCCAATCTGCAACAGACCTATGTCTATCCTACCCTGCCTTTCTAAGGTCTTCGAAAGCCAAGTCAACAAACAGATTACCAACCATTTTGAATCCCACCATATCTTCTCCGCTATGCAATCTGGTTTTATAGCTGGTCATGGGTGCACATCAGCCACGCTCAAGGTCCTAAACGATATCTTAACCGCCATCAATAAGAAACAATACTGCAATACTGTGCAGCCGTATTCATTGATCTGGCCAAGGCTTTCGACTCTGTCAATCACCACATCCTCATCGGCAGACTCGATAGCCTTGGTTTCTCAAATGATTGCCTCGCCTGGTTCACCAACTACTTCTCTGATAGAGTTCAGTGTGTCAAATCGGAGGGTCTGTTGTCCGGGCCCCTGGCAGTCTCTATGGGGGTGCCACAGGGTTAAATTATTGGACCGACTCTCTTCTCTGTATACATCAATGATGTCGCTCTTGCTGCTGGTGAGTCTCTGATCCACCTCTACGCAGACGACACCATTCTGTATACTTCTGGCCCTTCTTTGGACACTGTGTTAACAACCCTCCAGGCAAGCTTCAATGCCTCCTTCTGTGGCATCCAATTGCTCTTAAATACAAGTAAAACTAAATGCATGCTCTTCAACCGATCGCTGCCTGCACCTGCCCGCCCATCCAGCATCACTACTCTGGACGGTTCTGACTTAGAATATGTGGACAACTACAAATACCTAGGTGTCTGGTTAGACTCTAAACTCTCCTTCCAGACCCACATCAAACATCTCCAATCCAAAGTTAAATCTAGAATTGGCTTCCTATGTTGCAACAAAGCATCCTTCACTCATGCTGCCAAACATACCCTTGTAATACTGACCATCCTACCGATCCTCGTCTTCGGCGATGTCATTTACAAAATAGCCTCCAATACTCTACTCAACAAATTGGATGCAGTCTATCACAGTGCAATCAGTTTTGTCTCCAAAGCCCCATATACTACCCACCACTGCGACCTATATGCTCTCGTTGGCTGGCCCTCGCTTCATACTTGTCACCAAACCCACTGGCTCCAGGTCATCTACAAGACCCTGCTAGGTAAGGTCCCCCTTATCTCAGCTCGCTGGTCACCATAGCAGCACCCACCTGTAGCACACGCTCCAGCAGGTATATCTCTCTGATCACCCCCAAAACCAATTCTTCCTTTGGCCGCCTCTCCTTCCAGTTCTCTGCTGCCAATGACTGGAACAAACTACATAATCTCTGAAACTGGAAACACTTATCTCCCTCACTAGCTTTAAGCACCAGCTGTCAGAGCAGCTCACAGATTACTGCACCTGTACACAGCCCATCTCTAACTTACTACCTTTTCCTCCCTTATCTCACCTCATTTGCTCACATCGTATATAGACTTGTTTATACTGTATTATTGACTGTATGTTTGTTTTACTCCGTGTGTAACTCTGTGTTGTTGTTTGTGTCGAACTGCTTTGCTTTATCTTGGCCAGGTCTCTCTTGTAAATGAGAACTTATTCTCAACTTGCCTACCTGGTTAAATAAAGGTTAAATAAACAATACATTAAAACATGTAACACGGTTGATAACTGGAGTTAGTGGTTTGGGGTGGATTATCCCGCTGAGGCATCCTTTGCTACCATGCTGTGTTGTCATGTGTTGCTGCTATGCTATGTTGTCTTCGGTCTCTCTTTAAATAGTGTTGTCTCTCTTGTCATGATGTGTGGTTTTGCCCTATATTTTTCTATGATTTTTAAATGTTTAATCCCAAGCTCCGTCCCCGCAGGAGGACATTTTCCTTTGGATAGGCTTGTAAATAGGAATTTGTTCTTAACTGACTTGCCTAGTTAAATAAAGGTTCAATAAAAAATAAATAAGGCCATGAGATGTGTAGGTAATACACGCCACCTAGTGGCTCATATCGAAACAACTAGCAGTGTGCACGGACATACAGGATACATTACATAATACTATGGCAACCAAAAGCAGTGTTATGGCTGACTACTTCATGCATTTTGGTATACAGTCACAAGCAGACACACTAGCAAACACACTGACTTGTTGCCATGCTGGCAGAGCAGAAGTCAATGAGGGTTCTGGATCGGTTCTAGCTACCCAGAACCCATGTATCTAGGTGTAACACAACTGTGGACTATGGTTGTTTTACATACTCCTTGGTTCCTTTGTCTCAAAGCGAGTTAACCCTTGATTAAACATGGGATCTAAATAATCTAGGGGTTTTCACTTCCTCACACCTTGGTTCCCTGTCTCTGAGAGTGGTGATCTTGGTGATCAATATTCTGGTGCTCCTGCGGAACCGTGGCTGTGTGAAGTAGAACAGTATAGGATCTAGAACACTGTTCATGCTGGCGAACGGCCTGGTGCACTTGTAGATCACTGAGAACAGGTTCCGTGTCGCACACGGAGCACCTGGTAAGGTTCGTACCAACAGGTACATGGTTTTAGTGAGGTGGAACGGCAGGAAGCTCACAGCAAACACCGTCACCACGATGACTATCATCTTCACCGCCTTGTCCCGTTTCTCCATTGAGGCTGCCATGGTAGCGCCCTGATAGGATGGCGGGCTGCAGAGGAGGCGACCCATGCGACAGTAGCATGCCACCACGCCCATAAAAGGCAACAGGAAGCCCAGGCAGGTCAGAGCCATCCCATAGGGGTAGTAGTCAGCCGAGTGCTCCGGTCGACTCAGGTCGTAACAGACGGTGCGGTTGCGTTGTGTTCCTGTGGAGGCATAGTGGAACGTGGGGGCGCAGAGGAGGGCGACCACCAGCCACACACCCCCACAGACCACCCGTGCCAGCCTGCGACCCCCCTGCTTGTGCCAGCCGGCCATAGGGTGGCAGATGCCCACGTAGCGCTGGAGGCTGATACAGGTCAGGAACAGGATACTGCCATGCAGGTTACTGTGGGAACAATAAATAACATCAATGATGTTATAATGACCAGGTTTTCTCTCTTACAATCCACTCAAATATCTGTCCACAGAAAGGTAACATTCAGTATATGACTGATTATTCCCTGTAGGACTAAGTATATGAGTTTGAGTATTTTAAGTAATCTATAGAACTATGATATGAATAGGTCAGTTAATGAGTAGCTCTTCTACCTGTAGAACTGAAAGCGGACAAGTTTGCAGGCCAGTTCTCCAAAGGGCCAGTAGTCATGACTGGCGTAGTTGTAGATGAGCAGAGGTAGTGACATCACATACAGGAAGTCAGCCGTGGCCAGATTGAGCATGTAGACGTTGCTCCGGGTCAGGTTGGGTCGTGACCTCCAGATCTTCAAGATGACCGCCCCATTCAGAGGCAGACCAATCAGGAAGACCACACTGTAGACGGCAGGAAGTAGGAAGCGTTTAAAATCCTCCTTATAGGTGCAGACTGGCCATGTGACATTGTTATCGCCCATGGCGATGAGGTATTCCTCCAAGTGGGGTTCTGTGTAATGTCCAGAGGAGGAACCTTCTGCTGTGAACATTCCAATGAGGAAAGGTTCCGTAGAGAACACTTCTAGAGAGGATATCGACATGGCAACAGCTTCACATTCTGAAACAGAAGAGAGGCCAGGATGAATCACATCAAAGTTGATAACCATGTAGTGCTGAGTGATTATTCGAAATGTTGTACTTTTTTGGTTATTAAACAACTAATTGACTGACATACATACGGTTCAATTACTTGAATTCCATGTATTATTTAGTTTTTGTGTGAGACCAACGCTCTAGAGAGAAATCAAATCATTCAAGAGAGAAATCAAGTTAAGAACTCTGTGGGACGCTGGGCTAAAGGGAGTTGTAGTTTTCATTCTTGTTCAGTGCAGAAATGTGGTAAATAACTACAATGACCATAATCCATTGCACCTGTTCTTTCTGGGTCAGACAGAGATGGATACATTTTTACACTTGCTACACACAGACCCAGGGGCATTATACACCCTGGAAATCTGAGAGGGCACAAAGTACGTGAGGATGGCTGGGGGTGTGTGGCTAGGCTCCCTGTCCGTAAGTAGGAGAATTTCGCATTTTCAAACACCTGAAACACCCCTTTCCTGCAATCTAGAGCCATAATCATTATGCTTAGCTAATTCTATGTAAAATACATTTTACCTCTTGAGCTGTCTGTATCCTCCTGACTGGTGGTTATTTTGTTAAAGAAACATAATATGTGAGAATGCTGTTCATTGACTACAGCTCAGCGTTCAACACCATCGTTACCTCAAAGCTCATCACTAAGCTAAGGACCCAGGGACTAAACACCTCCCTCGGCAACTGGATCCTGGACTTCCTGACGGGCCGCCTCCAGGTGGTGAGGGTAGGCAGCAACACATCTGCCACGCTGATCCTCAACACAGGTGTCCCTCAGAGGTGAGTGCTTATTCCCCTCCTGTATTCCCTGTTCACGCACGACTGCGTGGCCAAACACGACTCCAACACCATCATTTGCCGACAACACAACGGTGGTAGGCCTGATCACCGACAATGATGAGACAGCCTATAGGAAGGAGGTCAGAGACCTGGCAGTGTGGTGCCAGACAACAACCTCTACCTCAACGTGAGCAAGACAAAGGAGCTGATTGTGGACTACAGGAAAAGGAGGGCCAAACACACCCCCATTCACATTGAGGGGGTCGTAGTGGAGCAGGTTGAGAGTTTCAAATTCCTTGGTGTCCACATCACCAACAAACTATCATGGTCCAACGCACCAAGACAGTCTTGAAGAGGGAACAACAAAGCCTATTCCCCCTCAAGAGACTGAAAAGAATTGGCATGGGTCCTCAGATACTCAAAAAATTCTACACCTGCACCATCGAGAGCATCCTGACCAGTTGCATCACCACCTAGTATGGCAACTGCTCGGCACTCGACCGCAAGGTGCTACAGAGGGTAGTGCGTACATCCCAGTATAGCACTGGTGCCAAGCTTCCTGCCTTCCAAGACTTTGATACCAGGTGGTGTCAGAGGAAGGCCCTAAAAATTGTCAGACTCCAGCCACCCAAGTCATAGACTTGTTCTGTCTGCTACCGCACGGAAAGCGGTGTCAAGTCTAGGTCCAAAAGGCTTCTTAACAGCTTCTACCCCCAAGCCATAAGACTCCTGAACAGCTAATGGCTACCCAGACTATTTGCATTGCCCCCCTTTCTTATGCTGTTGTTACTCGCTGCTTATTATCTATGCAGAGAAAGTTTACCCCTTTAACTACATTTACACATGACCTCAATTACCTCGACTAACCCGTACCCCCACACATTGACTCGGTACCCCCTGTATATAGCCTCCACATTGACTCGGTACCCCCTGTATATAGCCTCCACATAGACTCGGTACCCCCTGTATATAGCCTCCACATTGACTCGGTACCCCCTGTATATAGCCTCCACATTGACTCGGTACCCCCTGTATATAGCCTCCACATTGACTCGGTACCCCTGTATATAGCCTCCACATTGACTCGGTACCCCCTGTATATAGCCTCCACATTGACTCGGTACCCCCTGTATATAGCCTCCACATTGACTCGGTACCCCCTGTATATAGCCTCCACATTGACTCGGTACCCCTGTATATAGCCTCCACATTGACTCGGTACCCCCTGTATATAGCCTCCACATTGACTCGGTACCCCCTGTATATAGCCTCCACATTGACTCGGTACCCCCTGTATATAGCCTCCACATTGACTCGGTACCCCCTGTATATAGCCTCCACATTGACTCGGTACCCCCTGTATATAGCCTCCACATTGACTCGGTACCCCCTGTATATAGCCTCCACATTGACTCGGTACCCCCTGTATATAGCCTCCACATTGACTCGGTACCCCCTGTATATAGCCTCCCCATTGACTCGGTACCCCCTGTGTATAGCCTCCACATTGACTCGGTACCCCCTGTGTATAGCCTCCACATTGACTCGGTACCCCCTGTGTATAGCCTCCACATTGACTCGGTACCCCCTGTGTATAGCCTCCACATTGACTCGGTACCCCCTGTATATAGCCTCCACATTGACTCGGTACCCCCTGTATATAGCCTCCACACTGACTCGGTACCCCCTGTATATAGCCTCCACATTGACTCGGTACCCTCTGTATATAGCCTCCACATTGACTCGGTACCCCCTGTATAGCCTCCACATTGACTCTGTACCCCCTGTATATAGCCTCCACATTGACTCTGTACCCCCTGTATATAGCCTCCACATTGACTCGGTACCCCCTGTATATAGCCTCCACATTGATCTCGGCACCCCCTGTATATAGCCTCCACATTGACTCGGTACCCCCTGTATATAGCCTCCACATTGATCTCAGCACCCCCTGTATATAGCCTCCACATTGATCTCAGCACCCCCTGTATATAGCCTCCACATTGATCTCAGCACCCCCTGTATATAGCCTCCACATTGATCTCAGCACCCCCTGTATATAGCCTCCACATTGATCTCAGCACCCCCTGTATATAGCCTCCACATTGATCTCAGCACCCCCTGTATATAGCCTCCACACTGACTCGGTACCCCCTGTATATAGCCTCCACATTGACTCGGTACCCTCTGTATATAGCCTCCACATTGACTCGGTACCCCCTGTATAGCCTCCACATTGACTCTGTACCCCCTGTATATAGCCTCCACATTGACTCTGTACCCCCTGTATATAGCCTCCACATTGACTCGGTACCCCCTGTATATAGCCTCCACATTGATCTCGGCACCCCTGTATATAGCCTCCACATTGACTCGGTACCCCCTGTATATAGCCTCCACATTGATCTCAGCACCCCTGTATATAGCCTCCACATTGATCTCAGCACCCCCTGTATATAGTCACCACATTGATCTCAGCACCCCCTGTATATAGCCTCCACATTGATCTCAGCACCCCTGTATATAGCCTCCACATTGATCTCAGCACCCCCTGTATATAGCCTCCACATTGATCTCAGCACCCCTGTATATAGCCTCCACATTGATCTCAGCACCCCCTGTATATAGCCTCCACATTGATCTCAGCACCCCTGTATATAGCCTCCACATTGATCTCAGCACCCCCTGTATATAGCCTCCACATTGATCTCAGCACCCCCTGTATATAGCCTCCACATTGATCTCAGCACCCCTGTATATAGCCTCCACATTGATCTCAGCACCCCTGTATATAGCCTCCACATTGATCTCAGCACCCCTGTATATAGCCTCCACATTGATCTCAGCACCCCCTGTATATAGCCTCCACATTGATCTCAGCACCCCCTGTATATAGCCTCCACATTGATCTCAGCACCCCCTGTATATAGCCTCCACATTGATCTCAGCACCCCCTGTATATAGCCTCCACATTGATCTCAGCACTACAACCCCGCTCAGCACTACAACCCCGCTCAACACTACAACCCCTCTCAACATTACAACCCCACTCAGCACTACAACCCCACTCAGCACTACAACCCCACTCAGCACTACAACCCCGCTCAACACTACAACCCCACTCAGCACTACAACCCCACTCAGCACTACAACCCCGCTCAGCACTACAACCCCACTCAGCACTACAACCCCACTCAGCACTACAACCCCGCTCAGCACTACAACCCCACTCAGCACTACAACCCCACTCAGCACTACAACCCCACTCAGCACTACAACCCCGTTCAGCACTACAACCCCACTCAGCACTACAACCCCGCTCAGCACTACAACCCCGCTCAGCACTACAACCCCACTCAGCACTACAACCCCGTTCAGCACTACAACCCCACTCAGCACTACAACCCCACTCAGCACTACAACCCCACTCAGCACTACAACCCCACTCAGCACTACAACCCCACTCAGCACTACAACCCCACTCAGCACTACAACCCCACTCAGCACTACAACCCCACTCAGCACTACAACCCCACTCAGCACTACAACCCCACTCAGCACTACAACCCCACTCAGCACTACAACCCCGCTCAACACTATTTCCCCCTCTTCTAAAGACTGTCCTCTTCATCTCAGTCTACCAGTACTCTCCACCAGGTGAGGTAAGAGAATATGGTGTTTTCATAGTTACTCACTTGGTTTAACTATCTCTAAATTCTGTCTGTGTGCTACGGGACCATCCATGCGTACAAAATGCATGTCTGTGAGTCGCTTTGGATAAAGTGTCTGCTAAATTGTATGTATATATTAGTGTACTGGTCCAAACATGAGGACCAAACGCAGCCAAAAGTACAGTATTTTAGCAGTGGGAATGCCTGTCTCTCTGTCAGCCTCCTACTATCCACTCAGCGGTTGGACGTCTGTGGTTCAAGCTGTTGTATCATCATCATAAATCTCTTATCCTCATCATCATCATCATCATCAGTTTCTTATCCTAGCTCCTTCATCATCAATCTCTTATCCTAGCCCCTTAATCATCAACATCAGTCTCTTATCCTCTTCATCATCATCATCACCAGTCTCTTATCCTAGCCCCATTCATCATCATCATCATCATCATCATCATCATCATCATCAATCTCTTATCCTAGTCCCTTCATCATCAACATCAATCTCTTATCCTAGCCCCTTCATCATCAGTCTCTTATCCTAGCCCCTTCATCATCAACAGTCTCTTATCCTAGCCCCTTCATCATCAGTCTCTTATCCTAGCCCCTTCATCATCAACAGTCTCTTATCCTAGCCCCTTCATCATCAACATCAATCTCTTATCCTAGCCCCTTCATCATCAGTCTCTTATCCTAGCCCCTTCATCATCATCAATCTCTTGTCCTAGCCCCTTCATCATCAACAGTCTCTTATCCTAGCCCCTTCATCAATCTCTTATCCTAGCCCCTTCATCAATCTCTTGTCGTAGCCCCTTCATCATCAATCTCTTATCCTAGCCCCTTCATCATCAATCTCTTATCCTAGCCCTTCATCATCAATCTCTTATCCTAGCCCCTTCATCATCAATCTCTTATCCTAGCCCCTTCATCATCAATCTCTTATCCTAGCCCCTTCATCATCAACAGTCTCTTATCCTAGCCCCTTCATCATCAATCTCTTGTCCTAGCCACTTCATCAATCTCTTATCCTAGCCCCTTCATCATCAATCTCTTGCCCTAGCCCCTTCATCATCAATCTCTTATCCTAGCCCCTTCATCATCAATCTCTTATCCTAGCCCTTCATCATCAATCTCTTATCCTAGCCCCTTCATCAATCTCTTATCCTAGCCCCTTCATCATCAATCTCTTGTCTAGCCCCTTCATCAATCTCTTATCCTAGCCCCTTCATCATCAACAGTCTCTTATCCTAGCCCCTTCATCATCAATCTCTTGTCCTAGCCCCTTCATCAATCTCTTGTCCTAGCCCCTTCATCAATCTCTTATCATAGCCCCTTCATCAATCTCTTATCCTAGCCCCTTCATCAATCTCTTATCATAGCCCCTTCATCAATCTCTTATCATAGCCCCTTCATCAATCTCTTATCCTAGCCCCTTCATCATCAATCTCTTATCCTAGCCCCTTCATCAATCTCTTGTCGTAGCCCCTTCATCAATCTCTTGTCCTAGCCCCTTCATCATCAACAGTCTCTTATCCTAGCCCCTTCATCATCAATCTCTTGTCGTAGCCCCTTCATCAATCTCTTATCCTAGCCCCTTCATCATCAACAGTCTCTTATCCTAGCCCCTTCATCATCAATCTCTTGTCCTAGCCCCTTCATCAATCTCTTATCCTAGCCCCTTCATCAATCTCTTGTCCTAGCCCCTTCATCAATCTCTTATCCTAGCCCCTTCATCATCAATCTCTTGTCCTAGCCCCTTCATCAATCTCTTATCTAGCCCCTTCATCAATCTCTTGTCCTAGCCCCTTCATCAATCTCTTATCCTAGCCCCTTCATCAATCTCTTGTCCTAGCCCCTTCATCAATCTCTTATCCTAGCCCCTTCATCAATCTCTTGTCCTAGCCCCTTCATCAATCTCTTGTCCTAGCCCCTTCATCAATCTCTTATCCTAGCCCCTTCATCAATCTCTTATCCTAGCCCTTCATCAATCTCTTGTCCTAGCCCCTTCATCAATCTCTTATCATAGCCCCTTCATCAATCTCTTATCCTAGCCCCTTCATCATCAATCTCTTGTCCTAGCCCCTTCATCAATCTCTTATCCTAGCCCCTTCATCAATCTCTTATCCTAGCCCCTTCATCAATCTCTTATCATAGCCCCTTCATCAATCTCTTATCCTAGCCCCTTCATCAATCTCTTGTCGTAGCCCTTCATCAATCTCTTGTCCTAGCCCCTTCATCATCAACAGTCTCTTATCCTAGCCCCTTCATCATCAATCTCTTGTCGTAGCCCCTTCATCAATCTCTTATCCTAGCCCCTTCATCATCAACAGTCTCTTATCCTAGCCCCTTCATCATCAATCTCTTGTCGTAGCCCCTTCATCAATCTCTTGTCCTAGCCCCTTCATCATCAATCTCTTGTCCTAGCCCCTTCATCAATCTCTTGTCGTATCCCCTTCATCAGTCTCTTATCCTAGCCCCTTCATCATCAATCTCTTGTCCTAGCCCCTTCATCATCAATCTCTTGTCGTAGCCCCTTCATCAATCTCTTATCCTAGCCCCTTCATCATCAATCTCTTGTCCTAGCCCCTTCATCAATCTCTTGTCCTATCCCCTTCATCATCAATCTCTTGTCCTAGCCCCTTCATCAATCTCTTGTCGTAGCCCCTTCATCAATCTCTTATCCTAGCCCCTTCATCATCAATCTCTTATCCTAGCCCCTTCATCATCAATCTCTTGTCCTAGCCCCTTCATCAATCTCTTGTCGTAGCCCCTTCATCAATCTCTTGTCGTAGCCCCTTCATCATCAACAGTCTCTTATCCTAGCCCCTTCATCAATCTCTTATCCTAGCCCCTTCATCATCAATCTCTTATCCTAGCCCCTTCATCAATCTCTTATCCTAGCCCCTTCATCATCAACATCAGTTTCTTATCCTAGCTCCTTCATCATCAATCTCTTATCATAGCCCCTTCATCATCAACATCAGTTTCTTGTCCTAGCTCCTTCATCATCAATCTCTTATCATAGCCCCTTCATCATCAATCTCTTATCCTAGCCCCTTATTATTACTAGCCCCTTCATCATCAATCTCTTATCCTAGTCCCTTCATCAATCTCTTATCCTAGCCCCTTCATCAATCTCTTATCCTAGCCCCCTCATCATCAATCTCTTATCCTAGCCCCTTCATCAATCTCTTATCCTAGCCCCCTCATCATCAATCTCTTATCCTAGCCCCTTCATCAATCTCTTATCCTAGCCCCTTCATCATCAACATCAGTTTCTTATCCTAGCTCCTTCATCATCAATCTCTTATCATAGCCCCTCCATCATCAATCTCTTATCCTAGCCCCTTCATCATCAACATCATGATCATAATTATCCGTCACGTCTCGCCGTCCAAGCCACACGTCGGAGAGTATTAGATCGGTAGAGCTGACTTCCAAAGCCAATCTCCAACACATACTAGCACTCTATTGTCTGAACAGTGACGCATGGTTTCACAACACTTCATACCAGGAATGACTAAGTGAAGGTGAAGGAAAGGGAGTGCCAATATGCCATATCACTGTGTGTTTGTGTGTGTAAGATGGCTGAAGTACCCGTTTCCTGGCAGCTGATTAACCTCCACCCCCCCCCTTTCTCTCCCCCATCTACCTTCTCCCCCCTCTCTCTTTCTCTCCACACCATTCTCTCTCCCTCACACTCTGTGAATGTCTGTGATGTGTGTGTCATCACCAGCACCCTAAAGGGCTGCTATGGCCTTTAGGTGAAGTGTTTACACAAAGCCTCTAATTTTAATGGAAACATCCCTGGTGTGAGCATTTGTAATAAAAAGCTCCATCAGTTCCCAGCTAAAGTGTGTGTGTTTCAGTGACTTCTCCTTCCAGCTCTCCTGTACCCCACCAGACGTGCCACCAGGGGTCTTTTCACAGTCCCCAGGTCCAGAGCAAATTCAAGGAAACATACAGCATTATACAGAGCCGTGCCTGGAGCTCGTTTCCATATTATATAGTGCAAGTGGACAGAAAACCTGGTTTCAAAAAACAAATAAAGCAACACCTCACGGCACAACGCCTTTCCCCATGTGACCTACTGGTTGTGTGTATGGACTGACATGTGACCTACTGGTTGTGTGTATGTACTGACATGTGACCTACTGGTTGTGTGTATGGACTGACATGTGACCTACTGGTTGTGTGTATGTACTGACATGTGACCTACTGGTTGTGTGTATGTACTGACATGTGACCTACTGGTTGTGTGTATGGACTGACATGTGACCTACTGGTTGTGTGTATGGACTGACATGTGACCTACTGGTTGTGTGTATATACTGACATGTGACCTACTGGTTGTGTGTATATACTGACATGTGACCTACTGGTTGTGTGTATGTACTGACATGTGACCTACTGGTTGTGTGTATGGACTGACATGTGACCTACTGGTTGTGTGTATGGACTGACATGTGACCTACTGGTTGTGTGTATGTACTGACATGTGACCTACTGGTTGTGTGTATGGACTGACATGTGACCTACTGGTTGTGTGTATATACTGACATGTGACCTACTGGTTGTGTGTATGTACTGACATGTGACCTACTGGTTGTGTGTATGGACTGACATGTGACCTACTGGTTGTGTGTATGTACTGACATGTGACCTACTGGTTGTGTGTATGTACTGACATGTGACCTACTGGTTGTGTGTATGGACTGACATGTGACCTACTGGTTGTGTGTATATACTGACATGTGACCTACTGGTTGTGTGTATGTACTGACATGTGACCTACTGGTTGTGTGTATGGACTGACATGTGACCTACTGGTTGTGTGTATGTACTGACATGTGACCTACTGGTTGTGTGTATGGACTGACATGTGACCTACTGGTTGTGTGTATGTACTGACATGTATGTGGAGCTGATAGATGCACACACACACTGTACATGTTAATGTCAAATATTTTGCCTGTAATGTATTTCTCGTTATGTGTCAGACCCTGTAAGACAAGCTGTTGCCAAGCTAATGGGGATTCTAAAGTTTAAGCCTTAGTTCAGGTGTTAACTGCAAACTCTTAAGGTTAGTCATTAACTCTGAAAGGGTAAAGTAAGGATCAATGTTTGGGACAAGTTTACATAAAAAAATAAAAAAATAAAAACAGTTCTATTGCTGGATTCAAAGTTGCAACCTTTGGAATCCAAGGCTTATGCCCGAGCAAAACCCAAACCTACTTGAAGGTAACATCACACACCGTTGCCCCTAGTGGCCGGTTTCCACATCATCTCCCGACATCCTCAGAGATGGATGGACATCGAATACTGACTTGTACCCCAGTTGACCTGGCTGGAATTCTCAGCAATCAGAGACAGGTGCAAACTCACATACAGTAGTAGCTGACACACACACACACACACACACACACACACACACACACACACACACACACACACACACACACACACACACACACACACACACACACACACACACACACACACACACACACACACACACACACACACACACACACACACACACACACACACACACACAGCTGGGCAATGAGGGAGAGTTCTTCACATCACGTGTGTGTGTGCATGCCAATATTACATGCTATGGCACAGGCAGTGTAACACACTTATTTATAAACCACATGATCACATGACCCGAACCAGACACATCAGATAGAGCAGGCTAATGATATCATGTTGAACTTTCTCATGCACAGTGATTACACACACACACACACACACACACACACACACACACACACACACACACACACACACACACACACACACACACACACACACACACACACACACACACACACACACACACACACACACACACACACACACACACACACACACACACACACACACACACACTGCTGTAGGTTACACACACACGCTGCTGTAGGTTGCACACAAACACACACACACACACCCCTTCCTTCCAGTCAAGTTTCATTACCATCCCTCAACCACGGTCATTAGATTGTAGGAGAGAAAGCAGAGCCTGTTGAATTGAATGACACACACACACACGCACACACACAACATTTAAAGCCAAGGCCATATGTCATTCAATTAATTGAAATCACCAAATCACTCTGGAGACAGACATTGCAGCAATAGAAACAGACCCCATAAATCAATCGCAAGACAGTCAAGGTATAACTATATATATACATGTGACGTGGGAAAAGTGGAAGATGCCAGGGTTTATTTTGAACCCAAATTTGACCCTCACCTAACCCAGAGGGACACCATCGCTTCAAGATTTCTGTATGCTACAGTGGGTCAATATTACAACAACAAACATTATCCACCATTACAGATCAGTCTTCGGAGCTGGCTTCTCCCCCCAGGGTGACACAGTTAGGGAACAGTTAGGAGAACGTGGAGTAACTGGAAACAGGCTAAATGCAGATTTGATGCAGACGGAGGCAGTACTTTGCCTGAGTGTCCTGGGACACAGGTCTGCTCTGCTAAGTGCAGCATCAAGCTATAATGACTATCTGATGTTATGACGAGTAGACCAGCTTATTCAGCATGTAGCTCAATATCAATTCTTCAAACAACTTATTTTTGTCTCCGAAACCTTCAGTCTTACAGCTACGGATTTTCAGTTACACCCAAAAGGAGATGCTACAGTGGCATTTAGGCACTTAAAAAAGACCCACTCTAGTGCATTGTTAAAGGGTTTGCATAGATACCTCTGTCACCGAGAAAGAAGTTGTCATGGTTTTGCAAGGCAAGGAGGAAGAAAATGTGCAGCTGTTGAAATGGCCGTCAGGTAAACTACAGAGACATGAAGGACAGTTCACAGCTGTCTAAAGGGACGTTGGTAAACTACAGAGACATGAAGGACAGTTCACAGCTGTCTAAAGGGACATTGGTAAACTACAGAGACATGAAGGACAGTTCACAGCTGTCTAAAGGGACATTGGTAAACTACAGAGACATGAAGGACAGTTCACAGCTGTCTAAAGGGCGTCTGTAAACTACAGAGACATGAAGGACAGTTCACAGCTGTCTAAAGGGACGTTGGTAAACTACAGAGACATGAAGGACAGTTCACAGCTGTCTAAAAGGACGTCTGTAAACTACAGAGACATGAAGGACAGTTCACAGCTGTCTAAAGGGACGTCTGTAAACTACAGAGACATGAAGGACAGTTCACAGCTGTCTAAAGGGCTGTCTGTAAACTACAGAGACATGAAGGACAGCTCACAGCTGTCTAAAGGGACGTCTGTAAACTACAGAGACATGAAGGACAGTTCACAGCTGTCTAAAGGGACGTCTGTAAACTACAGAGACATGAAGGACAGCTCACAGCTGTCTAAAGGGACATCTGTAAACTACAGAGACATGAAGGACAGCTCACAGCTGTCTAAAGGGACGTCTGTAAACTACAGAGACATGAAGGACAGCTCACAGCTGTCTAAAGGGACGTCTGTAAACTACAGAGACATGAAGGACAGCTCACAGCTGTCTAAAGGACGTCTGTAAACTACAGAGACATGAAGGACAGTTCACAGCTGTCTAAAGGGCTGTCTGTAAACTACAGAGACATGAAGGACAGCTCACAGCTGTCTAAAGGGACGTTGGTAAACTACAGAGACATGAAGGACAGCTCACAGCTGTCTAAAGGGACGTCTGTAAACTACAGAGACATGAAGGACAGTTCACAGCTGTCTAAAGGGCTGTCTGTAAACTACAGAGACATGAAGGACAGCTCACAGCTGTCTAAAGGGCTGTCTGTAAACTACAGAGACATGAAGGACAGCTCACAGCTGTCTAAAGGGACGTTGGTAAACTACAGAGACATGAAGGACAGCTCACAGCTGTCTAAAGGGACGTTGGTAAACTACAGAGACATGAAGGACAGTTCACAGCTGTCTAAAGGGACGTTGGTAAACTACAGAGACATGAAGGACAGTTCACAGCTGTCTAAAGGGACGTTGGTAAACTACAGAGACATGAAGGACAGTTCACAGCTCTCTAAAGGGACGTCTGTAAACTACAGAGACATGAAGGACAGTTCACAGCTGTCTAAAGGTACGTTGGTAAACTACAGAGACATGAAGGACAGTTCACAGCTCTCTAAAGGGACGTCTGTAAACTACAGAGACATGAAGGACAGCTCACAGCTGTCTAAAGGGACGTTGGTAAACTACAGAGACATGAAGGACAGCTCACAGCTGTCTAAAGGGACGTTGGTAAACTACAGAGACATGAAGGACAGTTCACAGCTGTCTAAAGGGACGTTGGTAAACTACAGAGACATGAAGGACAGTTCACAGCTGTCTAAAGGGACGTTGGTAAACTACAGAGACATGAAGGACAGTTCACAGCTGTCTAAAGGGACATTGGTAAACTACAGAGACATGAAGGACAGTTCACAGCTGTCTAAAGGGACGTTGGTAAACTACAGAGACATGAAGGACAGTTCACAGCTGTCTAAAGGGACATTGGTAAACTACAGAGACATGAAGGACAGTTCACAGCTGTCTAAAGGGACGTTGGTAAACTACAGAGACATGAAGGACAGTTCACAGCTGTCTAAAGGGACATTGGTAAACTACAGAGACATGAAGGACAGTTCACAGCTGTCTAAAGGGACGTTGGTAAACTACAGAGACATGAAGGACAGTTCACAGCTGTCTAAAGGGACATTGGTAAACTACAGAGACATGAAGGACAGTTCACCCTGGACACTAAGAGACCATGTTAATTTATTGTATTTATATTCATCACCAGGTCTCAAAGCATTTAATCTGTAGGTGACGACCTCTCCAGATCCACCATCTGTAGGTGACAAACTCTCCAGATCCACCATCTGTAGGTGACAAACTCTCCAGATCCACCATCTGTAGGTGACAAACTCTCCAGATCCACCATCTGTAGGTGACAAACTCTCCAGACCCACCATCTGTAGGTGAGGAACTCTCCAGATCCACCATCTGTAGGTGACAAACTCTCCAGACCCACCATCTGTAGCAATGGCACCAACCTGTATAGTCTGTCCATCCCTAACTTAACGTTAACCTTATCAGACCAGGAGAGGAGACAGTTAACATAGAATACACACTGCTTCTCAATCTCCCTCCATCCTCTATGTCAACTATATCTGTGCCAGTGGACCCAGAGAAAGCACCCACAGGACCCTGACTAATGTCTGGTGTGGTCCGACCCAACAGGACCTTTACTAGAAACATTGCTGTGGCACGACCCAAAAGGACCTTTACTGCTGTGGTCACTATACACATGTGCTTTCCATCACAAAAGATACACACACAGGTACACACACAGACACACTATTTTGCTGCAGTGAGGTGTGAAGTGATGTTATAGAGAACACTGTAATAACAAGAGCAGCAACTGTATATCATTCATCAGCCAAGTGTTTTATTCATAATTAAGTGTTTCTCCTAGGATTTATTTCAGCAGCGGTGGCAGAGTTAGCAGGGATCCCCGACAAATGTCACTTCTAAATGCATATAGGGGAAATGGGAAACACTGAGTAGCCTAAACATGTCTCAGACAGAAGTTAGAGCTAGGGTGCTGGGGAGGACAGGCTCCTGGTAATGGCTGAAGGGAATTAGTGGATTGGTATCAAATACATGTGTTTGATGCCATTGCATTCGCGCCATTCGAGCCGTCCTCCACTCAGCAGCCTCCACTGGAGGAGAACTGTAAAACTGACTGTTAAAACTGTGTCTATCTGAGTGGGTTCTATACTCCATATGCACGACATAGTCCTTCCTAATGAAATATTATTGAATCTCAAACACAGTGTGTTTGTGAGAAAAGTTCAGCTCTTGGGTTGGCTTCATCAATGTGCTGCTCTAAAGTGCACCACCAAAACAGTATTTACTGGTTATCACAATTACAACAATAGGAGTACAAATTCCCCACCATTTATCATGATACACTGAAGGTTAGGAATAATAGGCTACTTCATGTTGTTGACAGGTTTCGACAGGTTAAAATAGGTGTTGTTTAAAGGAGGAATCAAACAGTGACATCGGAGACAGGTATGACAGTTGACCTAAGCTGACGAGGCAGCTATAAATTATATTCTTCAAGAATCAATGGGTATATATCTTTAATTTCAAAGTTAAAAAAAAATGTAATCTACTACCTACGCATCGTAGAATTCCCCCTTTACGGTATTTAACTAATACTATGCACCCTGCGCATTTAATTCGGAGGGCCATTGCCAAAATGATTATATATTCCATGTAAACATGTTCCAGACTACTATGGTATAATGACTATACACTGTGCCAATGAGGTTGTTTCGAGTCGTCTGCATATAAAGTACAATTATAACACTGTTTTTTTTACCTCTGTGGCTGCGACAAAATACTGACTTTCTCTGCTCCTGTAAACAAGTGGGAGATCCAAACCTGCCTCGTGTTTTACCAGGCAGTCGCCTAGTAAGTAGCCCAAACAAATGAGTACTTTAGTGAGAAAAATCAGTAAACCAATCAATGGAGATCCTTCATAAAGTCCAACTGATTTGGATATGTTTTTTGGAGCACCAGAGCGCATGATATCAACGATATTGGGCGGATTCGATTATGCTGAGCCGCGGGGCAGCGGTTTATGGCCGGTGACGTGAACTGGCAAAAAGGGAGGAGCGCCCTCCTCAAATCGAACAGCCTAATCTGCGCTGCTTGGTCATGTTGTCAAAAAGGCAGCATGGTGCATTTTCCAGAAATATATAACATTTCTTTTCCATAAAATATATGTTTTAATTTTGAAACTAGTTTTTATTGGAAAGGCAGATAAAGCGTTTTTTTTTTTTTTTTAAATCAAAAGCAATCATTACTCCACGTGCTAATTAGGTTGACTGGTGAGCTTAATGTGGTCATTACAAAGTGGTTTCAGAGTCCTGCAATAAGAGTTTTGACGCTAATATGTGTATAAACTCTATAGTTGTGTTCTGTTGGTGTCACTGGGTAGAGACTGATACCCCATTCCATGGGTGCACACCAGAGGAGCGCAGGTCAGCTGTTTGTTCACCTGCATCTGCCCGCATTTGCTAATCCACTGTGATAAAGTGAAAATCTGAGGCAGCACCCAGCCCTAACCTGCATATTAACATGTGCTATAGGCTACAGTCAAAGACTGCAGGAAGATTTTTTGACAGGCGGTGCAGGATTTTTGTTGCTGCCTGATTTAGTTATGTTTCTGCTTATCATTTCTGACATTTGGTAGGCTATTTGTTAGGCTATTTGGTAGGCTATTTGTTAGGCTATTTGGTAGGCTATTTGTTAGGCTATTTGTTAGGCTATTTGGTAGGCTATTTGTTAGGCTATTTGGTAGGCTATTTGTTAGGCTATTTGTTAGGCTATTTGGTAGGCTATTTGTTAGGCTATTTGTTAGGCTATTTGTTAGGCTATTTGGTAGGCTATTTGGTAGGCTATTTGTTAGGCTATTTGTTAGGCTATTTGGTAGGCTATTTGTTAGGCTATTTGTTAGGCTATTTGGTAGGCTATTTGGTAGGCTATTTGTTAGGCTATTTGTTAGGCTATTTGTTAGGCTATTTGGTAGGCTATTTGGTAGGCTATTTGTTAGGCTATTTGTTAGGCTATTTGGTAGGCTATTTGGTAGGCTATTTGGTAGGCTATTTGTTAGGCTATTTGGTAGGCTATTTGTTAGGCTATTTGTTAGGCTATTTGTTAGGCTATTTGTTAGGCTATTTGTTAGGCTATTTGTTAGGCTATTTGTTAGGCTATTTGTTAGGCTATTTGTTAGGCTATTTGTTAGTCAATTGATCTATAATTAGATACCTGCATCTTCTCTTCTGTCATTATATGACAGAGAGGAGAGAGAATAAGAACACCTCCTCCCAGCTGCCCACTGCACTGAAGATAGGAAACACTGTCACCACTGAGAAATCCACCATAATTGAGAATTTCAATAAGCATTTTTCTACGGCTGGCCATGCTTTCCACCTGGCTACTCCTACCCCGGTCAACAGAACTGCACCCCCCACAGCAACTCGCCCAAGTCTTCCCCATTTCTCCTTCTCCCAAATCCGTTATGTTGTTCTGAAAGAGCTGCAAAATCTGGACCCCTACAAATCAGCCGGGCTAGACAATCTGGACCCTTTCTTTCTAAAATTATCTGCCGAAATTGTTGCCACCCCTATTACTAGCCTGTTCAACCTCTCTTTCGTGTCGTCTGAGATTCCCAAAGATTGGAAAGCAGCTGCGGTCATCCCCCTCTTCAAAGGGGGGGACACTCTTGACCCAAACTGCTACAGACCTATATCTATCCTACCATGCCTTTCTAAGGTCTTCGAAAGCCAAGTCAACAAACAGATTACAGACCATTTCGAATCTCACCATACCTTCTCTGCTATGCAATCTGGTTTCAGAGCTGGTCATGGGTGCACCTCAGCCACGCTCAAGGTCCTAAACGATATCTTAACCCACATCGATAAGAAACATTACTGTGCAGCCGTATTGATTGATCTGGCCAAGGTTTTCAACTCTGTCAATCACCAAATCCTCATCAGCAGACTCGACAGCCTTGGTTTCTCAAATGAATGCCTCGCCTGGTTCACCAACTACTTCTCTGATAGAGTTCAGTGGGTCAAATCGGAGGGTCTGCTGTCCGGACCTCTGGCAGTCTCTATGGGGGTGCCACAGGGTTCAATTCTTGGACCGACTCTCTTCTCTGTATACATCAATGAGGTCGCTCTTGCTGCTGGTGAGTCTCTGATCCACCTCTACGCAGACGACACCATTCTGTATACTTCTGGCCCTTCTTTGGACACTGTGTTAACAACCCTCCAGGCAAGCTTCAATGCCTCCTTCTGTGGCATCCAATTGCTCTTAAATACAAGTAAAACTAAATGCATGCTCTTCAACCGATCGCTACCTGCACCTACCCGCCTGTCCAACATCACTACTCTGGACGGCTCTGACTTAGAATACGTGGACAACTACAAATACTTAGGTGTCTGGTTAGACTGTAAACTCTCCTTCCAGACCCACATCAAACATCTCCAATCCAAAGTTAAATCTAGAATTGGCATCCTATTTCGCAACAAAGCATCCTTCACTCATGCTGCCAAACATACCCTTGTAAAACTGACCATCCTACCAATCCTCGACTTTGGCGATGTCATTTACAAAATAGCCTCCAATACCCTACTCAACAAATTGGATGCAGTCTATCACAGTGCCATCCATTTTGTCACCAAAGCCCCATATACTACCCACCATTGCGACCTGTACGCTTTCGTTGGCTGGCCCTCGCTTCATACGCGTCGCCAAACCCACTGGCTCCATGTCATCTACAAGACCCTGCTAGGTAAAGTCCCCCCTTATCTCAGCTCGCTGGTCACCATAGCATCTCCCACCTGTAGCACACGCTCCAGCAGGTATATCTCTCTAGTCACCCCCAAAACCAATTCTTTCTTTGGCCGCCTCTCTTTCCAGTTCTCTGCTGCCAATGACTGGAACGAGCTACAAAAATGTCTGAAACTGGAAACACGTATCTCCCTCAATAGCTTTAAGCACCAACTGTCAGAGCAGCTCACAGATTACTGCACCTGTACATAGCCCACCTATAATTTAGCCCAAACAACTACCTCTTTCCCAACTGTATTTGATTTATTTATTTATTTTGCTCCTTTGCACCCCATTATTTTTATTTCTACTTTGCACATTCTTCCATTGCAAAACTACCATTCAAGTGTTTTACTTGCTATATTGTATTTACTTTGCCACCATGGCCATTTTTGCCTTTACCTCCCTTCTCACCTCATTTGCTCACATTGTATATAGACTTGTTTATACTGTATTACTGACTGTATGTTTGTTTTACTCCATGTGTAACTCTGTGTCGTTGTATCTGTCAAACTGCTTTGCTTTATCTTGGCCAATTCGCAATTGTAAATGAGAACTTGTTCTCAACTTGCCTACCTGGTTAAATAAAAGGAGAAATCAAAAATATAAAAAAATATGTTGATGTAGCAGACTAAATGAACCGTTTCTCAACAAAATAATGCAATAGATCGATAGAATGAATGCTTCAATCTTGTTGACATCAAATTAAATCAAATTGTATTTCAAGGCCAACCTTCAAACTCAGTGCCTCTTTTGCTTGACATCATTGGAAAATCAAAAGAAATCAGACAAGACCTCAGAAAAAAACATCAAGTCTGGTTCATCCTTGGGAGCAATTTCCAAACGCCTGAAGGTACCACGTTCATCTGTACAAACAATACATGAGCATAAATACCATGGGACCACGCAGCCATCATACCGCTCAGGAAGGAGACGCTTTCTGTCTCCTAGAGATGAATGTACTTTGGTGCAAAAGTGCAAATCAATCCCAGAGAAAAACAGCAAAAGTCCTTGTGAAGATGCTGGTGGGAACCGGTACAAAGTATCTATATCCACAGTAAAAACGAGTTCTATATCTGACATAACCTGAAAGGCTGCTCAGCAAGGAAGAAGCCACTGCTTCAAAACCGCCATAAAAAAGCCAGACTACGGTTTGCGACTGCACATGGGGACAAAGATCGTATTTTTGGATAAATTTCCTGTGGTCTGATGAAGCAAAGATAGAACGGTTTGGCCATAATGACCATCGTTATGTTTGGAAGAAAAAGGGAGGCTAGCAGGCCGAAGAACACCATCCCAACCGTGAAGCACGGGGTGGCAGCATCATGTTGTGGGAGTGCTTTGCTGCAGGAGAGACTGGTGCACTTCACAAAATAGATGGCATCAGGAAAATTTGTGGGCAGAACTGAAAGCGTGTGCGAGCAAGGAGGTCCACAAACCTGACTCCAGCTACACCAGCTCTGTCAGGAGGAATGGGCCAAGATTCATCCAATTTATTGTGGGAAGCTTGTGGAAGGCTACCAAAAGTTTGACTCAAGTTAAACAATTTAAAGGCAATGCTACCAAATGCTAATTGAGTGTATGTGAACTTCTGACCCACTGGGAATGTGATGAAAGAAAAAACTCAAATAAATAATTCTGTTTACATGACATTTCACATTCTTAAAATAAAGTGGTGAACCTAATTGACCTAAGACAGGGCATTTTACTAGGATTAAATGTCAGAAATTGTGAAAAACTAGGGTTTACATGTATTTGGCTAAGGTGTATGTAAACTTCCGACTTCAGCTGTACGCACAGTCACTGTGGGGATGATGAAGCCAGTGACTGATGTGCGTACTCCTCAATGCCATCGGAGGAATCCCAGAACATATTCTATTCTGAGCTTGCAAAACAGTCCTGTAGTTTAGCATCTGCTTCATCTGACTCACTTTTTTATTGACCTGGTGCTTCCCCTGCTTCAAAGTGTTTTCTGTCATCTTCTTTCACAACGTTTAGGGAGAAAATGCAATTCCTGTTTATTGTCGAATAATTCATTGTGTATTTTTGTAAGTGATATCAAAACATTCCGGCCGTGTTAAAGCTAAATCTAGTCCAAATGTGGCTTTATTTCACTATTTGAATCTGTTAGGATCAGTTTCAATGCATAACTTTTATTTTAAGGCCAACAGAAAATTCCACTTATTGTGTTTAATCATTGTTGTGGCTAGTTTCACACAGGTGTGCTCTGCTTGTATCAAATTCCCGGTGAACGGGTATGTTTAATTTACGCCGAATCAGAGGCAAGAGGGTTACGTAAAGAGGGGGAGCCGCTTTTTGGGCCTCACCTGTGACACAGTAAAATATCATAAATGTATTTTACAACGTTAATGCTGTAGATTGCACTGCAGCCATTCTGCTGCCAGTACGATGCAGTACATTTAGAGTACAGGAAAGGCTGGTCTACGATGATGGATATTCTTCATCCTGTTCTCTCAGAGGGAAAATAACATGTCAATAATGAAACAAGCCCCAGGCTCTGTCTCAACTAGTTTAGTCTTTTATTGAATCTGTTAATTCTGCAGCCTTCCTGCTGTTCAGGTTCCGGTGGCCTTGAAAACAATATGTCCTCAACTGAAATCTAGCTTAACCTATGTCCTCAATTAACACCATTCTGCGTCAAATTACATCATGTTTGAATAAAATGAACTTTTCATGTCTGATAAGATAATGAAGGAATAATAAATAAATAAACAAATGAATGAATACATAAATATATACAGCATATTTTGTATTGAATGT
>NC_060185.1:15258328-15308479 GCF_021184085.1 Oncorhynchus gorbuscha | reverse complement strand
ACATGTGACTAATAACATTTCATTCATTTGAATAGCAAGTTTATTACAGTGTCAACAGGTTCTTTAATTGGAGAGAAGGTGGCAGAGGTAACTATGGACATGCATGTGTATGTATAAAACAGTACAACTAATAAATGCATGTATTACACAAGTAATGAATTAAAACAAATTTATAACCAAAATATATTTAAGTACTCTCCATGTTATAAAATAAGTTTAACTGTAAAAAATGATATAGTGACACAGAAACGTATCCAATGGAGCATTTTGAAATGAATGGTAAATAATGTAGTGTCATTTTGGAGTCACTTTTATTGTAAATAAGAATATAATATATTTCTAAACACTTCTACATTAATCAGGTACATTTTTTGGTTCTGAACAGAATACATTATTTACCATTAATTCCTATTGGGCACAAAATAATCTAAAACACAACCAAAACAAACAGAAGATGCATCCAACGAGTTTGTAGAGTCACAAGCTTGATGTAGTCATTACGTACTAGGTATATGGGACCAAATACTAAACGTTAGGACTAATTTCACCCACATTTAAGTGCATTTTTCCCAATAATTTTGGTTCTCTAAAATCGGGAACTATGTACAAAAAGTGCTGTAATTTCTAAACAGTTCTTACTGATATGGATTAAAATAACCTCAAATTAAAAGCTGTCAGTCTTCACTCTAACCTCCTAGTCATTGTATCATTTCAAATTCGAAGTGCTGGAGAACAGAGCAATACAACAACTGCAACATTGCCAGTGTCCCAATACTTCTGGAGCTCACTGTATGTTGGCTCCTATCAGACATGTGCACACATATTAACCTTCATGTTATCACTTCATTAAGGACCTTAAGCTAAGGCAGAGGTTAAACACACACACACACACACACACACACACACACACACACACACACACACACACACACACACACACACACACACACACACACACACACACACACACACACACACACACACACACACACACACACACACACACACACACACACACACACACACACAACAACATTCCCGGCATATTTGGGAACAAAAACATCAGATGTCACACACATTTGACCAAAACAAGCCAGTGTTATTGCGCAATCCCATCGTCTGCAGCTGATACACAAAGGGACAGCACCAGATCTGTAAATCCAGGCCGATAGGTTTGGTTTGAGGAACTAGTCCTGTGATATTCTCTTGGAGACTTGTGTACTTACAAGGACACTATACCTTATTTTGTAATGGCAAAATAATCATATTGACATCATATTGACTAGTGCATTAGATCACAAAGCATCAGTGTCAATCTACATGTCAGGGACACAAGGCGTCCATATCAGTGCTTATTTCAACACATGAAATATTTGTCTCTGACATTCTCACTTTTAAAATGTCTAAATACCTATTAGATAGAAAAGGTACAGTACACACTGGGAATAGCACACCACAGCCAAAACAGATACAAGTCAATTTACAGTTTTTCTCGATTGCTTTCTCGATGCTGAGTAACCTGTACATTTGCTACATTTGTAAATGAAGCTTTTGGAAAATGGGTATTTTATTGTGCATGGACTCTTCCTTACATGTTCTGTCAGTGTGATATTTCAAAGGTCAGATTTTTGACCAAAACAGCATATACATTAGTATTCCCTTATCCACTAATGTACGGGGTATTTATTACAGTAGTATTACAGTAGTATTCCCTTATCCACTAATGTAAGAGGGCTTTATTACAGTATTCCCATATCCACTAATGTACGAGGTATTTATTACAGCATTCCCTTATCCACTAATGTACGAGGTATTTATTACAGTAGTATTCCCTTATCCACTAATGCACGAGGTATTTATTACAGTAGTATTCCCTTATCCACTAATATACAAGGTATTTATTACAGTAGTATTCCCTTATCCAATAATGTATGAGGTATTTATTACAGTAGTATTCCCTTATCCACTAATGTACGAGGTATTTATTACAGTAGTATTACAGTAGTATTCCCTTATCCACTAATGTAAGAGGTATTTATTACAGTAGTATTCCCTTATCCACTAATGTACGAGGTATTTATTACAGTAGTATTCCCTTATCCACTAATGTACGAGGTATTTATTACAGTAGTATTACAGTATTATTCCCTTATCCACTAATGTACGGGGTATTTATTACAGTAGTATTCCCTTATCCACTAATGTTCGAGGTATTTATTACAGTAGTATTCCCTTATCCACTAATGTAAGAGGTATTTATTACAGTAGTATTACAGTAGTATTCCCTTATCCACTAATGTACGGGGTATTTATTACAGTATTCCCATATCCACTAATGTACGAGGTATTTATTACAGTAGTATTCCCTTATCCACTAATGTACGAGGTATTTATTACAGTAGTATTCCCTTATCCACTAATGTACGAGGTATTTATTACAGTAGTATTACAGTATTATTCCCTTATCCACTAATATACAAGGTATTTATTACAGTAGTATTCCCTTATCCACTAATGTATGAGGTATTTATTACAGTAGTATTCCCTTATCCACTAATGTACGAGGTATTTATTACAGTAGTATTACAGTAGTATTCCCTTATCCACTAATGTAAGAGGTATTTATTACAGTAGTATTCCCTTATCCACTAATGTACGAGGTATTTATTACAGTAGTATTCCCTTATCCACTAATGTACGAGGTATTTATTACAGTAGTATTCCCTTATACACTAATATACAAGGTATTTATTACAGTAGTATTCCTTATCCACTAATGTACGAGGTATTTATTACAGTAGTATTCCCTTATCCACTAATGTACGAGGTATTTATTACAGTAGTATTACAGTAGTATTCCCTTATCCACTAATGTAAGAGGTATTTATTACAGTAGTATTCCTTATCCACTAATGTACGAGGTATTTATTACAGTAGTATTCCCTTATCCACTAATGTACGAGGTATTTATTACAGTAGTATTACAGTAGTATTCCCTTATCCACTAATGTACGGGGTATTTATTACAGTAGTATTCCCGTATCCACTAATGTTCGAGGTATTTATTACAGTAGTATTCCCTTATCCACTAATGTAAGAGGTATTTATTACAGTAGTATTCCCTTATCCACTAATGTACGAGCTTTTTATTACAGTAGTATTACAGTAGTATTCCCTTATCCACTAATGTACGGGGTATTTATTACAGTATTCCCATATCCACTAATGTACGAGGTATTTATTACAGTAGTATTACAGTAGTATTCCTTATCCACTAATGTAAGAGGTATTTATTACAGTAGTATTCCCTTATCCACTAATGTACGAGGTATTTATTACAGTAGTATTCCCTTATCCACTAATGTACGAGGTATTTATTACAGTAGTATTACAGTAGTATTCCTTATCCACTAATGTAAGAGGTATTTATTACAGTAGTATTCCTTATCCACTAATGTACGAGGTATTTATTACAGTAGTATTCCCATATCCACTAATGTACGAGGTATTTATTACAGTAGTATTCCCTTATCCACTAATGTACGAGGTATTTATGACAGTAGTATTACAGTAGTATTCCCTTATCCACTAATGTATGAGGTATTTATTACAGTAGTATTCCCTTATCCACTAATGTAAGAGGTATTTATTACATTAGTATTCCCTTATCCACTAATGTACGAGGTATTTATTACAGTAGTATTCCCTTATCCACTAATGTACGAGGTATTTATTACAGTAGTATTACAGTAGTATTCCCTTATCCACTAATGTAAGAGGTATTTATTACAGTAGTATTCCCTTATCCACTAATGTACGAGGTATTTATTACAGTAGTATTCCCATATCCACTAATGTACGAGGTATTTATTACAGTAGTATTCCCTTATCCACTAATGTACAAGGTATTTATTACAGTAGTATTCCCTTATCCACTAATGTACGAGGTATTTATTACAGTAGTATTCCCTTATCCACCAATGTACAAGGTATTTATTACAGTAGTATTCCCTTATCCACTAATGTACAAGGTATTTATTACAGTAGTATTCCCTTATCCACTAATGTACGAGGTATTTATTACAGTAGTATTCCCATATCCACTAATGTACGAGGTATTTATTACACTATTATTCCCTTATCCACTAATGTACGAGGTATTTATTACAGTAGTGTTTTGAAGTTCTCTCTCCTGGGTGTTCCTGAAAGGGTTATCTAGATAGTCAGTGCTGTGATTTTACAAAGTTCAAAATAAATGATCTGAAAACCTATTCTAAACATGTTGGTAGCAGTATTTTGAATAAATCCCTCCAGTGTGTAACAAACAGTCATGTCGTCTGTTTTTGACAGTTTGTGTGTGTTGTCTGAGGGCAAAGTTTGAATTGGGACCCAGAAGTTAGATGTTTGTACCGTTGGGTGTGAGTTGTTCCAGGAATTGTGTCTGAAGATTTGAGAAAATGGTGAGTTGTTCCAGGAATTGTGTCTGAAGATTTGAGAAAATGGTGAGTTGTTCCAGGAATTGTGTCTGAAGATTTGAGAAAATGGTGAGTTGTTCCAGGAATTGTGTCTGAAGATTTGAGAAAATGGTGAGTTGTTCCAGGAATTGTGTCTGAAGATTTGAGAAAGTGTAAAAGGGATAATCCGCCCCGAGAAATGAAACAGGTCAATTTCGTGAAAGTCTATGTTCCATCAGTGGATTAAAAAATGTTTCCTTCGTGATTTAAATTTGAAGTGGTGCGTCTGTGAAACCAAGAAATCATGTAGGAACGAGTCATAGCTACATGGTTCTCATCACTGTATATAGTGTGTTTTCTCCTTCAAGTACCATAATGCAATGTGTGTCTGTGGGAAACGTGGGAAAAAGGCAACGTCCTCTGCTCTCGCTTGGTGAGAGATTCTCTAAATTGATCATGTAGTTTGTTTAGGTGATTTTTAAAGCTAACTAGCTATTTTGCATGCTGATATTGATTTGGCTATTGTGTGTAGTTACGTTTTCCTGATAGCCAGCCCAGAAAGAGCATTGTGGGGTTTGTAGCGTAAATTGACTTGATCTGCAACAGATTTCCACAACGATTTTCAAATGTTGCTACCAAAACCTTGTTATAATGACAAAATGAAATGTGTTCACAAATTTTAACATATTTGTGTTATTTAAATACACCTCTGCTGTTTTCAACCAAGATCTCAGCGGTCACTGCCTCATTGCCTGCATCCGTAATGGGTCAGCGGTCAAACGATCTCCACTCATCACTGTCAAACGCTCCCTGAAACACTTCAGCGAGCAGGCCTTTCTAATCGACCTGGCCGGGTGTCCTGGAAGGATATTGATCTCATCCCGTCAGTAGAGGATGCCTGTTTTTTTTTTAAACTCCATCCTCACCATATTAAATAAGCATGCCCCATTCAAGAAATTTAGAACCAGGAACAGATATATCTCTTGGTTCTCTCCAGACCTGACTGCCCTTAACCATCGCAAAAACATCCTATGGCCTTCTGCATTCGCATCGAACAGCCCCCGTGATATGCAATTTTTCAGGGAAGCTAGAAACCAATATACACAGGCAGTTAGAAAGCCAAGGCTAGCTTTTTTCAAGCAGAAATTTGCTTCCTGCAACACAAACTCAAAAAAGTTCTGGGACACTAAAGTCCATGGAGAATAAGAACACCTCCTCTCAGCTGCCCCCTGCACTGAGGATAGGAAACACTGCCACCACCGATAAATCCACTATAATTGAGAATTTCAATAAGCATTTTTCTACGGCTGGCCATGCTTTCCACCTGGCTACCCCTACCCCGGTCAACAGCACTGCACCCCCCACAGCAACTTGCCCAAGCCTTCCCCATTTCTCCTTCTCCCAAATCCAGTCAGCTGATGTTCTGAAAGAGCGGCAAAATCTGGACTCCTACAAATCATCTTGGCTAGACAATCTGGACCCTTTCTTTCTAAAATTATCTGCCGAAATTGTTGCAACCCCTATTACTAGCCTGTTCAACTTCTCTTTCGTGTCATCTGAGATTCTCAAAGATTGGAAAGCAGCTGTGGTCATCCCCTCTTCAAAGGGGGGACTCTCTTGACCCAATCTGCAACAGACCTATGTCTATCCTACCCTGCCTTTCTAAGGTCTTCGAAAGCCAAGTCAACAAACAGATTACCAACCATTTTGAATCCCACCATATCTTCTCCGCTATGCAATCTGGTTTTATAGCTGGTCATGGGTGCACATCAGCCACGCTCAAGGTCCTAAACGATATCTTAACCGCCATCAATAAGAAACAATACTGCAATACTGTGCAGCCGTATTCATTGATCTGGCCAAGGCTTTCGACTCTGTCAATCACCACATCCTCATCGGCAGACTCGATAGCCTTGGTTTCTCAAATGATTGCCTCGCCTGGTTCACCAACTACTTCTCTGATAGAGTTCAGTGTGTCAAATCGGAGGGTCTGTTGTCCGGGCCCCTGGCAGTCTCTATGGGGGTGCCACAGGGTTAAATTATTGGACCGACTCTCTTCTCTGTATACATCAATGATGTCGCTCTTGCTGCTGGTGAGTCTCTGATCCACCTCTACGCAGACGACACCATTCTGTATACTTCTGGCCCTTCTTTGGACACTGTGTTAACAACCCTCCAGGCAAGCTTCAATGCCTCCTTCTGTGGCATCCAATTGCTCTTAAATACAAGTAAAACTAAATGCATGCTCTTCAACCGATCGCTGCCTGCACCTGCCCGCCCATCCAGCATCACTACTCTGGACGGTTCTGACTTAGAATATGTGGACAACTACAAATACCTAGGTGTCTGGTTAGACTCTAAACTCTCCTTCCAGACCCACATCAAACATCTCCAATCCAAAGTTAAATCTAGAATTGGCTTCCTATGTTGCAACAAAGCATCCTTCACTCATGCTGCCAAACATACCCTTGTAATACTGACCATCCTACCGATCCTCGTCTTCGGCGATGTCATTTACAAAATAGCCTCCAATACTCTACTCAACAAATTGGATGCAGTCTATCACAGTGCAATCAGTTTTGTCTCCAAAGCCCCATATACTACCCACCACTGCGACCTATATGCTCTCGTTGGCTGGCCCTCGCTTCATACTTGTCACCAAACCCACTGGCTCCAGGTCATCTACAAGACCCTGCTAGGTAAGGTCCCCCCTTATCTCAGCTCGCTGGTCACCATAGCAGCACCCACCTGTAGCACACGCTCCAGCAGGTATATCTCTCTGATCACCCCCAAAACCAATTCTTCCTTTGGCCGCCTCTCCTTCCAGTTCTCTGCTGCCAATGACTGGAACAAACTACATAATCTCTGAAACTGGAAACACTTATCTCCCTCACTAGCTTTAAGCACCAGCTGTCAGAGCAGCTCACAGATTACTGCACCTGTACACAGCCCATCTCTAACTTACTACCTTTTCCTCCCTTATCTCACCTCATTTGCTCACATCGTATATAGACTTGTTTATACTGTATTATTGACTGTATGTTTGTTTTACTCCGTGTGTAACTCTGTGTTGTTGTTTGTGTCGAACTGCTTTGCTTTATCTTGGCCAGGTCTCTCTTGTAAATGAGAACTTATTCTCAACTTGCCTACCTGGTTAAATAAAGGTTAAATAAACAATACATTAAAACATGTAACACGGTTGATAACTGGAGTTAGTGGTTTGGGGTGGATTATCCCGCTGAGGCATCCTTTGCTACCATGCTGTGTTGTCATGTGTTGCTGCTATGCTATGTTGTCTTCGGTCTCTCTTTAAATAGTGTTGTCTCTCTTGTCATGATGTGTGGTTTTGCCCTATATTTTTCTATGATTTTTTAAATGTTTAATCCCAAGCTCCGTCCCCGCAGGAGGACATTTTCCTTTGGATAGGCTTGTAAATAGGAATTTGTTCTTAACTGACTTGCCTAGTTAAATAAAGGTTCAATAAAAAATAAATAAGGCCATGAGATGTGTAGGTAATACACGCCACCTAGTGGCTCATATCGAAACAACTAGCAGTGTGCACGGACATACAGGATACATTACATAATACTATGGCAACCAAAAGCAGTGTTATGGCTGACTACTTCATGCATTTTGGTATACAGTCACAAGCAGACACACTAGCAAACACACTGACTTGTTGCCATGCTGGCAGAGCAGAAGTCAATGAGGGTTCTGGATCGGTTCTAGCTACCCAGAACCCATGTATCTAGGTGTAACACAACTGTGGACTATGGTTGTTTTACATACTCCTTGGTTCCTTTGTCTCAAAGCGAGTTAACCCTTGATTAAACATGGGATCTAAATAATCTAGGGTTTTCACTTCCTCACACCTTGGTTCCCTGTCTCTGAGAGTGGTGATCTTGGTGATCAATATTCTGGTGCTCCTGCGGAACCGTGGCTGTGTGAAGTAGAACAGTATAGGATCTAGAACACTGTTCATGCTGGCGAACGGCCTGGTGCACTTGTAGATCACTGAGAACAGGTTCCGTGTCGCACACGGAGCACCTGGTAAGGTTCGTACCAACAGGTACATGGTTTTAGTGAGGTGGAACGGCAGGAAGCTCACAGCAAACACCGTCACCACGATGACTATCATCTTCACCGCCTTGTCCCGTTTCTCCATTGAGGCTGCCATGGTAGCGCCTGATAGGATGGCGGGCTGCAGAGGAGGCGACCCATGCGACAGTAGCATGCCACCACGCCCATAAAGGCAACAGGAAGCCCAGGCAGGTCAGAGCCATCCCATAGGGGTAGTAGTCAGCCGAGTGCTCCGGTCGACTCAGGTCGTAACAGACGGTGCGGTTGCGTTGTGTTCCTGTGGAGGCATAGTGGAACGTGGGGGCGCAGAGGAGGGCGACCACCAGCCACACACCCCCACAGACCACCCGTGCCAGCCTGCGACCCCCCTGCTTGTGCCAGCCGGCCATAGGGTGGCAGATGCCCACGTAGCGCTGGAGGCTGATACAGGTCAGGAACAGGATACTGCCATGCAGGTTACTGTGGGAACAATAAATAACATCAATGATGTTATAATGACCAGGTTTTCTCTCTTACAATCCACTCAAATATCTGTCCACAGAAAGGTAACATTCAGTATATGACTGATTATTCCCTGTAGGACTAAGTATATGAGTTTGAGTATTTTAAGTAATCTATAGAACTATGATATGAATAGGTCAGTTAATGAGTAGCTCTTCTACCTGTAGAACTGAAAGCGGACAAGTTTGCAGGCCAGTTCTCCAAAGGGCCAGTAGTCATGACTGGCGTAGTTGTAGATGAGCAGAGGTAGTGACATCACATACAGGAAGTCAGCCGTGGCCAGATTGAGCATGTAGACGTTGCTCCGGGTCAGGTTGGGTCGTGACCTCCAGATCTTCAAGATGACCGCCCCATTCAGAGGCAGACCAATCAGGAAGACCACACTGTAGACGGCAGGAAGTAGGAAGCGTTTAAAATCCTCCTTATAGGTGCAGACTGGCCATGTGACATTGTTATCGCCCATGGCGATGAGGTATTCCTCCAAGTGGGGTTCTGTGTAATGTCCAGAGGAGGAACCTTCTGCTGTGAACATTCCAATGAGGAAAGGTTCCGTAGAGAACACTTCTAGAGAGGATATCGACATGGCAACAGCTTCACATTCTGAAACAGAAGAGAGGCCAGGATGAATCACATCAAAGTTGATAACCATGTAGTGCTGAGTGATTATTCGAAATGTTGTACTTTTTGGTTATTAAACAACTAATTGACTGACATACATACGGTTCAATTACTTGAATTCCATGTATTATTTAGTTTTTGTGTGAGACCAACGCTCTAGAGAGAAATCAAATCATTCAAGAGAGAAATCAAGTTAAGAACTCTGTGGGACGCTGGGCTAAAGGGAGTTGTAGTTTTCATTCTTGTTCAGTGCAGAAATGTGGTAAATAACTACAATGACCATAATCCATTGCACCTGTTCTTTCTGGGTCAGACAGAGATGGATACATTTTTACACTTGCTACACACAGACCCAGGGGCATTATACACCCTGGAAATCTGAGAGGGCACAAAGTACGTGAGGATGGCTGGGGGTGTGTGGCTAGGCTCCCTGTCCGTAAGTAGGAGAATTTCGCATTTTCAAACACCTGAAACACCCCTTTCCTGCAATCTAGAGCCATAATCATTATGCTTAGCTAATTCTATGTAAAATACATTTTACCTCTTGAGCTGTCTGTATCCTCCTGACTGGTGGTTATTTTGTTAAAGAAACATAATATGTGAGAATGCTGTTCATTGACTACAGCTCAGCGTTCAACACCATCGTTACCTCAAAGCTCATCACTAAGCTAAGGACCCAGGGACTAAACACCTCCCTCGGCAACTGGATCCTGGACTTCCTGACGGGCCGCCTCCAGGTGGTGAGGGTAGGCAGCAACACATCTGCCACGCTGATCCTCAACACAGGTGTCCCTCAGAGGTGAGTGCTTATTCCCCTCCTGTATTCCCTGTTCACGCACGACTGCGTGGCCAAACACGACTCCAACACCATCATTTGCCGACAACACAACGGTGGTAGGCCTGATCACCGACAATGATGAGACAGCCTATAGGAAGGAGGTCAGAGACCTGGCAGTGTGGTGCCAGACAACAACCTCTACCTCAATGTGAGCAAGACAAAGGAGCTGATTGTGGACTACAGGAAAAGGAGGGCCAAACACACCCCCATTCACATTGAGGGGGTCGTAGTGGAGCAGGTTGAGAGTTTCAAATTCCTTGGTGTCCACATCACCAACAAACTATCATGGTCCAACGCACCAAGACAGTCTTGAAGAGGGAACAACAAAGCCTATTCCCCCTCAAGAGACTGAAAAGAATTGGCATGGGTCCTCAGATACTCAAAATTCTACACCTGCACCATCGAGAGCATCCTGACCAGTTGCATCACCACCTAGTATGGCAACTGCTCGGCACTCGACCGCAAGGTGCTACAGAGGGTAGTGCGTACATCCCAGTATAGCACTGGTGCCAAGCTTCCTGCCTTCCAAGACTTTGATACCAGGTGGTGTCAGAGGAAGGCCCTAAAAATTGTCAGACTCCAGCCACCCAAGTCATAGACTTGTTCTGTCTGCTACCGCACGGAAAGCGGTGTCAAGTCTAGGTCCAAAAGGCTTCTTAACAGCTTCTACCCCCAAGCCATAAGACTCCTGAACAGCTAATGGCTACCCAGACTATTTGCATTGCCCCCCTTTCTTATGCTGTTGTTACTCGCTGCTTATTATCTATGCAGAGAAAGTTTACCCCTTTAACTACATTTACACATGACCTCAATTACCTCGACTAACCCGTACCCCCACACATTGACTCGGTACCCCCTGTATATAGCCTCCACATTGACTCGGTACCCCCTGTATATAGCCTCCACATAGACTCGGTACCCCTGTATATAGCCTCCACATTGACTCGGTACCCCCTGTATATAGCCTCCACATTGACTCGGTACCCCCTGTATATAGCCTCCACATTGACTCGGTACCCCCTGTATATAGCCTCCACATTGACTCGGTACCCCCTGTATATAGCCTCCACATTGACTCGGTACCCCCTGTATATAGCCTCCACATTGACTCGGTACCCCTGTATATAGCCTCCACATTGACTCGGTACCCCTGTATATAGCCTCCACATTGACTCGGTACCCCCTGTATATAGCCTCCACATTGACTCGGTACCCCCTGTATATAGCCTCCACATTGACTCGGTACCCCCTGTATATAGCCTCCACATTGACTCGGTACCCCCTGTATATAGCCTCCACATTGACTCGGTACCCCTGTATATAGCCTCCACATTGACTCGGTACCCCTGTATATAGCCTCCACATTGACTCGGTACCCCTGTATATAGCCTCCACATTGACTCGGTACCCCCTGTATATAGCCTCCCATTGACTCGGTACCCCCTGTGTATAGCCTCCACATTGACTCGGTACCCCCTGTGTATAGCCTCCACATTGACTCGGTACCCCCTGTGTATAGCCTCCACATTGACTCGGTACCCCCTGTGTATAGCCTCCACATTGACTCGGTACCCCTGTATATAGCCTCCACATTGACTCGGTACCCCCTGTATATAGCCTCCACACTGACTCGGTACCCCTGTATATAGCCTCCACATTGACTCGGTACCCTCTGTATATAGCCTCCACATTGACTCGGTACCCCCTGTATAGCCTCCACATTGACTCTGTACCCCCCTGTATATAGCCTCCACATTGACTCTGTACCCCCCTGTATATAGCCTCCACATTGACTCGGTACCCCCTGTATATAGCCTCCACATTGATCTCGGCACCCCTGTATATAGCCTCCACATTGACTCGGTACCCCCTGTATATAGCCTCCACATTGATCTCAGCACCCCTGTATATAGCCTCCACATTGATCTCAGCACCCCCTGTATATAGCCTCCACATTGATCTCAGCACCCCTGTATATAGCCTCCACATTGATCTCAGCACCCCCTGTATATAGCCTCCACATTGATCTCAGCACCCCTGTATATAGCCTCCACATTGATCTCAGCACCCCCTGTATATAGCCTCCACACTGACTCGGTACCCCTGTATATAGCCTCCACATTGACTCGGTACCCTCTGTATATAGCCTCCACATTGACTCGGTACCCCCTGTATAGCCTCCACATTGACTCTGTACCCCCTGTATATAGCCTCCACATTGACTCTGTACCCCCTGTATATAGCCTCCACATTGACTCGGTACCCCCTGTATATAGCCTCCACATTGATCTCGGCACCCCTGTATATAGCCTCCACATTGACTCGGTACCCCCTGTATATAGCCTCCACATTGATCTCAGCACCCCTGTATATAGCCTCCACATTGATCTCAGCACCCCCTGTATATAGTCACCACATTGATCTCAGCACCCCTGTATATAGCCTCCACATTGATCTCAGCACCCCCTGTATATAGCCTCCACATTGATCTCAGCACCCCCTGTATATAGCCTCCACATTGATCTCAGCACCCCTGTATATAGCCTCCACATTGATCTCAGCACCCCTGTATATAGCCTCCACATTGATCTCAGCACCCCCTGTATATAGCCTCCACATTGATCTCAGCACCCCTGTATATAGCCTCCACATTGATCTCAGCACCCCCTGTATATAGCCTCCACATTGATCTCAGCACCCCCTGTATATAGCCTCCACATTGATCTCAGCACCCCCTGTATATAGCCTCCACATTGATCTCAGCACCCCCTGTATATAGCCTCCACATTGATCTCAGCACCCCTGTATATAGCCTCCACATTGATCTCAGCACCCCCTGTATATAGCCTCCACATTGATCTCAGCACCCCCTGTATATAGCCTCCACATTGATCTCAGCACCCCTGTATATAGCCTCCACATTGATCTCAGCACCCCCTGTATATAGCCTCCACATTGATCTCAGCACCCCCTGTATATAGCCTCCACATTGATCTCAGCACTACAACCCCGCTCAACATTACAACCCCACTCAGCACTACAACCCCACTCAGCACTACAACCCCACTCAGCACTACAACCCCACTCAGCACTACAACCCCGCTCAGCACTACAACCCCACTCAGCACTACAACCCCACTCAGCACTACAACCCCGCTCAGCACTACAACCCCACTCAGCACTACAACCCCGCTCAACACTACAACCCCACTCAGCACTACAACCCCACTCAGCACTACAACCCCACTCAGCACTACAACCCCACTCAGCACTACAACCCCACTCAGCACTACAACCCCACTCAGCACTACAACCCCACTCAGCACTACAACCCCACTCAACACTATTTCCCCCTCTTCTAAAGACTGTCCTCTTCATCTCAGTCTACCAGTACTCTCCACCAGGTGAGGTAAGAGAATATGGTGTTTTCATAGTTACTCACTTGGTTTAACTATCTCTAAATTCTGTCTGTGTGCTACGGGACCATCCATGCGTACAAAATGCATGTCTGTGAGTCGCTTTGGATAAAGTGTCTGCTAAATTGTATGTATATATTAGTGTACTGGTCCAAACATGAGGACCAAACGCAGCCAAAAGTACAGTATTTTAGCAGTGGGAATGCCTGTCTCTCTGTCAGCCTCCTACTACCCACTCAGCGGTTGGACGTCTGTGGTTCAAGCTGTTGTATCATCATCATAAATCTCTTATCCTCATCATCATCATCATCAGTTTCTTATCCTAGCTCCTTCATCATCAATCTCTTATCCTAGCCCCTTAATCATCAACATCAGTCTCTTATCCTCTTCATCATCACCAGTCTCTTATCCTAGCCCCATTCATCATCATCATCATCATCATCATCATCATCAATCTCTTATCCTAGTCCCTTCATCATCAACATCAATCTCTTATCCTAGCCCCTTCATCATCAGTCTCTTATCCTAGCCCCTTCATCATCAACAGTCTCTTATCCTAGCCCCTTCATCATCAACAGTCTCTTATCCTAGCCCCTTCATCATCAATCTCTTATCCTAGCCCCTTCATCATCAATCTCTTATCCTAGCCCCTTCATCATCAGTCTCTTATCCTAGCCCCTTCATCATCAACAGTCTCTTATCCTAGCCCCTTCATCATCAACATCAATCTCTTATCCTAGCCCCTTCATCATCAGTCTCTTATCCTAGCCCCTTCATCATCAACAGTCTCTTATCCTAGCCCCTTCATCATCAATCTCTTATCCTAGCCCCTTCATCATCAACAGTCTCTTATCCTAGCCCCTTCATCATCAATCTCTTGTCCTAGCCCCTTCATCAATCTCTTGTCGTAGCCCCTTCATCAATCTCTTATCCTAGCCCCTTCATCATCAATCTCTTATCCTAGCCCCTTCATCATCAACATCAGTTTCTTATCCTAGCTCCTTCATCATCAATCTCTTATCATAGCCCCTTCATCATCAACATCAGTTTCTTGTCCTAGCTCCTTCATCATCAACATCAGTTTCTTATCCTAGCTCCTTCATCATCAATCTCTTATCATAGCCCCTTCATCATCAACATCAGTTTCTTATCCTAGCTCCTTCATCATCAATCTCTTATCATAGCCCCTTCATCATCAACATCAGTTTCTTGTCCTAGCCCCTTCATCATCAACATCAGTTTCTTATCCTAGCTCCTTCATCATCAATCTCTTATCATAGCCCCTTCATCATCAACATCAGTTTCTTATCCTAGCTCCTTCATCATCAATCTCTTATCATAGCCCCTTCATCATCAACATCAGTTTCTTGTCCTAGCTCCTTCATCATCAATCTCTTATCATAGCCCCTTCATCATCAACATCAGTTTCTTGTCCTAGCTCCTTCATCATCAATCTCTTATCATAGCCCCTTCATCATCAACATCAGTTTCTTGTCCTAGCTCCTTCATCATCAATCTCTTATCATAGCCCCTTCATCATCAACATCAGTTTCTTGTCCTAGCCCCTTCATCATCAACATCAGTTTCTTATCCTAGCTCCTTCATCATCAATCTCTTATCATAGCCCCTTCATCATCAACATCAGTTTCTTGTCCTAGCCCCTTCATCATCAACATCAGTTTCTTATCCTAGCTCCTTCATCATCAATCTCTTATCATAGCCCCTTCATCATCAACATCAGTTTCTTATCCTAGCTCCTTCATCATCAATCTCTTATCATAGCCCCTTCATCATCAACATCAGTTTCTTGTCCTAGCTCCTTCATCATCAATCTCTTATCATAGCCCCTTCATCATCAATCTCTTGTCCTAGCCCCTTCATCAATCTCTTGTCCTAGCCCCTTCATCAATCTCTTATCCTATCCCCTTCATCATCAATCTCTTGTCGTAGCCCCTTCATCAATCTCTTATCATAGCCCCTTCATCATCAACATCAGTTTCTTGTCCTAGCTCCTTCATCATCAATCTCTTATCCTAGCCCCTTCATCAATCTCTTATCCTAGCCCCTTCATCAATCTCTTATCCTAGCCCCCTCATCATCAATCTCTTATCCTAGCCCCTTCATCAATCTCTTATCCCAGCCCCTTATTATTACTAGCCCCTTCATCATCAATCTCTTATCCTAGTCCCTTCATCAATCTCTTATCCTAGCCCCCTCATCATCAATCTCTTATCCTAGCCCCTTCATCAATCTCTTATCCTAGCCCCTTATTATTACTAGCCCCTTCATCATCAATCTCTTATCCTAGTCCCTTCATCAATCTCTTATCCTAGCCCCTTCATCAATCTCTTATCCTAGCCCCTTCATCAATCTCTTATCCCAGCCCCTTATTATTACTAGCCCCTTCATCATCAATCTCTTATCCTAGTCCCTTCATCAATCTCTTATCCTAGCCCCCTCATCATCAATCTCTTATCCTAGCCCCTTCATCAATCTCTTATCCTAGCCCCTTATTATTACTAGCCCCTTCATCATCAATCTCTTATCCTAGTCCCTTCATCAATCTCTTATCCTAGCCCCTTCATCAATCTCTTATCCTAGCCCCCTCATCATCAATCTCTTATCCTAGTCCCTTCATCAATCTCTTATCCTAGCCCCTTCATCAATCTCTTATCCTAGCCCCCTCATCATCAATCTCTTATCCTAGCCCCTTCATCAATCTCTTATCATAGCCCCTTCATCAATCTCTTATCCTAGCCCCTTCATCATCAATCTCTTATCCTAGCCCCTTCATCATCAACATCAGTTTCTTATCCTAGCCCCTTCATCATCAATCTCTTATCCTAGCCCCTTCATCATCAACATCAGTTTCTTATCCTAGCCCCTTCATCATCAATCTCTTATCCTAGCCCCTTCATCATCAACATCAGTTTCTTATCCTAGCTCCTTCATCATCAATCTCTTATCATAGCCCCTCCATCATCAATCTCTTATCCTAGCCCCTTCATCATCAACATCATGATCATAATTATCCGTCACGTCTCGCCGTCCAAGCCACACGTCGGAGAGTATTAGATCGGTAGAGCTGACTTCCAAAGCCAATCTCCAACACATACTAGCACTCTATTGTCTGAACAGTGACGCATGGTTTCACAACACTTCATACCAGGAATGACTAAGTGAAGGTGAAGGAAAGGGAGTGCCAATATGCCATATCACTGTGTGTTTGTGTGTGTAAGATGGCTGAAGTACCCGTTTCCTGGCAGCTGATTAACCTCCACCCCCCCCTTTCTCTCCCCCATCTACCTTCTCCCCCCTCTCTCTTTCTCTCCACACCATTCTCTCTCCCTCGCACTCTGTGAATGTCTGTGATGTGTGTGTCATCACCAGCACCCTAAAGGGCTGCTATGGCCTTTAGGTGAAGTGTTTACACAAAGCCTCTAATTTTAATGGAAACATCCCTGGTGTGAGCATTTGTAATAAAAAGCTCCATCAGTTCCCAGCTAAAGTGTGTGTGTTTCAGTGACTTCTCCTTCCAGCTCTCCTGTACCCCACCAGACGTGCCACCAGGGGTCTTTTCACAGTCCCCAGGTCCAGAGCAAATTCAAGGAAACGTACAGCATTATACAGAGCCGTGCCTGGAGCTCGTTTCCATATTATATAGTGCAAGTGGACAGAAAACCTGGTTTCAAAAAACAAATAAAGCAACACCTCACGGCACAACGCCTTTCCCCCATGTGACCTACTGGTTGTGTGTATGGACTGACATGTGACCTACTGGTTGTGTGTATGGACTGACATGTGACCTACTGGTTGTGTGTATGGACTGACATGTGACCTACTGGTTGTGTGTATGTACTGACATGTGACCTACTGGTTGTGTGTATGTACTGACATGTGACCTACTGGTTGTGTGTATGTACTGACATGTGACCTACTGGTTGTGTGTATGGACTGACATGTGACCTACTGGTTGTGTGTATGTACTGACATGTGACCTACTGGTTGTGTGTATGGACTGACATGTGACCTACTGGTTGTGTGTATGGACTGACATGTGACCTACTGGTTGTGTGTATGGACTGACATGTGACCTACTGGTTGTGTGTATGGACTGACATGTGACCTACTGGTTGTGTGTATATACTGACATGTGACCTACTGGTTGTGTGTATATACTGACATGTGACCTACTGGTTGTGTGTATGTACTGACATGTGACCTACTGGTTGTGTGTATATACTGACATGTGACCTACTGGTTGTGTGTATGGACTGACATGTGACCTACTGGTTGTGTGTATGGACTGACATGTGACCTACTGGTTGTGTGTATGGACTGACATGTATGTGGAGCTGATAGATGCACACACACACTGTACATGTTAATGTCAAATATTTTGCCTGTAATGTATTTCTCGTTATGTGTCAGACCCCTGTAAGACAAGCTGTTGCCAAGCTAATGGGGATTCTAAAGTTTAAGCCTTAGTTCAGGTGTTAACTGCAAACTCTTAAGGTTAGTCATTAACTCTGAAAGGGTAAAGTAAGGATCAATGTTTGGGACAAGTTTACATAAAAAAAATAAAAAAATAAAAACAGTTCTATTGCTGGATTCAAAGTTGCAACCTTTGGAATCCAAGGCTTATGCCCGAGCAAAACCCAAACCTACTTGAAGGTAACATCACACACCGTTGCCCCTAGTGGCCGGTTTCCACATCATCTCCCGACATCCTCAGAGATGGATGGACATCGAATACTGACTTGTACCCCAGTTGACCTGGCTGGAATTCTCAGCAATCAGAGACAGGTGCAAACTCACATACAGTAGTAGCTGACACACACACACACACACACACACACACACACACACACACACACACACACACACACACACACACACACACACACACACACACACACACACACACACACACACACACACACACACACACACACACACACACACACACACACAGCTGGGCAATGAGGGAGAGTTCTTCACATCACGTGTGTGTGTGCATGCCAATATTACATGCTATGGCACAGGCAGTGTAACACACTTATTTATAAACCACATGATCACATGACCCGAACCAGACACATCAGATAGAGCAGGCTAATGATATCATGTTGAACTTTCTCATGCACAGTGATTATACACACACACGCACTCACGTACGCGCGCGCACACGCACACACACACACACACACACACACTGCTGTAGGTTACACACACACGCTGCTGTAGGTTGCACACAAACACACACACACACACCCCTTCCTTCCAGTCAAGTTTCATTACCATCCCTCAACCACGGTCATTAGATTGTAGGAGAGAAAGCAGAGCCTGTTGAATTGAATGACACACACACACACGCGCACACACACAACATTTAAAGCCAAGGCCATATGTCATTCAATTAATTGAAATCACCAAATCACTCTGGAGACAGACATTGCAGCAATAGAAACAGACCCCATAAATCAATCGCAAGACAGTCAAGGTATAACTATATATATACACGTGACATGTGGGAAAAGTGGAAGATGCCAGGGTTTATTTTGAACCCAAATTTGACCCTCACCTAACCCAGAGGGACACCATCGCTTCAAGATTTCTGTATGCTACAGTGGGTCAATATTACAACAACAAACATTATCCACCATTACAGATCAGTCTTCAGAGCTGGCTTCTCCCCCCAGGGTGACACAGTTAGGGAACAGTTAGGAGAACGTGGAGTAACTGGAAACAGGCTAAATGCAGATTTGATGCAGACGGAGGCAGTACTTTGCCTGAGTGTCCTGGGACACAGGTCTGCTCTGCTAAGTGCAGCATCAAGCTATAATGACTATCTGATGTTATGACGAGTAGACCAGCTTATTCAGCATGTAGCTCAATATCAATTCTTCAAACAACTTATTTTTGTCTCCGAAACCTTCAGTCTTACAGCTACGGATTTTCAGTTACACCCAAAAGGAGATGCTACAGTGGCATTTAGGCACTTAAAAAAGACCCACTCTAGTGCATTGTTAAAGGGTTTGCATAGATACCTCTGTCACCGAGAAAGAAGTTGTCATGGTTTTGCAAGGCGAGGAGGAAGAAAATGTGCAGCTGTTGAAATGGCCGTCAGGTAAACTACAGAGACATGAAGGACAGTTCACAGCTGTCTAAAGGGCTGTCTGTAAACTACAGAGACATGAAGGACAGCTCACAGCTGTCTAAAGGGCTGTCTGTAAACTACAGAGACATGAAGGACAGCTCACAGCTGTCTAAAGGGACGTTGGTAAACTACAGAGACATGAAGGACAGCTCACAGCTGTCTAAAGGGACGTCTGTAAACTACAGAGACATGAAGGACAGTTCACAGCTGTCTAAAGGGCTGTCTGTAAACTACAGAGACATGAAGGACAGCTCACAGCTGTCTAAAGGGCTGTCTGTAAACTACAGAGACATGAAGGACAGCTCACAGCTGTCTAAAGGGACGTTGGTAAACTACAGAGACATGAAGGACAGCTCACAGCTGTCTAAAGGGACGTTGGTAAACTACAGAGACATGAAGGACAGTTCACAGCTCTCTAAAGGGACGTCTGTAAACTACAGAGACATGAAGGACAGCTCACAGCTGTCTAAAGGGACGTTGGTAAACTACAGAGACATGAAGGACAGCTCACAGCTGTCTAAAGGTACGTTGGTAAACTACAGAGACATGAAGGACAGTTCACAGCTGTCTAAAGGGACATTGGTAAACTACAGAGACATGAAGGACAGTTCACAGCTGTCTAAAGGGACGTTGGTAAACTACAGAGACATGAAGGACAGCTCACAGCTGTCTAAAGGGACGTTGGTAAACTACAGAGACATGAAGGACAGTTCACAGCTGTCTAAAGGGACGTTGGTAAACTACAGAGACATGAAGGACAGTTCACCCTAGACACTAAGAGACCATGTTAATTTATTGTATTTATATTCATCACCAGGTCTCAAAGCATTTAATCTGTAGGTGACGAACTCTCCAGATCCACCATCTGTAGGTGACAAACTCTCCAGACCCACCATCTGTAGGTGAGGAACTCTCCAGATCCACCATCTGTAGGTGACGAACTCTCCAGATCCACCATCTGTAGGTGACAAACTCTCCAGACCCACCATCTGTAGGTGAGGAACTCTCCAGATCCACCATCTGTAGGTGACAAACTCTCCAGACCCACCATCTGTAGGTGACAAACTCTCCAGACCCACCATCTGTAGGTGACAAACTCTCCAGACCCACCATCTGTAGCAATGGCACCAACCTGTATAGTCTGTCCATCCCTGACTTAACGTTAACCTTATCAGACCAGGAGAGGAGACAGTTAACATAGAATACACACTGCTTCTCAATCTCCCTCCATCCTCTATGTCAACTATATCTGTGCCAGTGGACCCAGAGAAAGCACCCACAGGACCCTGATTAATGTCTGGTGTGGTCCGACCCAACAGGACCTTTACTAGAAACATTGCTGTGGTCCGACCCAAAAGGACCTTTACTGCTGTGGTCACTATACACATGTGCTTTCCATCACAAAAGATACACACACAGGTACACACACAGACACACTATTTTGCTGCAGTGAGGTGTGAAGTGATGTTATAGAGAACACTGTAATAACAATAGCAGCAACTGTATATCATTCATCAGCCAAGTGTTTTATTCATAATGAAGTGTTTCTCCTAGGATTTATTTCAGCAGCGGTGGCAGAGTTAGCAGGGATCCCCGACAAATGTCACTTCTAAATGCATATAGGGGAAATGGGAAACACTGAGTAGCCTAAACATGTCTCAGACAGAAGTTAGAGCTAGGGTGCTGGGGAGGACAGGCTCCTGGTAATGGCTGGAGGGAATTAGTGGATTGGTATCAAATACATGTGTTTGATGCCATTGCATTCGCGCCATTCGAGCCGTCCTCCACTCAGCAGCCTCCACTGGAGGAGAACTGTAAAACTGACTGTTAAAACTGTGTCTATCTGAGTGGGTTCTATACTCCATATGCACGACATAGTCCTTCCTAATGAAATATTATTGAATCTCAAACACAGTGTGTTTGTGAGAAAAGTTCAGCTCTTGGGTTGGCTTCATCAATGTGCTGCTCTAAAGTGCACCACCAAAACAGTATTTACTGGTTATCACAATTACAACAATAGGAGTACAAATCCCCCACCATTTATCATGATACACTGAAGGTTAGGAATAATAGGCTACTTCATGTTGTTGACAGGTTTCGACAGGTTAAAATAGGTGTTGTTTAAAGGAGGAATCAAACAGTGACATCGGAGACAGGTATGACAGTTGACCTAAGCTGACGAGGCAGCTATAAATTATATTCTTCAAGAATCAATGGGTATATATCTTTAATTTCAAAGTTTAAAAAAAATGTAATCTACTACCTACGCATCGTAGAATTCCCCTTTACGGTATTTAACTAATACTATGCACCCTGCGCATTTAATTCGGAGGGCCATTGCCAAAATGATTATATATTCCATGTAAACATGTTCCAGACTACTATGGTATAATGACTATACACTGTGCCAATGAGGTTGTTTCGAGTCGTCTGCATATAAAGTACAATTATAACACAGTTTTTTTTTACCTCTGTGGCTGCGACAAAATACTGACTTTCTCTGCTCCTGTAAACAAGTGGGAGATCCAAACCTGCCTCGTGTTTTACCAGGCAGTCGCCTAGTAAGTAGCCCAAACAAATGAGTACTTTAGTGAGAAAAATCAGTAAACCAATCAATGGAGATCCTTCATAAAGTCCAACTGATTTGGATATGTTTTTTGGAGCACCAGAGCGCATGATATCAACGATATTGGGCGGATTCGATTATGCTGAGCCGCGGGGCAGCGGTTTATGGCCGGTGACGTGAACTGGCAAAAGGGAGGAGCGCCATTCTCAAATCGAACAGCCTAATCTGCGCTGCTTGGTCATGTTGTCAAAAAGGCAGCATGGTGCATTTTCCAGAAATATATAACATTTATTTTCCATAAAATATATGTTTTAATTTTGAAACTAGTTTTTATTGGAAAGGCAGATAAAGCGTTTTTTTTTTTTTTTTAAATCAAAAGCAATCATTACTCCACGTGCTAATTAGGTTGACTGGTGAGCTTAATGTGGTCATTACAAAGTGGTTTCAGAGTCCTGCAATAAGAGTTTTGACGCTAATATGTGTATAAACTCTATAGTTGTGTTCTGTTGGTGTCACTGGGTAGAGACTGATACCCCATTCCATGGGTGCACACCAGAGGAGCGCAGGTCAGCTGTTTGTTCACCTGCATCTGCCCGCATTTGCTAATCCACTGTGATAAAGTGAAAATCTGAGGCAGCACCCAGCCCTAACCTGCATATTAACATGTGCTATAGGCTACAGTCAAAGACTGCAGGAAGATTTTTTGACAGGCGGTGCAGGATTTTTGTTGCTGCCTGATTTAGTTATGTTTCTGCTTATCATTTCTGACATTTGGTAGGCTATTTGTTAGGCTATTTGTTAGGCTATTTGGTAGGCTATTTGGTAGGCTATTTGGTAGGCTATTTGTTAGGCTATTTGTTAGGCTATTTGTTAGGCTATTTGGTAGGCTATTTGGTAGGCTATTTGTTAGGCTATTTGTTAGTCAATTGATCTATAATTAGATACCTGCATCTTCTCTTCTGTCATTATATGACAGAGAGGAGAGAGAATAAGAACACCTCCTCCCAGCTGCCCACTGCACTGAAGATAGGAAACACTGTCACCACTGAGAAATCCACCATAATTGAGAATTTCAATAAGCATTTTTCTACGGCTGGCCATGCTTTCCACCTGGCTACTCCTACCCCGGTCAACAGAACTGCACCCCCCACAGCAACTCGCCCAAGTCTTCCCCATTTCTCCTTCTCCCAAATCCGTTATGTTGTTCTGAAAGAGCTGCAAAATCTGGACCCCTACAAATCAGCCGGGCTAGACAATCTGGACCCTTTCTTTCTAAAATTATCTGCCGAAATTGTTGCCACCCCTATTACTAGCCTGTTCAACCTCTCTTTCGTGTCGTCTGAGATTCCCAAAGATTGGAAAGCAGCTGCGGTCATCCCCTCTTCAAAGGGGGGACACTCTTGACCCAAACTGCTACAGACCTATATCTATCCTACCATGCCTTTCTAAGGTCTTCGAAAGCCAAGTCAACAAACAGATTACAGACCATTTCGAATCTCACCATACCTTCTCTGCTATGCAATCTGGTTTCAGAGCTGGTCATGGGTGCACCTCAGCCACGCTCAAGGTCCTAAACGATATCTTAACCCACATCGATAAGAAACATTACTGTGCAGCCGTATTGATTGATCTGGCCAAGGTTTTCAACTCTGTCAATCACCAAATCCTCATCAGCAGACTCGACAGCCTTGGTTTCTCAAATGAATGCCTCGCCTGGTTCACCAACTACTTCTCTGATAGAGTTCAGTGGGTCAAATCGGAGGGTCTGCTGTCCGGACCTCTGGCAGTCTCTATGGGGGTGCCACAGGGTTCAATTCTTGGACCGACTCTCTTCTCTGTATACATCAATGAGGTCGCTCTTGCTGCTGGTGAGTCTCTGATCCACCTCTACGCAGACGACACCATTCTGTATACTTCTGGCCCTTCTTTGGACACTGTGTTAACAACCCTCCAGGCAAGCTTCAATGCCATACAACTCTCCTTCCGTGGCCTCCAATTGCTCTTAAATACAAGTAAAACTAAATGCATGCTCTTCAACCGATCGCTACCTGCACCTACCCGCCTGTCCAACATCACTACTCTGGACGGCTCTGACTTAGAATACGTGGACAACTACAAATACTTAGGTGTCTGGTTAGACTGTAAACTCTCCTTCCAGACCCACATCAAACATCTCCAATCCAAAGTTAAATCTAGAATTGGCATCCTATTTCGCAACAAAGCATCCTTCACTCATGCTGCCAAACATACCCTTGTAAAACTGACCATCCTACCAATCCTCGACTTTGGCGATGTCATTTACAAAATAGCCTCCAATACCCTACTCAACAAATTGGATGCAGTCTATCACAGTGCCATCTATTTTGTCACCAAAGCCCCATATACTACCCACCATTGCGACCTGTACGCTTTCGTTGGCTGGCCCTCGCTTCATACGCGTCGCCAAACCCACTGGCTCCATGTCATCTACAAGACCCTGCTAGGTAAAGTCCCCCCTTATCTCAGCTCGCTGGTCACCATAGCATCTCCCACCTGTAGCACACGCTCCAGCAGGTATATCTCTCTAGTCACCCCCAAAACCAATTCTTTCTTTGGCCGCCTCTCTTTCCAGTTCTCTGCTGCCAATGACTGGAACGAGCTACAAAAATGTCTGAAACTGGAAACACGTATCTCCCTCAATAGCTTTAAGCACCAACTGTCAGAGCAGCTCACAGATTACTGCACCTGTACATAGCCCACCTATAATTTAGCCCAAACAACTACCTCTTTCCCAACTGTATTTGATTTATTTATTTATTTTGCTCCTTTGCACCCCATTATTTTTATTTCTACTTTGCACATTCTTCCATTGCAAAACTACCATTCAAGTGTTTTACTTGCTATATTGTATTTACTTTGCCACCATGGCCATTTTTGCCTTTACCTCCCTTCTCACCTCATTTGCTCACATTGTATATAGACTTGTTTATACTGTATTACTGACTGTATGTTTGTTTTACTCCATGTGTAACTCTGTGTCGTTGTATCTGTCAAACTGCTTTGCTTTATCTTGGCCAGGTCGCAATTGTAAATGAGAACTTGTTCTCAACTTGCCTACCTGGTTAAATAAAGGTGAAATCAAAAATATAAAAAAATATGTTGATGTAGCAGACTAAATGAACCGTTTCTCAACAAAATAATGCAATAGATCGATAGAATGAATGCTTCAATCTTGTTGACATCAAATTAAATCAAATTGTATTTCAAGGCCGACCTTCAAACTCAGTGCCTCTTTGCTTGACATCATTGGAAAATCAAAAGAAATCAGACAAGACCTCAGAAAAAAACATCAAGTCTGGTTCATCCTTGGGAGCAATTTCCAAACGCCTGAAGGTACCACGTTCATCTGTACAAACAATAGTACGCAAGCATAAATACCATGGGACCACGCAGCCATCATACCGCTCAGGAAGGAGACGCTTTCTGTCTCCTAGAATGAATGTACTTTGGTGCAAAAAGTGGAAATCAATCCCAGAAAAACAGCAAAAGTCCTTGTGAAGATGCTGGTGGGAACCGGTACAAAAGTATCTATATCCACAGTAAAACGAGTTCTATATCGACATAACCTGAAAGGCTGCTCAGCAAGGAAGAAGCCACTGCTTCAAAACCGCCATAAAAAAGCCAGACTACGGTTTGCGACTGCACATGGGGACAACGATCGTATTTTTTGGATAAATTTCCTGTGGTCTGATGAAGCAAAGATAGAACGGTTTGGCCATAATGACCATCGTTATGTTTGGAAGAAAAAGGGGGAGGCTAGCAAGCCGAAGAACACCATCCCAACCGTGAAGCACGGGGGTGGCAGCATCATGTTGTGGGAGTGCTTTGCTGCAGGAGAGACTGGTGCACTTCACAAAATAGATGGCATCAGGAAAATTTGTGGGCAGAACTGAAAAAGCGTGTGCGAGCAAGGAGGTCCACAAACCTGACTCAGCTACACCAGCTCTGTCAGGAGGAATGGGCCAAGATTCATCCAATTTATTGTGGGAAGCTTGTGGAAGGCTACCCAAAAAGTTTGACTCAAGTTAAACAATTTAAAGGCAATGCTACCAAATGCTAATTGAGTGTATGTGAACTTCTGACCCACTGGGAATGTGATGAAAGAAATAAAAGCTCAAATAAATAATTCTGTTTACATGACATTTCACATTCTTAAAATAAAGTGGTGAACCTAATTGACCTAAGACAGGGCATTTTTACTAGGATTAAATGTCAGAAATTGTGAAAAACTGAGTTTACATGTATTTGGCTAAGGTGTATGTAAACTTCCGACTTCAGCTGTATGTACGCACAGTCACTGTGGGGATGATGAAGCCAGTGACTGATGTGCCGTACTCCTCAATGCCATCGGAGGAATCCCAGAACATATTCTATTCTGAGCTTGCAAAACAGTCCTGTAGTTTAGCATCTGCTTCATCTGACTCACTTTTTTATTGACCTGGTGCTTCCTGCTTCAAAGTGTTTTCTGTCATCTTCTTTCACAACGTTTAGGGGAGAAAATGCAATTCCTGTTTATTGTCGAATAATTCATTATTGTATTTTTTTTGTAAGTGATATCAAAACATTCCGACCGTGTTAAGCTAAATCTAGTCCAAATGTGGCTTTATTTCACTATTTGAATCTGTTAGGATCAGTTTCAATGCATAACTTTTATTTTAAAGGCCAACAGAAAATTCCACTTATTGTGTTTAATCATTGTTGTGGCTAGTTTCACACAGGTGTGCTCTGCTTGTATCAAATTCCCCCGGTGAACGGGTATGTTTTAATTCTCGCCGAATCAGAGGCAAGAGGGTTCGCACGTAAAGAGGGGGAGGGCCGCTTTTTGGGCCTCACCTGTGACACAGTAAAATATCATAAATGTATTTTACAACGTTAATGCTGTAGATTGCACTGCAGCCATTCTGCTGCCAGTACGATGCAGTACATTTAGAGTACAGGAAAGGCTGGTCTACGATGATGGATATTCTTCATCCTGTTCTCTCCAGAGGGAAAATAACATGTCAATAATGAAACAAGCCCCAGGCTCTGTCTCAACTAGTTTAGTCTTTTTATTGAATCTGTTAATTCTGCAGCCTTCCTGCTGTTCAGGTTCCGGTGGCCTTGAAAACAATATGTCCTCAACTGAAATCTAGCTTAACCTATGTCCTCAATTAACACCATTCTGCGTCAAATTACATCATGTTTGAATAAAATGAACTTTTCATGTCTGATAAGATAATGAAGGAATAATAAATAAATAAACAAATGAATGAATACATAAATATATACAGCATATTTTGTATTGAATGTTTTGCACCAAAAATGGGCGTCAGGGTAGCCTAGTGGTTAGAGTGTAGAGGTGGCAGGGTAGCCTAGTGGTTAGAGTGTAGAGGTGGCAGGGTAGCCTAGTGGTTAGAGTGTAGAGGTGGCAGGGTAGCCTAGTGGTTAGAGTGTAGAGGTGGCAGGGTAGCCTAGTGGTTAGAGTGTAGAGGTGGCAGGGTAGCCTAGTGGTTAGAGTGTAGAGGAGGCAGGTAGCCTAGTGGTTAGAGTGTAGAGGTGGCAGGGTAGCCTAGTGGTTAGAGTGTAGAGGTGGCAGGGTAGCCTAGTGGTTAGAGTGTAGAGGTGGCAGGGTAGCCTAGTGGTTAGAGTGTAGAGGTGGCAGGGTAGCCTAGTGGTTAGAGTGTAGAGGTGGCAGGGTAGCCTAGTGGTTAGAGTGTAGAGGTGGCAGGGTAGCCTAGTGGTTAGAGTGTAGAGGTGGCAGGGTAGCCTAGTGGTTAGAGTGTAGAGGTGGCAGGGTAGCCTAGTGGTTAGAGTGTAGAGGTGGCAGGGTAGCCTAGTGGTTAGAGTGTAGAGGTGGCAGGGTAGCCTAGTGGTTAGAGTGTAGAGGTGGCAGGGTAGCCTAGTGGTTAGAGTGTAGAGGTGACAGGGTAGCCTAGTGGTTAGAGTGTTGGACTAGTAACTGAAAGGTTGCAAGTTCAAATCCCTGAGCTGACAAGGTACAGATCTGTCATTCTGCCCCTGAACAGGCAGTTAACCCACTGTTCCTAGGCTGTTATTGAAAATAAGAATTTGTTCTTAATTAACTGACTTGCCTAGTAAAAAAATAAGAACAATGGCATCATGTGAAGTCTGGCATTCCATGAGTTATGGGAAAACACCTTGATGGTTAAAAATCAACTTGATGAGTCTGAGATGGATTTATTTTATGCAAGAGCTGCCTTGCATCAAGTGTGTGTGTGTTGAAGAATGCAATGTCGCTTGAGCAATAATTAGTCAGAATGAAAACAAGCAGTTCCAAGGACCTGCTGCCTGCTTTGTGTTACAGTGTACTGAAAAAGGAATTGACTATCTTAAATAATCCTACAAGACCCCCCCTCGCACCCCCCCCTCACCCCACAAATAAATACATCATAAGAATAAAAAGAAAACTTGTCCTTCAAGTAGAAAAATGTCCTTACTATGACTATCTTAAGGATCCGATCCTTTTTTTCCATTTTTGCCTAAAATTACACCCAAATCTAACTGCCTGTAGCTCAGGACGTGAAGCAAGGATATGCATATTCTTGATACTATTAGAAAGGAAACACTTTGAAGTTTGTGGAAATTGTAAATGAATGTAGGAGAATATAACACATTAGATCTGGTAAAAGATAATACAAAGACAAAAACATGGGAACCACTGATCCTGTTAAAATGAATGTACTAACTGTGTGTCACTTTGGATAAGAGCGTCTGCTAAGTGGCTAAAATGTCAATTTAAAAATGTGAAAAGTTACATTACAGATACCATAACCTTTAACACATTACCTGACCAAGACATAACTAGACCTTATCCATGACATTACAGCAGCTCATTGCCAATGTATCATGGTGGAATGGGTATTGTTGTGAAGGGCCATGGATCCTGTACTGTACATGCAGGTGTTTCCGTAACCATTTCTCTCCAACAGGGTGTGAGTGCTGGGATTTAGACCAGTTTTTCCACAGTAACCATGTTCCAACTGACTTCTATCACCCTCAGCCCTCAGGCCTGGAGCTGCATAACTACTGCATGTCAGCTATTTACCAGTGTGTGATCATTAATGAGACAGCTAGTCAAACAGGTATGTGTAGTGGTGTGTGTAGCGGTGTGTGTAGCGGTGTGTTTTGTCAGGGATGCAGGGGAACACTGACTCTGGATGGTGTTATTATGACAGGGTGAAAGTACCTGGCAGGTATGTATCTATGCTATCACTCACAATGTGACATCCTTCTGTTTTTTAAAACCTTTAACGACCCACGTTCGTTATTGAGGACTAGCGACAGAAAGAACATTAGCATAAAATAACAATCACTGACAGATTCATGGAGGATCCCACCCCCACCAGTGCAGTGAGTGATTACTATTTACACGAGGGTTGCCAGCTGTACTGCCCCAGACATTAGGGGAGGATGGAGACAGAGCCAACTGTACTGCCCCAGACATTAGGGGAGGATGGAGACAGAGCCAACTGTACTGCCCCAGACATTAGGGGAGGATGGAGACAGAGCCAACTGTACTGCCCCAGACATTAGGGGAGGATGGAGACAGAGCCAACTGTACTGCCCCAGACATTAGGGGAGGATGGAGACAGAGCATTAGGGGAGGATGGAGACAACTGTACTGCCCCAGACATTAGGGGAGGATGGAGACAGAGCCAGATGTACTGCCCCAGACATTAGGGGAGGATGGAGACAGAGCCAACTGTACTGCCCCAGACCAGACATTGCCCCAGGGGAGGATGGAGACAGAGCCAGATGTACTGTACCCCAGACATTAGGGGAGGATGGAGACAGAGCCAACTGTACTGCCCCAGACATTAGGGGAGGATGGAGACCCAGACCCTAGGGGAGGATGGAGACAGAGCCAACTGTACTGCCCCAGACATTAGGGGAGGATGGAGACAGAGCCAACTGTACTGCCCCAGACCCTAGGGGAGGATGGAGACAGAGCCAGATGTACTGCCCCAGACATTAGGGGAGGATGGAGACAGAGCCAGCTGTACTGCTCCAGACATTAGGGGAGGATGGAGACAGAGCCAACTGTACTGCCCCAGACATTAGGGGAGGATGGAGACAGAGCCAGCTGTACTGCCCCAGACATTAGGGGAGGATGGAGACAGAGCCAACTGTACTGCCCCAGACATTAGGGGAGGATGGAGACAGAGCCAGATGTACTGCCCCAGACATTAGGGGAGGATGGAGACATGTACTGCCCCAGACATTAGGGGAGGATGGAGCCAGATGTACTGCTCCAGACATTAGGGGAGGATGGAGAGAGCCAGAGTACTGACAGAGCCAGATGTACTGCCCCAGACATTAGGGGAGGATGGAGACAGAGCCAGCTGTACTGCTCCAGACATTAGGGAGGGGAGGATGGAGACAGAGCCAGATGTACTGCTCCAGACATTAGGGAGGATGGAGACAGAGCCAGATGTACTGCTCCAGACATTATTAGGGGAGGATGGAGACAGAGCCAGATGGGAGGATGGAGACAGAGCCAACTGTACTGCCCCAGACATTAGGGGAGGATGGAGACAGAGCCGACTGTACTGCCCCAGACATTAGGGGAGGATGGAGACAGCCAGTTGTACTGCCCCAGACATTAGGGGAAGATGGAGACAGAGCAATCTTTATAACCATAGATATAGTTTGTGGTCATCACCATTAGACATGAATAATAACCTACCGAATCTCTATTGTCATTATGATCTACAAGCTAGGTCCACAAACTCTACGGTGATTATTATCTACTAGCTAGGTCTGGAAACTCTATGGTGATTATTATCTACTAGCTAGGTCTGGAAACTATGGTCCTTAGGATCTACTTGCTAGGTCTGGAAACTCTATAGTGATTATTATTTACTAGCTAGGTCTGGAAACTATGGTCCTTATGATCTACTAGCTAGGTCTGGAAACTTTATGGTCCTTAGGATCTACTAGCTAGGTCTGGATACTATGGTCCTTATGATCTACTAGATAAATCTGGAAACTCTATGGTGATTATTATCTACTAGCTAGGTCTGGAAACGCTATGGTCATTATGATCTACTAGCTAGGTCTGGAAACTCTATGGTGATTATTATCTACTAGCTAGGTCTGGAAATGCTATGGTCATTATGATCTACTAGCTATCTACTTCACTCCTCCATCAGTCTGGGCTCCCATCTTCACTCCTCCATCAGTCTGGGCTCTCAGCTTCACTCCTCCATCAGTCTGGGCTCTCAGCTTCACTCCTCCATCAGTCTGGGCTCCCATCTTCACTCCTCCATCAGTCTGGGCTCTCAGCTTCACTCCTCCATCAGTCTGGGCTCTCAGCTTCACTCCTCCATCAGTCTGGCCTCTCAGCTTCACTCCTCCATCAGTCTGGACTCTCAATTTCATCATATCAGTCTGGGCTCTCAGCTTCACTCCTCCATCAGTCTGGGCTCCCATCTTCACTCCTCCATCAGTCTGGGCTCCCATCTTCACTCCTCCATCAGTCTGGGCTCCCATCTTCACTCCTCCATCAGTCTGGGCTCTCAGCTTCACTCCTCCATCAGTCTGGCCTCTCAGCTTCACTCCTCCATCAGTCTGGGCTCCCATCTTCACTCCTCCATCAGTCTGGGCTCCCATCTTCACTCCTCCATCAGTCTGGCCTCTCAGCTTCACTCCTCCATCAGTCTGGGCTCTCATCTTCACTCCTCCATCAGTCTGGGCTCCCATCTTCACTCCTCCATCAGTCTGGGCTCCCATCTTCACTCCTCCATCAGTCTGGGCTCCCATCTTCACTCCTCCATCAGTCTGGGCTCCCATCTTCACTCCTCCATCAGTCTGGGCTCCCATCTTCACTCCTCCACCAGTCTGGGCTCCCATCTTCACTCCTCCATCAGTCTGGGCTCCCATCTTCACTCCTCCATCAGTCTGGGCTCCCATCTTCACTCCTCCATCAGTCTGGGCTCCCATCTTCACTCCTCCATCAGTCTGGGCTCCCATCTTCACTCCTCCATCAGTCTGGGCTCCCATCTTCACTCCTCCATCAGTCTGGGCTCCCATCTTCACTCCTCCATCAGTCTGGGCTCCCATCTTCACTCCTCCATCAGTCTGGGCTCCCATCTTCACTCCTCCATCAGTCTGGGCTCCCATCTTCACTCCTCCATCAGTCTGGGCTCCCATCTTCACTCCTCCATCAGTCTGGGCTCTCAGCTTCACTCCTCCATCAGTCTGGACTCTCAGCTTCACTCCTCCATCAGTCTGGGCTCCCATCTTCACTCCTCCTTCAGTCTGGGCTCTCAGCTTCACTCCTCCATCAGTCTGGACTCTCAATTTCATCATATCAGTCTGGGCTCTCAGCTTCACTCCTACATCAGTCTGGGCTCCCATCTTCACTCCTCCATCAGTCTGGGCTCCCATCTTCACTCCTCCATCAGTCTGGGCTCCCATCTTCACTCCTCCATCAGTCTGGGCTCCCATCTTCACTCCTCCATCAGTCTGGGCTCCCATCTTCACTCCTCCATCAGTCTGGCCTCTCAGCTTCACTCCTCCATCAGTCTGGGCTCCCATCTTCACTCCTCCATCAGTCTGGGCTCTCAGCTTCACTCCTCCATCAGTCTGGGCTCTCAGCTTCACTCCTCCATCAGTCTGGCCTCTCAGCTTCACTCCTCCATCAGTCTGGGCTCTCAGCTTCACTCCTACATCAGTCTGGACTCTCAGCTTCACTCCTCCATCAGTCTGGGCTCCCATCTTCACTCCTCCTTCAGTCTGGGCTCTCAGCTTCACTCCTCCATCAGTCTGGACTCTCAATTTCATCATATCAGTCTGGGCTCCCATCTTCACTCCTCCATCAGTCTGGGCTCCCATCTTCACTCCTCCATCAGTCTGGGCTCCCATCTTCACTCCTCCATCAGTCTGGGCTCTCAGCTTCACTCCTCCATCAGTCTGGGCTCTCAGCTTCACTCCTCCATCAGTCTGGGCTCTCAGCTTCACTCCTCCATCAGTCTGGCCTCTCAGCTTCACTCCTCCATCAGTCTGGGCTCTCAGCTTCACTCCTCCATCAGTCTGGCCTCTCAGCTTCACTCCTCCATCAGTCTGGGCTCCCATCTTCACTCCTCCATCAGTCTGGCCTCTCAGCTTCACTCCTCCATCAGTCTGGGCTCTCAGCTTCACTCCTCCATCAGTCTGGGGATGATGACAGCACTAACACAGATCACTGGGGTTCAGCAGGGCCAGATCATCTTGTCCTAATCTTGGCGCTTGTCGTATCCCATCTGGACTAGTGCAACTCTCTGTTGACTGGGCTCCCTGCTTGTGCCATCAGTGTGTGTTTGCATAGGGAGTGGTGTGTACTGCTAGAGGTGAAAGACCGACGTCTTTCTCAATAGGTTACGCCCACACACACACACACACACACACACACACACACACACACACACACACACACACACACACACACACACACACACACACACACACACACACACACACACACACACACACACACACACACACACACACACACACACGGTCTGTAGGATCAGCAGCAAGATCTCTACCATGTGTGCAATTGGACCTTAATGAAATCTGTAGGCTTAACCCATCACTATAGTCAGAGGCTGAGAATGCACCCACCTACCACTACTAATACTTAAAGCAGTTGTAATGTAACCACACCGTACCCAGCCATGTCTCTGTCCACCCATCACTACTGGCTATTTTAGTCATACCCCTGCTTCTAGTACACACCCACTTCTACTATATTTAATGGAAAGAAAAACCTCACAAAGACAGAATTCCTTTTATAGGAATATTTTAATAGTTATTCAATGTTCTACATCTTACAGTACATATTATACAATAACAAACTTGGCTTAGTTATGGTACGAAGATCACTAACTGATCTTCAAAAAATAAAAACAAAAAAATGAACAAAAACATTAAAAAAAATAAATGAAAACAGATTTACACTTCATATCACAAAGCCTGACGTGGTCCGGAACACTGGACCAATAGCTAACATACAATTCAGTTCACGCAACGTTGAGAAAACGTTGTGCCATGTTTTGCCATAACGGTATGGTAATGTTACCATTGTTTGTGCAAACTGGGTACAAAACTTCAAGGGGGTTGTTCCTAAACTCGCTCCAGGGATAAAAGTCTTTTGGAAGACGAGGAATTTCCACTTTTTGCATCACATTTAGTGTTCAAATTATTATTTTAGAAATCTCCAACAAGTGAAATAAAAAGCTGCAGAACATTGAGGAAAAACCACAAAAATAAGTGCACTATTCCTCCAATAGTAGTGTTTTAATTTGAGGAAACTGCTAAGACATGAAAACTGCTAAGACATGAAAACTGCTAAAACATGACCACAGAGGTAAAAGAAAGAGTAAGAAAAAGAGGTGGATGTTTGAGTGGATATTTAAACATACAAACACCATTTTGATGTGACATAGTTGTGAAGAGCAAAATACACAAAAACATCAACAACAAATTATCTTTTATCTTCTTTCACATTTAAAAAAAAACTTATTCAGAGATGGAATGATACAAAAGGTGAAGGACTCATAAGTTGATAGCGAGCAAAAATACCTTCAAATATATCCTCCTTTGAGCTCTGCAGTTAAGGGTTAATCAGGGTTGGGGTCAGTTCCACTCAGAATGAGTTGATATTCACTTCCCTTCCTGAAATGACAACGTTGAAATGGAACTGACACGCACCCTGTTCATGACATCACTCCCATCCAAAACACAGGCATGCAAACAAGTGTGAGCGAGAAAGTCAGAAACAAGCCCCCTCAGAGTGTGTGTGGGACACCGGACCCTCAGACTTGTGCTCTATGTATGAATAATAAACACCAAATTGCAGTTAAACCTTAAATAACACTTATGGTAAAAAGCGCTCAACTTTACACGGCTCAGGAAGTCCAACATATTCTGTTTCCTATTTTAGGCTGAGGTGTAGAATACTGGAGGGAACTCCTTTGCCCGTTCCAAAATGATCCCCTTTTTAGTTGCTCTTAAAGCATCAGATGGGTTTAAGCACCTACAGTAGCCTTCTGGAAGGTTCAGCAGAGTTGAACAACCATCTCTCTTCAACACATCCAAACGTCTCAGATCAACATGACGTGTGGAGGTAGAGGGTGATGTAAGACTGGACAACAGACTCTGGTTGGTTAGTGACCCCACATCCAGAGCCCAACCTCAGGTAGGATTAGATTGTATTACATGAGACAGTCCTGCTTACTGTCATCTACATGGTTCCAGTCTGCCATTACACTTCACTTCTCATGACCTGTGTCATCACTTTATCTCTGCTATGAAGAGGTACTAATGCTTAAAGGGGGTGAGGGAGGGAGAGAAGAAGGGGGAGGGATGGTGTGAAGAAACAGCTGGAACATGAGAGAGAGAGAGAGAGAGAGAGAGAGAGAGAGAGAGAGAGAGAGAGAGAGAGAGAGAGAGAGAGAGAGAGAGAGAGAGAGGAGACAGCTGGATAATAGAGACAGAGAGAGGAGACTGCTGGAACACAGAGACACACACAGAGAGAGGAGACAGCTGGAACACAGCGACACAGAGAGAGAGAGGAGACAGCTGGAACATAGAGACACAGAGAGAGAGAGAGAGAGAGAGAGAGAGAGAGAGAGAGAGAGAGAGAGAGAGAGAGAGAGAGAGAGAGAGAGAGAGAGAGGAGACAGCTGGAACAGAGACACAGAGAGAGAGAGAGAGAGAGAGAGAGAGAGAGAGAGAGAGAGAGAGAGAGAGAGAGAGAGAGAGAGAGAGAGAGAGAGAGAGAGAGAGAGAGAGAGGAGACAGCTGGATAATAGAGACAGAGAGAGGAGACTGCTGGAACACAGAGACACACACAGAGAGAGGAGACAGCTGGAACACAGCGACACAGAGAGAGAGAGGAGACAGCTGGAACATAGAGACACAGAGAGAGAGAGAGAGAGAGAGAGAGAGAGAGAGAGAGAGAGAGAGAGAGAGAGAGAGAGAGAGAGAGAGAGAGAGAGAGAGGAGACAGCTGGAACAGAGACACAGAGAGAGAGAGAGAGAGAGAGAGAGAGAGAGAGAGAGAGAGAGGAGACAGCTGGAACACAGAGACACACAGAGAGAGAGGAGACAGCTGGAAAATAGAGACAGAGAGAGGAGACTGCTGGAACACAGAGACACACACAGAAAGAGGAGACAGCTGGAACACAGCGACACAGAGAGAGAGAGGAGACAGCTGGAACATAGAGACACAGAGAGAGAAGAGACAGCTGGAACAGAGACACAGAGAGAAGAGACAGCTGGAACATAGAGACACAGAGAGAGAGAGAGGAGACAGCTGGAACACAGAGGGAGAAGAGACAGCTGGAACACACAGAGAGAGAAGAGACAGCTGGAACACAGAGACACACAGAGAGAGAGAGGCGACAGCTGGAACATAGAGACACAGAGAGAGAGAGGAGACAGCTGGAACATAGAGACACAGAGAGAGAAGAGACAGCTGGAACAGAGACACAGAGAGAGAAGAGACAGCTGGAACAGAGACACAGAGAGAGAAGAGACAGCTGGAACATAGAGACACAGAGAGAGAGAGAGGAGACAGCTGGAACACAGAGAGAGAGGAGAGACAGCTGTAACACAGAGAGAAGAGACAGCTGGAACACAGAGAGAGAGAAGAGACAGCTGGAACACACAGAGAGAGAAGAGACAGCTGGAACACAGAGACACACAGAGAGAGAGGAGACAGCTGGAACACAGAGAGAGAGAAGAGACAGCTGGAACACAGAGAGAGAGAAGAGACAGCTGGAACACAGAGAGAGGAGACAGCTGGAACACAGAGACACACAGAGAGAGAGAGGAGACAGCTGGAACATAGAGACACACAGAGAGAGAGAGAGAGAGAGAGGAGACAGCTGGAACATAGAGACACAGAGAGAGAGAGAGAGAGAGAGGAGACAGCTGGAACATAGAGACACAGAGAGAGAAGAGACAGCTGGAACAGAGACACAGAGAGAGAAGAGACAGCTGGAACATAGAGACACAGAGAGAGAGAGAGAGAGGAGACAGCTGGAACACAGAGAGAGAGAAGAGACAGCTGGAACACACAGAGAGAGAAGAGACAGCTGGAACACAGAGACACACAGAGAGAGAGAGGAGACAGCTGGAACACAGAGAGAGAGAAGAGACAGCTGGAACACAGAGAGAGAGAAGAGACAGCTGGAACACAGAGAGAAGAGACAGCTGGAACACAGAGAGAGGAGACAGCTGGAACACAGAGACACACAGAGAGAGAGAGGAGACAGCTGGAACATAGAGACACACAGAGAGAGAGAGAGGAGACAGCTGGAACACAGAGACACACAGAGAGAGGGAGAGAGTTGGAACACAGAGCCACAGAGAGAGAGAGAGTGAGGAGAGAGCTGGAACACAGAGTCACAGAGAGAGAGAGAGTGAGGAGAGAGCTGGAACACAGAGCCACAGAGAGAGAGAGAGAGAGAGAGAGGAGGAGAGAGCTGGAACACAGAGCCACAGAGAGAGAGAGAGAGAGAGAGAGAGAGAGAGAGAGAGAGAGAGAGAGAGAGAGAGAGAGTGAGGAGAGAGCTGGAACACAGAGCCACAGAGAGAGTAAAATTGAGGAAGAGAGATATAGAATCAGATCAGTTCCAACCCCGATGGCAGGATGTGGAGGTCATTTTCAGACAGATCATGTTTGGAATTAACAAGTTACTAAAAATACACCACCAGAGTGATAGACAGAAATCAGACATTACTCTCTAGTCGCCCTCCTTCCTTCCCTCTGGTTTTAGATTCTAAAGGTGTTGGATATCTTCATGTTAATTCAAGCACAGTAACACACAACCCCTCAGTGTATAAATAGACTGCATTGTGGTGCATGACGCTCCATGCTACACTACACCTGAATATGAACCATACCCACGCTCAAAAGACCACGCAAGGAAACACACGCCATCTTTTTCTTAACCTCAATGTGGAACAACAATGAAACAGTGGATGATTAAATAAATGCTCAGGAACAATAAGCCATTTTCTTATGTTGATATTTATACTAACTAGTACAAACATTATCAGGACTAAGGAACCCTTACTGAATGCTTGATATCTATTGGTTTGTTTTCTTTAATGACAGTTGAAACTGCCTCTCTGTTTCACTACAAAGCCTAGCTACCTGGTACCTAGTAGAAATTATTGTTGTCAGGTTTTTATTATTATTGTGCAACGCTTCCTCGTGAAATTATTACAATAACTCTGATATGTACTGCTGACACCTCAGAATACAGTAACAGTGAACTCTGATATGTACTGCTGACACCTCAGAATACAGTAACAGTGAACTCTGATATGTACTGCTGACACCTCAGAATACAGTAACAGTGAACTCTGATATGTACTGCTGAAACCTCAGAATACAGTTAACAGTGATTCAAATGGATTGAGTCTGGATACACAGCCTATAATCCAGATTTAAGGATTACCAGGAATAAGAATTTTAAAATGAGTTTAATTCTAAATGACTATAAAATAATTACTGTGCGGTAACCGTATAACGAGGCATGTTATCTTATTATTGCAATTAACGACTTGATCTACTTTGATACACAGTAAATGCTTTGTAATGACCCGTGCCTCACAGATCCTAACTGTGATTCATACTTATCTATTAAAACCCTGAAACATGGTATACACTGTTCCCTGCTGTTCCCCCTCCTGACCCTCCTCTCTCCCCCCTGACCCACCTCTCCCCCCCTGACCCACCTCTCCCCCTCCTGACCCTCCACTCCCCCTCATGACCCTCCTCTCTCCCTCCTGACCCTCCTCTCTCCCTACTGACCCTCCTCTCTCCCTCCTGACCCTCCAATCCCCCTCCTGACCCACCTCTCTCCCTCCTGACCCTCCACTCCCCCTCCTGACCCACCTCTCTCCCTCCTGACCCTCCTGACCCTCCACTCCCCTCCTGACCCACCTCTCTCCCTCCTGACCCTCCTCTCTCCCTCCTGACCCTCCACTCCCCTCCTGACCCTCCACTCCCCCTCCTGACCCTCCTCTCTCCCTCCTGACCATCCACTCCCCCCCTGACCCACCACTCCCCCTCCTGACCCTTCACTCCCCTCCTGACCCACCACTCTCCCTCCTGACCCACCACTCCTCCTCCACTCCCCTCCTGACCCACCACTCCCCTCCTGACCCTCCACTCCCTCCTGACCCTCCACTCCCCTCCTGACCCACCACTCTCCCTCCTGACCCTCCACTCCCCCTCCTGACCCACCACTCTCCCTCCTGACCCACCACTCCCCTCCTGACCCACCACTCCCCCTCCTGACCCACCACTCCCCTCCTGACCCACCACTCCCCCTCCTGACCCACCACTCCCCTCCTGACCCACCACTCCCCTCCTGACCCACCACTCCCCTCCTGACCCACCACTCCCCTCCTCCCTCCTCCTGACCCTCCACTCCCCTCCTGACCCACCACTCTCCCCCTGACCCTCCACTCCCCTCATGACCCTCCACTCCCCCTGACCCACCACACCACCCCTCCTGACCCTCCACTCCCCTCATGACCCTCCACTCCCCCCTGACCCACCACTCCCCCTCCTGACCCTCCACTCCCCCTCCTGACCCTCCACTCCCCCTCCTGACCCTCCTCTGCCACGTCAATAAGCAATCAGTCCGAGTGGTGGTCTAATGTACTGTGTGTGTGTGTGTGTGTGTGTGTGTGTGTGTGTGTGTGTGTGTGTGTGTGTGTGTGTGTGTGTGTGTGTGTGTGTGTGTGTGTGTGTGTGTGTGTGTTTAAGTGTGTTGGAACACGTTTGAATCCATGTACGATTATTTGATTGACATTAAGTGATCCTGCTTTAAGTATGACTTTGTGTGTATTTATGGGTATGTATGTATGTATGTATGTATGTATGTATGTATGTATGTATGTATGTATGTATGTATGTATGTATGTATGTATGTATGTATGTATGTATGTATGTATGTATGTATGTATGTATGTATGTATGTATGTATGTATGTAGGTGACTGTGTGCATGAACACATCCTGTACACACAGCTATATAAATATATTAACATTTGATAATTGATCAGTTTAAGCTAAATGACAAATGGCCTCTATATTGAGATGAATTCAGTAACTGGTAAGTATTGTGACCGTGTGATGGTGCACACCACGTCTTTACAGCCACACAGCAGATCTAGTCGTTACAGATCTAGTCAGACAGTGGATCTAGACGTTACAGATCTAGTCAGATAGCGGATCTAGTCAGACAGTGGATCTAGACGTTGCAGATCTAGTCAGACAGTGGATCTAGACGTTACAGATCTAGTCAGATAGCGGATCTAGATGTTACAGATCTAGTCAGATAGCGGATCTAGTCAGACAGCGGATCTAGTCAGACAGTGGATCTCGACGTTACAGATCTAGTCAGATAGCGGATCTAGTCAGACAGTGGATCTAGATGTTACAGATCTAGTCAGACAGTGGACCTAGACGTTACAGATCTAGTCAGACAGCGGATCTAGACTTTACAGATCTATCTATGAAACAGCTAGCAGCTGGAAGACAACCCTTGTTATCAGAAGTGGAAGATGAACTGAAGATGAGAAGAAGAAGTGGAACAGAGATTGTGAACAGAGAGAAAAGAGGTTCCAAGACAGTGCTTTGTTGGAAAATGAAAAGGGTTAAAACAAACAGAAAGAATGAAATCAAAACCCTGCGCTGACATCTAATCGTTAGGAAAATTTGGCAGCATAAATTGATGATGATGATGGCGTGATGATGAAGGTGGTGGTGGAAGTGTCCAGTACATTCCCACCATTGGATCTGGACCACACCAACAGAACACGGACCACAAGCAACAGACACCCATGATTGGTCAATCACTCTGGAGTTCCAATGACAATGGAAAAATTGAAATGATGTTAAAAAAAAAGTTTTAAAAAATGAAATAAATAAAACAAACAAAAGAAAGAAAACAACGTAACAAATTGACATATTGGCAAATCAAAGAAGAAGAAAAGAATCGTTGTGTAAAAAAAATAAAAAAAGAAGCTTTTATAAAACACTACAGAATGCAGCAAGTGTCCGTTGCTCTTTAGTTTTGTTGTTGCAGACAGATGTGAGGTTGCCATGGTGACCATTAGAAGCCCGTGTAAGACTGGAGTAGTTGCATACGTTGGACTCCAGATCTGAAACGACAGAGACGGGACCCAGAGAAGGAGTTTAAAGACATTGGATTGATTGAGAGCGGAATGTGGACATTTGTAATTCTGAGATGACTTACCTCTCGGGGGGCGGGGTCTACCAGTGGGGAGGGACATAGCTGTAACCAGGTGTGCCCTGGGACCGGTACTGTGGCATGGTGACGTGTTGGTGAGCACCCAGCTGAGCGTGCTGAGGCGTGGTCAACAGGGTTCCTACAGGACGACACATCAGGGTAACATGTCATTTTGTCACTATCGTTTGGACCGTAACATTAGGGCCTATATATGACGCAGACCAAACTAACACAACTTACACCAAAAACACAATCGTTTTAACATAAGAATAATCCACTTTGCATAGGAAATTAAATAGAATCATTTAAAAAAATGTGTTTAATATGAAAATATATTTAATGTTCACGTGACGTCAACATGATGTAGCCACACCAGCTTCCTCAGTCATCCGTCCTACCTGCACTCATAGCCATGGTGGTCCCGGCAACCATCCCCATGGCAGCCATTCCGTTGTTTCTAGGGGCTTGGACCGGGGCGGGGTAGAGGGCTGAGGGCATGCTGTTTGGCTGAACCACTGTGGTGTGGTGGATTACATGAGGCTGAGGCTGAGCAGCATAAACAGGCTGGGTGTAATACGCCTACAGGCACAGAGACAGAGGTTAGAGTGTGTCTGTGTTAGTGTGTGTCTGTGTGTGTTGATGTGTGTGTGCATGTGAGTAGAGTGTTGATTTACATAGGGCTGGGCAGCATACACTGGCTGGCCATAATACGCTGCTGCCTACAGGGAGACAGAGAGAGAGGTTAGGGTGTGTGTGTGCTTATCAGTACATAAAGGTCCTACTGAGGGTAGTAGACGGTGAGGGAGTAGGATGTGTGTGTACGCTGAGGTTAGGATTGTATATAGGTGTGTGTGTGTGTTTGTATAGAAGCTGCTGAGGGTAGGAGTAGGGTGTGTGTGTGTGTGTGTGTTTGTGTGAAGGGTATGTGTGCTTACCTGTGCATACAAGCTCTGCAAGTTCTGCATGCTCTGCAGGTTCTGCATACTCTGCATGTTCTGCTGGGGGTAGGCACTTCTGATAGGGTACATGGCTGTTTGGTAGGGGTTGGGAGAGGGGGAGTATGGCGGAGGGGCTCCGTTCGTCTGGGTGGGGGGCACTTTATACGGAGTACCCGCTGTAGTGTATCCTACACACACACACACACACACACACACACACACACACACACACACACACACACACACACACACACACACACACACACACACACACACACACACACACACACACACACACACACACACACACACACACACACACACACACACACACACACACACACAGAGAGAGAGAGAAGAGAGAGATGATCCAGCGGCCAAGACATGTATAAGAGTAACAAATCCTTCCTCTCAGTCCTAATGTAGTACCTCAGCAGTGTTCATTTCATCAACAACAATAGTGACTCAAATATTTGCGAAACACCTATTTTTTAGTGGCAATTGACGAGACTTTAACTGACTAAATAGACACCCCCCCAAAAAAACTAAATTAAAATTATTTCAGTTGACTAAAACGTGACAAAATCATCTCTGTGACCAAAATCAGACTAGTAAATGGACTGGACAAGAGGTTTTGGAGAGATTGAGAGCTTTTCAGAAATGACCCATAATGACCCACTGGCTCTATGTTTTGTTTCTTTCCTATCGTCCATTCATGAAGCATATTATATATATTATATATGCCATTTAGCAGACGCTTTTATCCAAAGCGACTTACAGTCATGTGTGCATACATTCTACGTGGTCTGCTCTAACACCGGGCTACTTGCAGACCAGACCATTAACCATATGTTCAGGACACGCCTTGTTCAGTCATGTTACCTCATTAGCTAGCTACAGCTAACAACCTGCATTCAGCAGGATGCAACGTTCTGGAACGTTCAGATAGACATATGGTATGTAGAACAAACATGCCTCTGACATGTTGAATAAGGAATAACATTAGAAATTCTGATAATAGTCCTATCTTCAAATATGTTGCTAGGACAAGGCTATGCATGCTTGTGCACATGGAAGTCAGTGATTTACGTTTACTTTAGTTTAATGAGGCAATACAAATCTGATGTGACTTTGGCCCACTGTTTTTGTCATTTTGACAATAACTAGACTAAATCATTATTCAAATGACAAAACATGTGAATAAGACTTGATAATTTAGTCAAAATGACTACAAATAGAGAAAATTAAAAAATAGTGCAAAAATTAACACGGCAATAGAATGCAATCCAGTCAGAGTATGACTAGTCAATGTCTCCCCCTAGTGGTAGAGCCTCATCATTACAGTATCCAAGTGGTAAAGCCTCATCAATACAGTCTCCTCCTAGTGGTAAAGCCTCATCATTACAGTCTCCTCCTAGTGGTGTAGCCTCATCATTACAGTCTACTCCTAGTGGTGTAGCCTCATCATTACAGTCCCGGTCCAGTCTGCTCCTAGTGGTAAAGCCTCATCATTACAGTCTCCCCCTAGTGGTAAAGCCTTATCATTACAGTCTCCTCCTAGTGGTAGAGTCTCGTCATTACAGTCTCCTCCTAGTGGTAGAGTCTTGTCATTACAGTCTCCTCCACGTGGTGCAGCCTCATCATTACAGTCTCCTCCTAGTGGTAGAGCCTCATCATTACAGTCTCCTCCTAGTGGTAGAGCCTCATCACTACAGTCTCCTCCTAGTGGTAGAGTCTCATCATTACAGTCTCCTCCTAGTGGTGTAGCCTCATCATTACAGTCTCCTCCTAGTGGTAGAGTCTCATCATTACAGTCTCCTCCTAGTGGTGTAGCCTCATCATTACAGTCTCCTCATGGTAGAGTCTCATCATTACCAGTCTCCTAGTGGTAGAGTCACATCATTACAGTCTCCTCCTAGTGGTAAAGCCACATCACTACAGTCTCCTAGTGGTAGAGCCTTATCACTACAGTCTCCTAGTTGTAGAGCCTCATCACTACAGTCTCCTAGTGGTAAAGCCTCATCACTACCATCTCATCCTAGTGGTAGAGCCTCATTACTAGTCTCCTCCTAGTGGTGTAGCCTCATCATTACAGTCACCTCCTAGTGGTAGAGCCTCATTACTAGTCTCTTCCTAGTGGTGTAGCCTCATCATTACAGTCTCCTCCTAGTAGTGTAGCCTCATCACTACAGTCTCCTAGTGGTAGAGCCTCATCACTACAGCCTCCTAGTTGTAGAGCCTCATCACTACAGTCTCCTAGTGGTAGAGCCTCAGTCTCATCTAGTGGTAGAGTCTACAGTCTCCTCCTAGTGGTAAAGCCTCATCACTACAGCCTCCTAGTTGTAGAGCCTCATCACTAGTCTCCTCCTAGTGAAAGTCACCCAGTAAAATACTACTTGAGTAAAAGTCAAAAAGTTTTTGGTTTTAAATATACTTAAGTATCAAAAGTAAAAATAAACGTATAAACCATTTAAAATTCTTTATATTAAGCAAAGCAGACGGCACAATGTATATCTTTGTTTAATTGACGGATAGTCAGGGGGCACATTCCAACACTCAGACATAATTTACAAACGAAGCACAAGTGAGTCTGCCAGATCAGAGGCATGGGGATGATCAGGGATGTTCTCATGATTAAGTGTGTGAATTGGACCATTTTCCTGTCAAATGTAACAAGTACTTTTCAGGGAAAATGTATGGAGTAAAAAGTACTTTATTTTCTTTAGGAATGTAGTGAAGTAAAAGTTGGCAAAAATATAAATAGTAAAGTACAGATACTCCAAAAACGACTTAAAGTAGTACTTTATTGTATTTTTACATCACTGAGTATAGGCATTAGGCATCTAAAATATTGCTTCCTCCTGTCCAGTGTTTTCAGATTAGAACAGGGAAAGGAAATGAAGCCACTGACATGATTTAGATCCACCACATGAATTACACAATATCTTATTAGCTACTTATATTGCTTTATGCTACATACATTAAACTATTAGGCTATATATAGTGGGTTATTGAGATGTGCCTATGGTTATCCTAGGACTGCTCTATAGACCTCTTTACAGTGCCGCACGAGGCCGATGCGCACACCTTGGAAGGCAGCAACAAAAGCCTCTATTTACAAGCTGCGTTTGAGTGCATTTCTCACTACTTTTGGATTATAATTGGATTTTAAGGCTCGTATGAATGTCCTGCTTCATATAATGTTTGTGTCATCATCGCAAATCAACTGCATTATACTTAAAAAACAACTTCAACCAGTAATATTGCTCTTTGGCTAGCTTTTGCTACAGCCTATATCAATGAACGTTAGCATTCTAGCTAACAACCGCTGCATCCAAAACACTTATTTTGAAAAGATCACAACCAAATATAATCTTCAAGCAAATATAATCTTGAAGCAAAAACAAACCATAATTGTAAGTGTACAAGAACCCAAGAAAGTGATTTTGAAGTAATAGAGCATAAATTTAGGCTGTTGTTGAATGGGCGCAGAAGGCGATGGCTTCTTACTGCCACCATGAGTCGCACGCATCTGTGCATGGCGTCAGTGTGTCGTGTGCTGGAAAAGGGTCTCTTTGTGTAGTACTCTGCTAGAACCACCAGGGGATAGCTGACTACTCTATACCAGGGGTCTCCGACCTTTTCTAGCATGAGAGCTACTTTAAAATAATGAAATATGTTGAGAGCTCATTCGAGCTTTCAAATAGGCACATTATTCTCTTCTCTTCTGGGTCCTTAGCGTACAAGAGGAAGTAGTGCAGTGTTTTCTGTCAATATACCTGTTCAAATAAAGGTTAATAAACAACTCTAAGGGGGTCCTATAAAATCAGTTTTATATATTCCCAAATTATGTTGTTTTCTCATTTGTACATTTCCTGGTTTTAGATCGATTTTATATTTCATTCTCAAAATTACAATTGTTTATAAAAGATAAATATGCAATTGGAGTCCATGTCAATGCTTAAATAAAACAAACACGTTTAGATTTGAGTGTAATTCCCCTTTAATTTCGCATCTGGCCCTTTAATTGCTCAGCTAACGAGTGAGGAATGTGCCGGTCTAGCAATGGTTCAGTACTGTTGCTGCTCATTTCATGGCAAAGTTTACAAATAATAAATAATAGATAAATGATAAACACTGAACCAAAATATAAACGCAACATGTAAAGTGCTGGTCCCATGTTTCGTGAGCTGAAATAAAAGATTCCAGAAATTTTCCATACGCACAAAAGGTTTATTTCTCTCAACTTTTTGTGCACAAATTTGTTTACATCCCTGTTAGTGAGCATTTCTCCTTTGCCAAGATATTCCATCCACCTGACAGGTGTGGCATATCAAGAAGCTGATTAAACAGCATGATCATTACACAGGAGCACTTTGTGCTGGGAACAATTAAAGGCCACTAAAATGTGCAGTTTTGTCACAACACAATGCCACAGATTTCTCATGTTGAGGGAGCGTGCAATTGGCATGCTGACTGCAGGAATGCCCACGAGAGCTGTTGCCAGACAATTGAAGGTTAATTTCTCTACCATAAGCCGCTGCCAATGTTGTTTTAAAGAATTTGGCAGTATCCCCAACTGGCCTCAAACCGCAGACCACGTGGAATGGCATCGTGTGTGGGCGAGCGGTTTGCTGATGTCAACGTTGTGAACAGAGTGCCCCATAGTGGCGTGGGAATTATGGTATGGGCAGGCATAAGCTACGAACACAATTGCATTTTATTGATGGCAATTTGAATGCACAGAGATACTGTGACGAGATCCCGAGACCCATTGTTGTGCCATTCATCCGCCGTCATCACCTCATGTTTCACCATGATAATGCATGGCCCCATGTCGCAAATATCTGTACACAATTCCAGGAAACTGAAAATGTCCCAGGTTTTCCATGGCCTGCATAGTCACCAGACATGTCACCCATTGAGCATGTTTGGGACGCTCCGAATTGATGTGTACGACAGCGTGTTCCAGTTCCCGTCAATATCAAGCAACTTCGCACAGCCATTGAAGAGTGGGACAACATTCCCCCAGGCCACAATCCCTATCTTTTTATAAGGTATCTGTGACCAACAGATGCATATCTGTATTCCCAGTCATGTGAAATCCATAGGTTAGTGGCTAATGAATTTATTTCAATTGACTGATATCCTTATATGAACTGTAAATCTTTGTAATTGTTGCACGTTGCGTTTACATTTTTGTTCAGTGTACTTATTATATAATTCTGCCAGGTAAGCCTACTTTGCAGTTAACATTTCATTGAGAAGGGGAAAGAATTTCTGTCAACCTACATCAACTGGCTACAGACATCAGGAGGCTGAAGAAATTCGGATTGTCACCAAAAGCACTCACAAACTTCTACAGATGCACAATCGAGAGCATCCTGGCGGGCTGTATCACCGCCTGGTACGGCAACTGCTCCGCCCTCAACCGTAAGGCTCTCCAGAGGGTAGTGAGGACTGCACAACGCATCACCGGGGGCAAACTACCTGCCCTCCAGGACACCTACACCACCCGTTGTTACAGGAAGGCCATAAAGATCATCAAGGACATCAACCACCCGAACCACTGCCTGTTCACCCCGCTATCATCCAGAAGGCGAGGTCAGTACAGGTGCATCAAAGCTGGGACCGAGAGACTGAAAAACAGCTTCTATCTCAAGGCCATCAGACTGTTAAACAGCCACCACTAACATTGAGTGGCTGCTGCCAACACACTGTCATTGACACTGACCCAACTCCAGCCATTTTAATAATGGGAATTGATGGGAAATGATGTAAATATATCACTAGCCACTTTAAACAATGCTACCTTATATAATGTTACTTACCCTACATTATTCATCTCATATGCATATGTATATACTGTACTCTACATCATCGACTGCATCCGTATGTAACACATGTATCACTAGCCACTTTAACTATGCCACTTTGTTTACTTTGTCTACACACTCATCTCATATGTATATACTGTACTCGATACCATCTACTGTATGCTGCTCTGTACCATCACTCATTCATATATCCTTATGTACATGTTCCTTATCCCCTTACACTGTGTATAAGACAGTAGTTTTGGAATTGTTAGTTAGATTACTTGTTGGTTATCACTGCATTGTCGGAACTAGAAGCACAAGCATTTCGCTACACTCGCATTTAACATCTGCTAACCATGTGTATGTGACAAATAAAATTTGATTTGATTTGATTTGACAGACTGATAGACAAACGTGTGCATCCCAGACAGACAGGGGCAATATTTATGGAAATGTATTGGCAGATTTTGAGTTAAGCTTTTTGTTAAAGCAAATAGCGGCTAACCGGGGGTGGGAAAAAGTCAATGTTGTGTTGATTAGATAAAAGCTGGAAGCTTGCATTGTCTGATACTTGTGAGATTTGATTGACAGTTTGGGGGGGAAATCATAACAAATTGCATGTACTTTCAGAATTGTTTGGTGAGCTACTCATATGTGGGAAGGGAGCTACTGGTGGTTCCCGATTGACCTGTTGGGGGACCCTGCTCTATGCATTTTTGTAGAACACGAGTAGTACCTTGTGTAGTAATCTGTTAGAACCATCAGGGGCAGCTGACTTGTGTAGTACTTTGTGTAGTAATCTGTTGGAACCACCAGGGGGCAGCTGAAGATCATGCTGCGCTGCTCAGACGATTATAGAACACAAAGCCAAGGACACAGGAACAAAGAGAGCGAGGGAGCTCCACCGTGCATCACCATCAGCCAGCTCTGAATGGCAATTACACAAGCATCAGCCGATATCAGTCTGTGTTATTGTGTCCAGTCTGAAGGCCATGGGTGAATGAATATTATGTGGACAATATATTAATCAAGATGATGCCCTCTAAATATGACTTGAGGGGGTCGGCTATTCAGAACGTTGAAGTCTAGTGCTGTAGAAGAAAACATGTAGTCCTCAAGTAACCCACCAGAGAATCACTAGGGCCGGAAGGTGGAGATGAGACAAGGTGTAGCCTAGTGGTTACTAGTGTTGGACGTAACCGGAAGGTTGTAAGTTCAAACCCCCGAGCTGACAAGGTACACATCTGTCGTTCTGAACAGGCAGTTAACCCACTGTTCCTAGGCCGTCATTGAAAATAAGAATTTGACTTGCCTAGTCAAATAAAAAAATACACATTGATGTCCTAGTCTAGTGGGTCTGCTGTTCCACTAACACAGTGTGTGGAGCATGAGGACCACTGCTAGCCCATCTGCTGTGATCACAGACAGGGGACAAACCCTAGTAACTACCTCCTAGGGCTA
>NC_060185.1:15207074-15258228 GCF_021184085.1 Oncorhynchus gorbuscha | reverse complement strand
CAGAGCCAGATGTACTGCCCCAGACATTAGGGAGGATGGAGACAGAGCCAGCTGTACTGCTCCAGACATTAGGGAGGATGGAGACAGAGCCAACTGTACTGCCCCAGACATTAGGGGAGGATGGAGACAGAGCCAGCTGTACTGCCCCAGACATTAGGGGAGGATGGAGACAGAGCCAACTGTACTGCCCCAGACATTAGGAGGATGGAGACAGAGCCAGATGTACTGCTCCAGACATTAGGGAGAGATGGAGACAGCCAGTTGTACTGCTCCAGACATTAGAGGATGGAGACAGAGCCAGCTGTACTGCTCCAGACAGGGGAGGATGGAGACAGAGCCAGATGTACTGCCCAGACATTAGGGGAGGATGGAGACAGAGCCAGATGTACTGCTCCATACATTAGGGGAGGATGGAGACAGAGCCAACTGTACTGCCCCAGACATTAGGGGAGGATGGAGACAGAGCCGACTGTACTGCCCAGACATTAGGAGGATGGAGACAGCCAGTTGTACTGCCCCAGACATTAGGGGAAGATGGAGACAGAGCAATCTTTATAACCATAGATATAGTTTGTGGTCATCACCATTAGACATGAATAATAACCTACCGAATCTCTATTGTCATTATGATCTACAAGCTAGGTCCACAAACTCTACGGTGATTATTATCTACTAGCTAGGTCTGGAAACTCTATGGTGATTATTATCTACTAGCTAGGTCTGGAAACTATGGTCCTTAGGATCTACTTGCTAGGTCTGGAAACTCTATAGTGATTATTATTTACTAGCTAGGTCTGAAACTATGGTCCTTATGATCTACTAGCTAGGTCTGGAAACTTTATGGTCCTTAGGATCTACTAGCTAGGTCTGGATACTATGGTCCTTATGATCTACTAGATAAATCTGGAAACTCTATGGTGATTATTATCTACTAGCTAGGTCTGGAAACGCTTATGGTCATTATGATCTACTAGCTAGGTCTGGAAACTCTATGGTGATTATTATCTACTAGCTAGGTCTGGAAATGCTATGGTCATTATGATCTACTAGCTATCTACTTCACTCCTCCATCAGTCTGGGCTCCCATCTTCACTCCTCCATCAGTCTGGGCTCTCAGCTTCACTCCTCCATCAGTCTGGGCTCTCAGCTTCACTCCTCCATCAGTCTGGGCTCCCATCTTCACTCCTCCATCAGTCTGGGCTCTCAGCTTCACTCCTCCATCAGTCTGGGCTCTCAGCTTCACTCTCCATCAGTCTGGCCTCTCAGCTTCACTCCTCCATCAGTCTGGACTCTCAATTTCATCATATCAGTCTGGGCTCTCAGCTTCACTCCTCCATCAGTCTGGGCTCCCATCTTCACTCCTCCACAGTCTGGGCTCCCATCTTCACTCCTCCATCAGTCTGGGCTCCCATCTTCACTCCTCCATCAGTCTGGGCTCTCAGCTTCACTCCTCCATCAGTCTGGCCTCTCAGCTTCACTCCTCCATCAGTCTGGGCTCCCATCTTCACCCTCCATCAGTCTGGGCCCCATCTTCACTCCTCCATCAGTCTGGCCTCTCAGCTTCACTCCTCCATCAGTCTGGGCTCTCATCTTCACTCCTCCATCAGTCTGGGCTCCCATCTTCACTCCTCCATCAGTCTGGGCTCCCATCTTCACTCCTCCATCAGTCTGGGCTCCCATCTTCACTCCTCCATCAGTCTGGGCTCCCATCTTCACTCCTCCATCAGTCTGGGCTCCCATCTTCACTCTCCACCAGTCTGGGCTCCCATCTTCACCTCCATCAGTCTGGGCTCCCATCTTCACTCCTCCATCAGTCTGGGCTCCCATCTTCACTCCTCCATCAGTCTGGGCTCCCATCTTCACTCTCCATCAGTCTGGGCTCCCATCTTCACTCCTCCATCAGTCTGGGCTCCCATCTTCACCCTCCATCAGTCTGGGCTCCCATCTTCACTCCTCCATCAGTCTGGCTCCCATCTTCACTCCTCCATCAGTCTGGGCTCCCATCTTCACTCCTCCATCAGTCTGGGCTCCCATCTTCACCCTCCATCAGTCTGGGCTCCCATCTTCACTCCTCCATCAGTCTGGGGCTCAGCTTCACTCCTCCATCAGTCTGACTCTCAGCTTCACTCCTCCATCAGTCTGGGGCTCACCCCATTCACTCCTCCTTCAGTCTGGGCTCTCAGCTCACTCCTCCATCAGTCTGGACTCTCAATTTCATCATATCAGTCTGGGCTCTCAGCTTCACTCCTACATCAGTCTGGGCTCCCATCTTCACTCCTCCATCAGTCTGGGCTCCCATCTTCACTCCTCCATCAGTCTGGGCTCCCATCTTCACTCCTCCATCAGTCTGGGCTCCCATCTTCACTCCTCCATCAGTCTGGGCTCCCATCTTCACTCCTCCATCAGTCTGGCCTCTCAGCTTCACTCCTCCATCAGTCTGGGCTCCCATCTTCACTCCTCCATCAGTCTGGGCTCTCAGCTTCACTCCTCCATCAGTCTGGGCTCTCAGCTTCACTCCTCCATCAGTCTGGCCTCTCAGCTTCCTCCTCCATCAGTCTGGGCTCTCAGCTTCACCCTACATCAGTCTGGACTCTCAGCTTCACTCCTCCATCAGTCTGGGCTCCCATCTTCACTCCTCCTTCAGTCTGGGCTCTCAGCTTCACTCCTCCATCAGTCTGGACTCTCAATTTCATCATATCAGTCTGGGCTCCCATCTTCACTCCTCCATCAGTCTGGGCTCCCATCTTCACTCCTCCATCAGTCTGGGCTCCCATCTTCACTCCTCCATCAGTCTGGGCTCTCAGCCACTCTCCATCAGTCTGGGCTCTCAGCCTACTCCTCCATCAGTCTGGGCTCTCAGCTTCACTCCTCCATCAGTCTGGCCTCTCAGCTTCACTCCTCCATCAGTCTGGGCTCTCAGCTTCACTCCTCCATCAGTCTGGCCTCTCAGCTTCACTCCTCCATCAGTCTGGGCTCCCATCTTCACCCTCCATCAGTCTGGCCTCTCAGCTTCACTCCTCCATCAGTCTGGGCTCTCAGCTTCACTCCTCCATCAGTCTGGGGATGATGACAGCACTAACACAGATCACTGGGGTTCAGCAGGGCCAGATCATCTTGTCCTAATCTTGGCGCTTGTCGTATCCCATCTGGACTAGTGCAACTCTCTGTTGACTGGGCTCCCTGCTTGTGCCATCAGTGTGTGTTTGCATAGGGAGTGGTGTGTACTGCTAGAGGTGAAAGACCGACGTCTTTCTCAATAGGTTACGCCCACACACACACACACACACACACACACACACACACACACACACACACACACACACACACACACACACACACACACACACACACACACACACACACACACACACACACACACACACACACACACACACACGGTCTGTAGGATCAGCAGCAAGATCTCTACCATGTGTGCAATTGGACCTTAATGAAATCTGTAGGCTTAACCCATCACTATAGTCAGAGGCTGAGAATGCACCCACCTACCACTACTAATACTTAAAGCAGTTGTAATGTAACCACACCGTACCCAGCCATGTCTCTGTCCACCCATCACTACTGGCTATTTTAGTCATACCCTGCTTCTAGTACACACCCACTTCTACTATATTTAATGGAAAGAAAAACCTCACAAAGACAGAATTCCTTTATAGGAATATTTTAATAGTTATTCAATGTTCTACATCTTACAGTACATATTATACAATAACAAACTTGGCTTAGTTATGGTACGAAGATCACTAACTGATCTTCAAAAATAAAAACAAAAAATGAACAAAAACATTAAAAAAAATAAATGAAAACAGATTTACACTTCATATCACAAAGCCTGACGTGGTCCGAACACTGGACCAATAGCTAACATACAATTCCAGTTCACGCAACGTTGAGAAAACGTTGTGCCATGTTTTGCCATAACGGTATGGTAATGTTACCATTGTTTGTGCAAACTGGGTACAAAACTTCAAGGGGTTGTTCCTAAACTCGCTCCAGGGATAAAAGTCTTTGGAAGACGAGGAATTTCCACTTTTTGCATCACATTTAGTGTTCAAATTATTATTTTAGAAATCTCCAACAAGTGAAATAAAAAGCTGCAGAACATTGAGGAAAAACCACAAAAATAAGTGCACTATTCCTCCAATAGTAGTGTTTTAATTTGAGGAAACTGCTAAGACATGAAAACTGCTAAGACATGAAAACTGCTAAAACATGACCACAGAGGTAAAAGAAAGAGTAAGAAAAAGAGGTGGATGTTTGAGTGGATATTTAAACATACAAACACCATTTTGATGTGACATAGTTGTGAAGAGCAAAATACACAAAAACATCAACAACAAATTATCTTTTATCTTCTTTCACATTTAAAAAAAAACTTATTCAGAGATGGAATGATACAAAAGGTGAAGGACTCATAAGTTGATAGCGAGCAAAAATACCTTCAAATATATCCTCCTTTGAGCTCTGCAGTTAAGGGTTAATCAGGGTTGGGGTCAGTTCCACTCAGAATGAGTTGATATTCACTTCCCTTCCTGAAATGACAACGTTGAAATGGAACTGACACGCACCCTGTTCATGACATCACTCCCATCCAAAACACAGGCATGCAAACAAGTGTGAGCGAGAAAGTCAGAAACAAGCCCCTCAGAGTGTGTGGGACACCGGACCCTCAGACTTGTGCTCTATGTATGAATAATAAACACCAAATTGCAGTTAAACCTTAAATAACACTTATGGTAAAAAAGCGCTCAACTTTACACGGCTCAGGAAGTCCAACATATTCTGTTTCCTATTTTAGGCTGAGGTGTAGAATACTGGAGGGAACTCCTTTGCCCGTTCCAAAATGATCCCCTTTTTAGTTGCTCTTAAAGCATCAGATGGGTTTAAGCACCTACAGTAGCCTTCTGGAAGGTTCAGCAGAGTTGAACAACCATCTCTCTTCAACACATCCAAACGTCTCAGATCAACATGACGTGTGGAGGTAGAGGGTGATGTAAGACTGGACAACAGACTCTGGTTGGTTAGTGACCCCACATCCAGAGCCCAACCTCAGGTAGGATTAGATTGTATTACATGAGACAGTCCTGCTTACTGTCATCTACATGGTTCCAGTCTGCCATTACACTTCACTTCTCATGACCTGTGTCATCACTTTATCTCTGCTATGAAGAGGTACTAATGCTTAAAGGGGGTGAGGGAGGGAGAGAAGAAGGGGGAGGGATGGTGTGAAGAAACAGCTGGAACATGAGAGAGAGAGAGAGAGAGAGAGAGAGAGAGAGAGAGAGAGAGAGAGAGAGAGAGAGAGAGAGAGAGAGAGAGAGAGAGGAGACAGCTGGATAATAGAGACAGAGAGAGGAGACTGCTGGAACACAGAGACACACACAGAGAGAGGAGACAGCTGGAACACAGCGACACAGAGAGAGAGAGGAGACAGCTGGAACATAGAGACACAGAGAGAGAGAGAGAGAGAGAGAGAGAACAGAGAGAGAGAGAGAGAGAGAGAGAGAGAGAGAGAGAGAGAGAGAGAGAGACAGCTGGAACAGAGACACAGAGAGAGAGAGAGAGAGAGAGAGAGAGAGAGAGAGAGAGAGAGAGAGAGAGAGAGAGAGAGAGAGAGAGAGAGAGAGAGAGAGAGAGAGAGAGAGAGCAGCTGGATAATAGAGACAGAGAGAGGAGACTGCTGGAACACAGAGACACACACAGAGAGAGGAGACAGCTGGAACACAGCGACACAGAGAGAGAGAGAGACAGCTGGAACATAGAGACACAGAGAGAGAGAGAGAGAGAGAGAGAGAGAGAGAGAGAGAGAGAGAGAGAGAGAGAGAGAGAGAGAGAGAGAGAGAGAGAGAGGAGACAGCTGGAACAGAGACACAGAGAGAGAGAGAGAGAGAGAGAGAGAGAGAGAGAGAGAGAGAGGAGACAGCTGGAACACAGAGACACACAGAGAGAGAGAGACAGCTGGAAAATAGAGACAGAGAGAGGAGACTGCTGGAACACAGAGACACACACAGAAAGAGGAGACAGCTGGAACACAGCGACACAGAGAGAGAGAGGAGACAGCTGGAACATAGAGACACAGAGAGAAGAGACAGCTGGAACAGAGACACAGAGAGAAGAGACAGCTGGAACATAGAGACACAGAGAGAGAGAGAGGAGACAGCTGGAACACAGAGGAGAAGAGACAGCTGGAAACACAGAGAGAGAAGAGACAGCTGGAACACAGAGACACACAGAGAGAGAGAGGGCGACAGCTGGAACATAGAGACACAGAGAGAGAGAGAGACAGCTGGAACATAGAGACACAGAGAGAGAAGAGACAGCTGGAACAGAGACACAGAGAGAGAAGAGACAGCTGGAACAGAGACACAGAGAGAGAAGAGACAGCTGGAACATAGAGACACAGAGAGAGAGAGAGGAGACAGCTGGAACACAGAGAGAGAGAAGAGACAGCTGTAACACAGAGAGAAGAGACAGCTGGAACACAGAGAGAGAAAGAGACAGCTGGAACACACAGAGAGAGAAGAGACAGCTGGAACACAGAGACACACAGAGAGAGAGGACAGCTGGAACACAGAGAGAGAGAAGAGACAGCTGGAACACAGAGAGAGAGAAGAGACAGCTGGAACACAGAGAGAGGAGACAGCTGGAACACAGAGACACACAGAGAGAGAGAGGAGACAGCTGGAACATAGAGACACACAGAGAGAGAGAGAGAGAGAGGAGACAGCTGGAACATAGAGACACAGAGAGAGAGAGAGAGAGAGAGGAGACAGCTGGAACATAGAGACACAGAGAGAGAGAGAGACAGCTGGAACAGAGACACAGAGAGAGAAGAGACAGCTGGAACATAGAGACAGAGAGAGAGAGAGAGAGGAGACAGCTGGAACACAGAGAGAGAGAAGAGACAGCTGGAACACACAGAGAGAGAAGAGACAGCTGGAACACAGAGACACACAGAGAGAGAGAGGAGACAGCTGGAACACAGAGAGAGAGAAGAGACAGCTGGAACACAGAGAGAGAGAAGAGACAGCTGGAACACAGAGAGAAGAAGAGACAGCTGGAACACAGAGAGAGGAGACAGCTGGAACACAGAGACACACAGAGAGAGAGAGAGACAGCTGGAACATAGAGACACACAGAGAGAGAGAGAGGAGACAGCTGGAACACAGAGACACACAGAGAGGGGAGAGAGTTGGAACACAGAGCCACAGAGAGAGAGAGAGGAGGAGAGCTGGAACACAGAGTCACAGAGAGAGAGAGAGTGAGGAGAGAGCTGGAACACAGAGCCACAGAGAGAGAGAGAGAGAGAGAGTGAGGAGAGAGCTGGAACACAGAGCCACAGAGAGAGAGAGAGAGAGAGAGAGAGAGAGAGAGAGAGAGAGAGAGAGAGAGAGAGGAGAGTGAGGAGAGAGCTGGAACACAGAGCCACAGAGAGAGTAAAATTGAGGAAGAGAGATATAGAATCAGATCAGTTCCAACCCCCGATGGCAGGATGTGGAGGTCATTTTCAGACAGATCATGTTTGGAATTAACAAGTTACTAAAAATACACCACCAGAGTGATAGACAGAAATCAGACATTACTCTCTAGTCGCCCTCCTTCCTTCCTCTGGTTTTAGATTCTAAAGGTGTTGGATATCTTCATGTTAATTCAAGCACAGTAACACACAACCCTCAGTGTATAAATAGACTGCATTGTGGTGCATGACGCTCCATGCTACACTACACCTGAATATGAACCATACCCACGCTCAAAAGACCACGCAAGGAAACACACGCCATCTTTTTCTTAACCTCAATGTGGAACAACAATGAAACAGTGGATGATTAAATAAATGCTCAGGAACAATAAGCCATTTTCTTATGTTGATATTTATACTAACTAGTACAAACATTATCAGGACTAAGGAACCCTTACTGAATGCTTGATATCTATTGGTTTGTTTTCTTTAATGACAGTTGAAACTGCCTCTGTTTCACTACAAAGCCTAGCTACCTGGTACCTAGTAGAAATTATTGTTGTCAGGTTTTTATTATTATTGTGCAACGCTTCCTCGTGAAATTATTACAATAACTCTGATATGTACTGCTGACACCTCAGAATACAGTAACAGTGAACTCTGATATGTACTGCTGACACCTCAGAATACAGTAACAGTGAACTCTGATATGTACTGCTGACACCTCAGAATACAGTAACAGTGAACTCTGATATGTACTGCTGAAACCTCAGAATACAGTTAACAGTGATTCAAATGGATTGAGTCTGGATACACAGCCTATAATCCAGATTTAAGGATTACCAGGAATAAGAATTTTAAAATGAGTTTAATTCTAAATGACTATAAAATAATTACTGTGCGGTAACCGTATAACGAGGCATGTTATCTTATTATTGCAATTAACGACTTGATCTACTTTGATACACAGTAAATGCTTTGTAATGACCCGTGCCTCACAGATCCTAACTGTGATTCATACTTATCTATTAAAACCCTGAAACATGGTATACACTGTTCCCTGCTGTTCCCCCTCCCTGACCCTCCTCTCTCTCCCCCTGACCCACCTCTCCCCCTGACCCACCTCTCCCCTCCTGACCCTCCACTCCCCCTCATGACCCTCCTCTCTCCCTCCTGACCCTCCTCTCCCCTACTGACCCTCCTCTCCCTCCTGACCCTCCAATCCCCCTCCTGACCCACCTCTCTCCTCCTGACCCTCCACTCCCCCTCCTGACCCACCTCTCTCCCTCCTGACCCTCCCTGACCCTCCACTCCCCCTCCTGACCCACCTCTCTCCCTCCTGACCCTCCTCTCTCCCTCCTGACCCTCCACTCCCCCTCCTGACCCTCCACTCCCTCCTGACCCTCCTCTCTCCTCCTGACCATCCACTCCCCCTGACCCACCACTCCCCCTCCTGACCCTTCACTCCCCTCCTGACCCACCACTCTCCCTCCTGACCCACCACTCCTCCTCCACTCCCCTCCTGACCCACCACTCCCTCCTGACCCTCCACTCCCCTCCTGACCCTCCACTCCCTCCTGACCCACCACTCTCCCTCCTGACCCTCCACTCCCCCTCCTGACCCACCACTCTCCCTCCTGACCCACCACTCCCTCCTGACCCACCACTCCCCCTCCTGACCCACCACTCCCCTCCTGACCCACCACTCTCCCTCCTGACCCACCACTCCCCTCCTGACCCACCACTCCCCTCCTGACCCACCACTCCCCTCCTGACCCACCACTCTCCCTCCTGACCCTCCACTCCCTCCTGACCCACCACTCTCCCCCTGACCCACCACTCTCCCTCATGACCCTCCACTCCCCCCCTGACCCACCACTCCCCCTCCTGACCCTCCACTCCCCTCATGACCCTCCACTCCCCCCTGACCCACCACTCCCTCCTGACCCTCCACTCCCCCTCCTGACCCTCCACTCCCCTCCTGACCCTCCTCCTGCCCGTCAATAAGCAATCAGTCCTGACCCTCCACTGTGTGTGTGACCCTCCTGTGCCACGTGTGTGTGTGTGTCAGTCCGTGTGGTGGTCTGTGTACTGTGTGTGTGTGTGTGTGTGTGTGTGTGTGTTTAAGTGTGTTGGAACACGTTTGAATCCATGTACGATTATTTGATTGACATTAAGTGATCCTGCTTTAAGTATGACTTTGTGTGTATTTATGGGTATGTATGTATGTATGTATGTATGTATGTATGTATGTATGTATGTATGTATGTATGTATGTATGTATGTATGTATGTATGTATGTATGTATGTATGTATGTATGTATGTATGTATGTATGTATGTATGTATGTATGTATGTAGGTGACTGTGTGCATGAACACATCCTGTACACACAGCTATATAAATATATTAACATTTGATAATTGATCAGTTTAAGCTAAATGACAAATGGCCTCTATATTGAGATGAATTCAGTAACTGGTAAGTATTGTGACCGTGTGATGGTGCACACCACGTCTTTACAGCCACACAGCAGATCTAGTCGTTACAGATCTAGTCAGACAGTGGATCTAGACGTTACAGATCTAGTCAGATAGCGGATCTAGTCAGACAGTGGATCTAGACGTTGCAGATCTAGTCAGACAGTGGATCTAGACGTTACAGATCTAGTCAGATAGCGGATCTAGATGTTACAGATCTAGTCAGATAGCGGATCTAGTCAGACAGCGGATCTAGTCAGACAGTGGATCTCGACGTTACAGATCTAGTCAGATAGCGGATCTAGTCAGACAGTGGATCTAGATGTTACAGATCTAGTCAGACAGTGGACCTAGACGTTACAGATCTAGTCAGACAGCGGATCTAGACTTTACAGATCTATCTATGAAACAGCTAGCAGCTGGAAGACAACCCTTGTTATCAGAAGTGGAAGATGAACTGAAGATGAGAAGAAGAAGTGGAACAGAGATTGTGAACAGAGAGAAAAGAGGTTCCAAGACAGTGCTTTGTTGGAAAATGAAAAGGGTTAAAACAAACAGAAAGAATGAAATCAAAACCCTGCGCTGACATCTAATCGTTAGGAAAATTTGGCAGCATAAATTGATGATGATGATGGCGTGATGATGAAGGTGGTGGTGGAAGTGTCCAGTACATTCCCACCATTGGATCTGGACCACACCAACAGAACACGGACCACAAGCAACAGACACCCATGATTGGTCAATCACTCTGGAGTTCCAATGACAATGGAAAAATTGAAATGATGTAAAAAAAAAAGTTTTAAAAAATGAAATAAATAAAACAAACAAAAGAAAGAAAACAACGTAACAAATTGACATATTGGCAAATCAAAGAAGAAGAAAAGAATCGTTGTGTAAAAAAAATAAAAAAAGAAGCTTTTATAAAACACTACAGAATGCAGCAAGTGTCCGTTGCTCTTTAGTTTTGTTGTTGCAGACAGATGTGAGGTTGCCATGGTGACCATTAGAAGCCCGTGTAAGACTGGAGTAGTTGCATACGTTGGACTCCAGATCTGAAACGACAGAGACGGGACCCAGAGAAGGAGTTTAAAGACATTGGATTGATTGAGAGCGGAATGTGGACATTTGTAATTCTGAGATGACTTACCTCTCGGGGGGCGGGGTCTACCAGTGGGGAGGGACATAGCTGTAACCAGGTGTGCCCTGGGACCGGTACTGTGGCATGGTGACGTGTTGGTGAGCACCCAGCTGAGCGTGCTGAGGCGTGGTCAACAGGGTTCCTACAGGACGACACATCAGGGTAACATGTCATTTTGTCACTATCGTTTGGACCGTAACATTAGGGCCTATATATGACGCAGACCAAACTAACACAACTTACACCAAAAACACAATCGTTTTAACATAAGAATAATCCACTTTGCATAGGAAATTAAATAGAATCATTTAAAAAATGTGTTTAATATGAAAATATATTTAATGTTCACGTGACGTCAACATGATGTAGCCACACCAGCTTCCTCAGTCATCCGTCCTACCTGCACTCATAGCCATGGTGGTCCCGGCAACCATCCCCATGGCAGCCATTCCGTTGTTTCTAGGGGCTTGGACCGGGGCGGGGTAGAGGGCTGAGGGCATGCTGTTTGGCTGAACCACTGTGGTGTGGTGGATTACATGAGGCTGAGGCTGAGCAGCATAAACAGGCTGGGTGTAATACGCCTACAGGCACAGAGACAGAGGTTAGAGTGTGTCTGTGTTAGTGTGTGTCTGTGTGTGTTGATGTGTGTGTGCATGTGAGTAGAGTGTTGATTTACATAGGGCTGGGCAGCATACACTGGCTGGCCATAATACGCTGCTGCCTACAGGGAGACAGAGAGAGAGGTTAGGGTGTGTGTGTGCTTATCAGTACATAAAGGTCCTACTGAGGGTAGTAGACGGTGAGGGAGTAGGATGTGTGTGTACGCTGAGGTTAGGATTGTATATAGGTGTGTGTGTGTGTGTTTGTATAGAAGCTGCTGAGGGTAGGAGTAGGGTGTGTGTGTGTGTGTGTGTTTGTGTGAAGGGTATGTGTGCTTACCTGTGCATACAAGCTCTGCAAGTTCTGCATGCTCTGCAGGTTCTGCATACTCTGCATGTTCTGCTGGGGTAGGCACTTCTGATAGGGTACATGGCTGTTTGGTAGGGGTTGGGAGAGGGGAGTATGGCGGAGGGGCTCCGTTCGTCTGGGTGGGGGCACTTTATACGGAGTACCCGCTGTAGTGTATCCTACACACACACACACACACACACCACACACACACACACACACACACACACACACACACACACACACACACACACACACACACACACACACACACACACACACACACACACACACACACACACACACACACACACACACACACACACACACACAGAGAGAGAGAAGAGAGAGATGATCCAGCGGCCAAGACATGTATAAGAGTAACAAATCCTTCCTCTCAGTCCTAATGTAGTACCTCAGCAGTGTTCATTTCATCAACAACAATAGTGACTCAAATATTTGCGAAACACCTATTTTTAGTGGCAATTGACGAGACTTTAACTGACTAAATAGACACCCCCCAAAAAAACTAAATTAAAATTATTTCAGTTGACTAAAACGTGACAAAATCATCTCTGTGACCAAAATCAGACTAGTAAATGGACTGGACAAGAGGTTTTGGAGAGATTGAGAGCTTTTCAGAAATGACCCATAATGACCCACTGGCTCTATGTTTTGTTTCTTTCCTATCGTCCATTCATGAAGCATATTATATATATTATATATGCCATTTAGCAGACGCTTTTATCCAAAGCGACTTACAGTCATGTGTGCATACATTCTACGTGGTCTGCTCTAACACCGGGCTACTTGCAGACCAGACCATTAACCATATGTTCAGGACACGCCTTGTTCAGTCATGTTACCTCATTAGCTAGCTAGCTAACAACCTGCATTCAGCAGATGCAACGTTCTGGAACGTTCAGATAGACATATGGTATGTAGAACAAACATGCCTCTGACATGTTGAATAAGGAATAACATTAGAAATTCTGATAATAGTCCTATCTTCAAATATGTTGCTAGGACAAGGCTATGCATGCTTGTGCACATGGAAGTCAGTGATTTACGTTTACTTTAGTTTAATGAGGCAATACAAATCTGATGTGACTTTGGCCCACTGTTTTTGTCATTTTGACAATAACTAGACTAAATCATTATTCAAATGACAAAACATGTGAATAAGACTTGATAATTTAGTCAAAATGACTACAAATAGAGAAAATTAAAAAATAGTGCAAAAATTAACACGGCAATAGAATGCAATCCAGTCAGAGTATGACTAGTCAATGTCTCCCCTAGTGGTAGAGCCTCATCATTACAGTATCCAAGTGGTAAAGCCTCATCAATACAGTCTCCTCCTAGTGGTAAAGCCTCATCATTACAGTCTCCTCCTAGTGGTGTAGCCTCATCATTACAGTCTACTCCTAGTGGTGTAGCCTCATCATTACAGTCCCGTCCAGTCTGCTCCTAGTGGTAAAGCCTCATCATTACAGTCTCCCCTAGTGGTAAAGCCTTATCATTACAGTCTCCTCCTAGTGGTAGAGTCTCGTCATTACAGTCTCCTCCTAGTGGTAGAGTCTTGTCATTACAGTCTCCTCCACGTGGTGCAGCCTCATCATTACAGTCTCCTCCTAGTGGTAGAGCCTCATCATTACAGTCTCCTCCTAGTGGTAGAGCCTCATCACTACAGTCTCCTCCTAGTGGTAGAGTCTCATCATTACAGTCTCCTCCTAGTGGTGTAGCCTCATCATTACAGTCTCCTCCTAGTGGTAGAGTCTCATCATTACAGTCTCCTCCTAGTGGTGTAGCCTCATCATTACAGTCTCCTCATGGTAGAGTCTCATCATTACCAGTCTCCTAGTGGTAGAGTCACATCATTACAGTCTCCTCCTAGTGGTAAAGCCACATCACTACAGTCTCCTAGTGGTAGAGCCTTATCACTACAGTCTCCTAGTTGTAGAGCCTCATCACTACAGTCTCCTAGTGGTAAAGCCTCATCACTACCATCTCATCCTAGTGGTAGAGCCTCATTACTAGTCTCCTCCTAGTGGTGTAGCCTCATCATTACAGTCACCTCCTAGTGGTAGAGCCTCATTACTAGTCTCTTCCTAGTGGTGTAGCCTCATCATTACAGTCTCCTCCTAGTAGTGTAGCCTCATCACTACAGTCTCCTAGTGGTAGAGCCTCATCACTACAGCCTCCTAGTTGTAGAGCCTCATCACTACAGTCTCCTAGTGGTAGAGTCTCATCACTACAGTCTCCTCCTAGTGGTAAAGCCTCATCACTACAGCCTCCTAGTTGTAGAGCCTCATCACTAGTCTCCTCCTAGTGAAAGTCACCCAGTAAAATACTACTTGAGTAAAAGTCAAAAAGTTTTTGGTTTTAAATATACTTAAGTATCAAAAGTAAAAATAAACGTATAAACCATTTAAAATTCTTTATATTAAGCAAAGCAGACGGCACAATGTATATCTTTGTTTAATTGACGGATAGTCAGGGGGCACATTCCAACACTCAGACATAATTTACAAACGAAGCACAAGTGAGTCTGCCAGATCAGAGGCATGGGGATGATCAGGGATGTTCTCATGATTAAGTGTGTGAATTGGACCATTTTCCTGTCAAAATGTAACAAGTACTTTTCAGGGAAAATGTATGGAGTAAAAAGTACTTTATTTTCTTTAGGAATGTAGTGAAGTAAAAGTTGGCAAAAATATAAATAGTAAAGTACAGATACTCCAAAAACGACTTAAAGTAGTACTTTATTGTATTTTTACATCACTGAGTATAGGCATTAGGCATCTAAAATATTGCTTCCTCCTGTCCAGTGTTTTCAGATTAGAACAGGGAAAGGAAATGAAGCCACTGACATGATTTAGATCCACCACATGAATTACACAATATCTTATTAGCTACTTATATTGCTTTATGCTACATACATTAAACTATTAGGCTATATATAGTGGGTTATTGAGATGTGCCTATGGTTATCCTAGGACTGCTCTATAGACCTCTTTACAGTGCCGCACGAGGCCGATGCGCACACCTTGGAAGGCAGCAACAAAAGCCTCTATTTACAAGCTGCGTTTGAGTGCATTTCTCACTACTTTTGGATTATAATTGGATTTTAAGGCTCGTATGAATGTCCTGCTTCATATAATGTTTGTGTCATCATCGCAAATCAACTGCATTATACTTAAAAACAACTTCAACCAGTAATATTGCTCTTTGGCTAGCTTTTGCTACAGCCTATATCAATGAACGTTAGCATTCTAGCTAACAACCGCTGCATCCAAAACACTTATTTTGAAAAGATCACAACCAAATATAATCTTCAAGCAAATATAATCTTGAAGCAAAAACAAACCATAATTGTAAGTGTACAAGAACCCAAGAAAGTGATTTTGAAGTAATAGAGCATAAATTTAGGCTGTTGTTGAATGGGCGCAGAAGGCGATGGCTTCTTACTGCCACCATGAGTCGCACGCATCTGTGCATGGCGTCAGTGTGTCGTGTGCTGGAAAAGGGTCTCTTTGTGTAGTACTCTGCTAGAACCACCAGGGGATAGCTGACTACTCTATACCAGGGGTCTCCGACCTTTTCTAGCATGAGAGCTACTTTAAAATAATGAAATATGTTGAGAGCTCATTCGAGCTTTCAAATAGGCACATTATTCTCTTCTCTTCTGGGTCCTTAGCGTACAAGAGGAAGTAGTGCAGTGTTTTCTGTCAATATACCTGTTCAAATAAAGGTTAATAAACAACTCTAAGGGGTCCTATAAAATCAGTTTTATATATTCCCAAATTATGTTGTTTTCTCATTTGTACATTTCCTGGTTTTAGATCGATTTTATATTTCATTCTCAAAATTACAATTGTTTATAAAAGATAAATATGCAATTGGAGTCCATGTCAATGCTTAAATAAAACAAACACGTTTAGATTTGAGTGTAATTCCCTTTAATTTCGCATCTGGCCCTTTAATTGCTCAGCTAACGAGTGAGGAATGTGCCGGTCTAGCAATGGTTCAGTACTGTTGCTGCTCATTTCATGGCAAAGTTTACAAATAATAAATAATAGATAAATGATAAACACTGAACCAAAATATAAACGCAACATGTAAAGTGCTGGTCCCATGTTTCGTGAGCTGAAATAAAAGATTCCAGAAATTTTCCATACGCACAAAAGGTTTATTTCTCTCAACTTTTTGTGCACAAATTTGTTTACATCCCTGTTAGTGAGCATTTCTCCTTTGCCAAGATATTCCATCCACCTGACAGGTGTGGCATATCAAGAAGCTGATTAAACAGCATGATCATTACACAGGAGCACTTTGTGCTGGGAACAATTAAAGGCCACTAAAATGTGCAGTTTTGTCACAACACAATGCCACAGATTTCTCATGTTGAGGGAGCGTGCAATTGGCATGCTGACTGCAGGAATGCCCACGAGAGCTGTTGCCAGACAATTGAAGGTTAATTTCTCTACCATAAGCCGCTGCCAATGTTGTTTTAAAGAATTTGGCAGTATCCCCAACTGGCCTCAAACCGCAGACCACGTGAATGGCATCGTGTGTGGGCGAGCGGTTTGCTGATGTCAACGTTGTGAACAGAGTGCCCCATAGTGGCGTGGGAATTATGGTATGGGCAGGCATAAGCTACGAACACAATTGCATTTTATTGATGGCAATTTGAATGCACAGAGATACTGTGACGAGATCCCGAGACCCATTGTTGTGCCATTCATCCGCCGTCATCACCTCATGTTTCACCATGATAATGCATGGCCCCATGTCGCAAATATCTGTACACAATTCCAGGAAACTGAAAATGTCCCAGGTTTTCCATGGCCTGCATAGTCACCAGACATGTCACCCATTGAGCATGTTTGGGACGCTCCGAATTGATGTGTACGACAGCGTGTTCCAGTTCCCGTCAATATCAAGCAACTTCGCACAGCCATTGAAGAGTGGGACAACATTCCCCAGGCCACAATCCCTATCTTTTTATAAGGTATCTGTGACCAACAGATGCATATCTGTATTCCCAGTCATGTGAAATCCATAGGTTAGTGGCTAATGAATTTATTTCAATTGACTGATATCCTTATATGAACTGTAAATCTTTGTAATTGTTGCACGTTGCGTTTACATTTTTGTTCAGTGTACTTATTATATAATTCTGCCAGGTAAGCCTACTTTGCAGTTAACATTTCATTGAGAAGGGGAAAGAATTTCTGTCAACCTACATCAACTGGCTACAGACATCAGGAGGCTGAAGAAATTCGGCTTGTCACCAAAAGCACTCACAAACTTCTACAGATGCACAATCGAGAGCATCCTGGCGGGCTGTATCACCGCCTGGTACGGCAACTGCTCCGCCCTCAACCGTAAGGCTCTCCAGAGGGTAGTGAGGACTGCACAACGCATCACCGGGGCAAACTACCTGCCCTCCAGGACACCTACACCACCCGTTGTTACAGGAAGGCCATAAAGATCATCAAGGACATCAACCACCCAACCACTGCCTGTTCACCCCGCTATCATCCAGAAGGCGAGGTCAGTACAGGTGCATCAAAGCTGGGACCGAGAGACTGAAAAACAGCTTCTATCTCAAGGCCATCAGACTGTTAAACAGCCACCACTAACATTGAGTGGCTGCTGCCAACACACTGTCATTGACACTGACCCAACTCCAGCCATTTTAATAATGGGAATTGATGGGAAATGATGTAAATATATCACTAGCCACTTTAAACAATGCTACCTTATATAATGTTACTTACCCTACATTATTCATCTCATATGCATATGTATATACTGTACTCTACATCATCGACTGCATCCGTATGTAACACATGTATCACTAGCCACTTTAACTATGCCACTTTGTTTACTTTGTCTACACACTCATCTCATATGTATATACTGTACTCGATACCATCTACTGTATGCTGCTCTGTACCATCACTCATTCATATATCCTTATGTACATGTTCCTTATCCCCTTACACTGTGTATAAGACAGTAGTTTTGGAATTGTTAGTTAGATTACTTGTTGGTTATCACTGCATTGTCGGAACTAGAAGCACAAGCATTTCGCTACACTCGCATTTAACATCTGCTAACCATGTGTATGTGACAAATAAAATTTGATTTGATTTGATTTGACAGACTGATAGACAAACGTGTGCATCCCAGACAGACAGGGGCAATATTTATGGAAATGTATTGGCAGATTTTGAGTTAAGCTTTTTGTTAAAGCAAATAGCGGCTAACCGGGGGTGGGAAAAAGTCAATGTTGTGTTGATTAGATAAAAGCTGGAAGCTTGCATTGTCTGATACTTGTGAGATTTGATTGACAGTTTGGGGGGGAAATCATAACAAATTGCATGTACTTTCAGAATTGTTTGGTGAGCTACTCATATGTGGGAAGGGAGCTACTGGTGGTTCCCGATTGACCTGTTGGGGGACCCCTGCTCTATGCATTTTTGTAGAACACGAGTAGTACCTTGTGTAGTAATCTGTTAGAACCATCAGGGGGCAGCTGACTTGTGTAGTACTTTGTGTAGTAATCTGTTGGAACCACCAGGGGGCAGCTGAAGATCATGCTGCGCTGCTCAGACGATTATAGAACACAAAGCCAAGGACACAGGAACAAAGAGAGCGAGGAGCTCCACCGTGCATCACCATCAGCCAGCTCTGAATGGCAATTACACAAGCATCAGCCGATATCAGTCTGTGTTATTGTGTCCAGTCTGAAGGCCATGGGTGAATGAATATTATGTGGACAATATATTAATCAAGATGATGCCCTCTAAATATGACTTGAGGGGGGTCGGCTATTCAGAACGTTGAAGTCTAGTGCTGTAGAAGAAAACATGTAGTCCTCAAGTAACCCACCAGAGAATCACTAGGGCCGGAAGGTGGAGATGAGACAAGGTGTAGCCTAGTGGTTACTAGTGTTGGACTAGTAACCGGAAGGTTGTAAGTTCAAACCCCCGAGCTGACAAGGTACACATCTGTCGTTCTGAACAGGCAGTTAACCCACTGTTCCTAGGCCGTCATTGAAAATAAGAATTTGACTTGCCTAGTCAAATAAAAAAATACACATTGATGTCCTAGTCTAGTGGGTCTGCTGTTCCACTAACACAGTGTGTGGAGCATGAGGACCACTGCTAGCCCATCTGCTGTGATCACAGACAGGGGGACAAACCCTAGTAACTACCTCCTAGGGCTAGCTGATAGCTACAGTAGAAACTCCTCTACCTCCTAGAGCTAGCTGATAGCTACAGTAGTAACTACCTCCTAGAGCTAGCTGACAGCTACAGTAGTAACTCCTCTACATCCTAGAGCTAGCTGACAGCTACAGTAGTAACTCCTCTACCTCCTAGAGGTAGCTAACTACAGTAGTAACTACCTCCTAGATAGCTGACAGTAGTAACTACCTCCTAGAGCTAGCTGACAGCTACAGTAGTAACTCCTCTACCTCCTAGAGCTAGCTGATAGCTACAGTAGTAACTACCTCCTAGAGCTAGCTGATAGCTACAGTAGTAACTACCTCCTAGAGCTAGCTGATAGCTACAGTAGTAACTACCTCCTAGAGCTAGCTGACAGCTACAGTAGTAACTCCTCTCCTAGAGCCTCCTAGAGCTAGCTGATAGCTACAGTAGTAACTACCTCCTAGAGCTAGCTGATAGCTACAGTAGTAACTACCTCCTAGAGCTAGCTGATAGCTACAGTAGTAACTACCTCCTAGAGCTAGCTGACAGCTACAGTAGTAACTCCTCTACCTCCTAGAGCTAGCTGACATCTACAGTAGTAACTACCTCCTAGAGCTAGCTGATAGCTACAGTAGTAACTACCTCCTAGAGGTAGCTGATAGCTACAGTAGTAACTACCTCCTAGAGGTAGCTGATAGCTACAGTAGTAACTACCTCCTAGAGGTAGCTGACAGCTACAGTAGTAACTCCTCTACCTCCTAGAGCTAGCTGATAGCTACAGTAGTAACTACCTCCTAGAGCTAGCTGACAGCTACAGTAGTAACTACCTCCTAGAGCTAGCTGACAGCTACAGTAGTAACTACCTCCTAGAGCTAGCTGACAGCTACAGTAGTAACTCCTCTACCTCCTAGAGCTAGCTGATAGCTACAGTAGTAACTACCTCCTAGAGCTAGCTGACATCTACAGTAGTAACTCCTCTACCTCCTAGAGCTAGCTGATAGCTACAGTAGTAACTACCTCCTAGAGCTAGCTGACATCTACAGTAGTAACTACCTCCTAGAGTTAGCTGATAGCTACAGTAGTAACTACCTCCTAGAGCTAGCTGACAGCTACAGTAGTAACTCCTCTACCTCCTAGAGCTAGCTGATAGCTACAGTAGTAACTACCTCCTAGAGCTAGCTGACAGCTACAGTAGTAACTCCTCCTCACCTCCTAGAGCTAGCTGATAGCTACAGTAGTAACTACCTCCTAGAGCTAGCTGACATCTACAGTAGTAACTACCTCCTAGAGCTAGCTGATAGCTACAGTAGTAACTACCTCCTAGAGCTAGCTGATAGCTACAGTAGTAACTACCTCCTAGAGCTAGCTGACAGCTACAGTAGTAACTACCTCCTAGAGCTAGCTGACAGCTACAGTAGTAACTCCTCTACCTCCTAGAGCTAGCTGACAGCTACAGTAGTAACTACCTCCTAGAGCTAGCTGACAGCTACAGTAGTAACTACCTCCTAGAGCTAGCTGACAGCTACAGTAGTAACAACCTCCTAGAGCTAGCTGACAGCTACAGTAGTAACTACCTCCTAGAGCTAGCTGACATCTACAGTAGTAACTACCTCCTAGAGCTAGCTGACATCTACAGTAGTAACTACCTCCTAGAGCTAGCTGACAGCTACAGTAGTAACTACCTCCTAGAGCTAGCTGACATCTACAGTAGTAACTACCTCCTAGAGCTAGCTGATAGCTACAGTAGTAACTCCTCTACCTCCTAGAGCTAGCTGACATCTACAGTAGTAACTACCTCCTAGAGCTAGCTGACATCTACAGTAGTAACTACCTCCTAGAGCTAGCTGACATCTACAGTAGTAACTACCTCCTAGAGCTAGCTGACATCTACAGTAGTAACTACCTCCTAGAGCTAGCTGACAGCTACAGCAGTAACTTCTCTACATCCTAGAGCTAGCTGACAGCTACAGTAGTAACTACCTCCTAGAGCTAGCTGATAGCTACAGCAGTAACTTCTCTACCTCCTAGAGCTAGCTGACAGCTACAGTAGTAACTAACTCCTAGAGCTAGCTGACAGCTACAGTAGTAACTAACTCCTAGAGCTAGCTGACAGCTACAGTAGTAACTACCTCCTAGAGCTAGCTGATAGCTACAGTAGTAACTACCTCCTAGAGCTAGCTGACAGCTACAGTAGTAACTACCTCCTAGAGCTAGCTGACCTCCTAGAGCTGAGCTGACAGCTAGTAGTAACTACCTCCTAGAGCTAGCTGACAGCTACAGTAGTAACTACCTCCTAGAGCTAGCTGACAGCTACAGTAGTAACTACCTCCTAGAGCTAGCTGACAGCTACAGTAGTAACTACCTAGAGCTAGCTGATAGGGGCGGCAGGGTAGCCTAGTGGTTAGAGCGTAGGACTAGTAACTGAAAGGTTTCATGTTCAAATCCCCGAGCTGACAAGGTTCAAATCTGTCGTTCTGCCCCTGAACAAGCAGTTAACCCAGTTTCTAGGCCGTCATTGAAAAAAATAATTTGTTCTTAACTGACTTGCCTAGTTAAATAAAGGTAAAATATATACATATATTTTTTTGTTGTTGAATAGCTACAGTAGTAACTACCTCCTAGAGTTAGCTGATAGCTACAGTAGTAACTACCTCCTAGAGTTAGCTGATAGCTACAGTAGTAACTACCTCCTAGAGCTAGCTGATAGCTACAGTAGTAGCTACCTCCTAGAGCTAGCTGACAGCTACAGTAGTAACTACCTCCTAGAGCTAGCTGATAGCTACAGTAGTAACTACCTCCTAGATCTAGCTGATAGCTACAGTAGCAACTACCTCCAAGAGGTTGGGTGTGTGTTCTTACCCGGTGGGTGCCCTGGACTACCTGTTTGGTAGAGGTCGGGTGAGTGTGCGTGTTCTTACCCGGTGGGTACCCTGGACTACCCGTTTGGTAGAGGTTGGGTGTGTGTGTGTGTTCTTACCCGGTGGGTACCCTGGACTACCTGTTTGGTAGAGGTTGGGTGTGTGTGTGTTCTTACCCGGTGGGTACCCTGGACTACCCGTTTGGTAGAGGTTGGGTGTGTGTGTGTTCTTACCCGGTGGGTACCCTGGACTACCCGTTTGGTAGAGGTTAGGTGTGTAGGTGGGAGCAGCAGTAGGGTAACCTCCTGGGTAGCCTACAGACACAGGACAAGAGAGATTCTTAAGGTGCCTGCATGCTTCCCATCTGAAACAGTTTGTGCATATAGTTTGACAATTTTTGTTTGTTTTGGTCTCCGGGCAAGTTTTTTCCATGGCTGTTTTTTCCGGAAGTCCACGCCCTTTCGTCGATCATTGGTCACCAGTAGGGATTCTTCAATTAAGTGATGGTTGTCATTTAATGAGAGAAGACACATTTTTACACTTGAAAAATACAGCACCAAACATCTTAAGATGTAAAATTTTGCGATTAAGACCTCCCCAGCAAAAACAGTCAACCATTAATGACATATTCCTTGATTTATCTTAGATAGAATCGGACTATTTTGAGGAAGTGCTCCTGGTTATGTTGTTGGTACGGCGTCTCAAGGAGGGACACACAGTATTAGTACCCTTTTCTTCTTGTTTTTCAGGGGAACATATTTTAAGAGAGTATGAGAGCACAGATGTTCACTTCGCCTAGACGAGTTCTGCTAGGTGCAAACCCAACCTATGTATGTTGACGCCTTGAGAGAGCGAGAGAGACACGAGAGAGACACCAGTAGGTAGAGAGTGGGTAGTTACTTAGCAGGATGTGCACAGATGGTGATCATTACACATTGTCGGTCTCAATAACACACACTCGGATGAACGCAACACACAGACACTGGCATTCAACACACTCTGGGGTGAATGTACAATTGTAAACGTTGACATGTGAATAGATGCATACAAAGAAACCCCTTAACATTGGACACACAGCTATGACCTGTAGGGAGGGGTGTGTGTGTATATAAGGCCTGTCTCGGTCTTAATGTATGTATGCATATGGCTCTAAAACACAGCAGGAGGGGGAGAGCTCTCATGCTGAGTTAACACCTGTGTCGGTCTCTGTGTGTGTGTGTGTGTGTGTGTGTGTGTGTGTGTGTGTGTGTGTGTGTGTGTGTGTGTGTGTGTGTGTGTGTGTGTGTGTGTGTGTGTGTGTGTGTGTGTGTGTGTGTGTGTGTGTGTGTAGACAGAACATAGTGCCTGTGTTACAAAGAAAAGAAAAGCCACACACACTAGGAGCTCAGACGCAATAATTGAATAACGTAATATCCAACTGTCTTCATCTGGGTATTATACCCTGATGAAGACAGCTTGTCTGTCGAAACGTTGGATACTAGGTTATTCAACAGCATCTGAGCTCCTAGAGTGTGCGACTCTCCTTTAATTTCTCCAGTGTTCTACTTCGCAGGTGTGCGTTTATCACGCCTCCAGATTAGTCTGTGTCACAACGAACACACTGCAAAGTGCATAAACAAATGCAGATAGTGTCCTGATTTTTTGTTCAGCAGTCTACAGCAGGTTGAATAGTGTCGGTTCTAACTCTTCATTACACATATGGTTAACACACTGTCTGGTCCCAGTTGTCTGGTTGTGTGAAACACCTAAGTGGAGACATCTAATTGTTTCACCAATTAGCAGACATTACAACCCCCCACTCTAACCACTAACGAGACACTGTGTCGGAGGAGGGTGAGAAATGAGAGGAGGAAGGAGAGGGAACGATGAATAAGAGTGTAAATGAAGGAAGTAGACACAGAAGAACAGGAAGAGAGAAAGAGGATATATAGTATGTACACTATATAGACACAAAGGTAGGTGGACACCCCTTCAAATGAGTGGATTTGGTTATTTCAGCCACCGCCTGACAGGTGTGTTAAATCAAGCACACGCAAGCACATGCAATCTCCACAGACAAACATTGGCAGTAGATTTGCCTTAATGAAGAGCTCAGTGGCTTTCAACATGGCACCATCATAGGATGCCACCTTTCCAACAAGTCAGTTGGTCACATTTCTGCCCTGCTAGAGCTGCCCCGGTCAACTGTAAGTGCAGTTATTGTGAAGTGGAAACGTCTAGGAGCTACAACGGCTCAGTCGCGAAGTGGTAGGACACACAAGCCCACAGAACGGGACCATTGGACTCTGGAGCAGTGGAAACGCGTTCTCTGGAGTGATGAATCACGCCTCACCCTCAGGCAGTCCGACGGATGAATCTTGGTTTGGCGGATGTCAGGAGAACGCTATCTGCCCCAATGCATAGTGTCAACTGTAAAGTTTGATGGAGGAGGAATAATGGTCTGGGGATGTTTTTCATGGTTCAGGCCTCTTAGTTCCAGTGAAGGGAAATCTTAATCTTAATGCAAAACACCAGTCTCAACGTCAACAGTGAAGAGGCCACTCCGGGATGCTGGCCTTCTAGGAAGAGTTGCAAAGAAAAAGCCATATTTCAGACTGGCCAATAAAAAATAAAAGATTAAGATGGACAGAAGAACACAGACACTGGACAGAGGAACTCTGCCAAGAAGGCCAGCATCCCGGTGTCGTTTTCACTGTTGACGTTGAGACTGGTGTTTTGCGGGTACTATTTTAATTAAGCTGCCAGTTGAGGACTTGTGAGGTGTCTGTTTCAAACTCATTCTATTCTGGTTAGCGCCAGTTTGCGCTGTTCTGTTCAGAATTATACAAGATATTCAGTTTCTTGGCAATTTCTCGCATGGAATAGCCTTAATCTCTCAGAACAAGAATAGACTGAAGAGTTTCAGAAGAAAGATCTTTGTTTCTGGCCATTTTGAGCCTGTAATCGAACCCACAAATGCTGATGCTCCAGATACTCAACTAGTCTAAAGGCCAGTTGTATTGCTTCTTTAATAAGCACAACACTTTTCAGCTGTGCTAACATAATTGCAAAAGGGTTTTCTAATGATCAAATAGCCTTTTAAAATTATAAACTTGGATTAGCTAACACAACGTGCCATTGGAACACAGGAGTGATGGTTGGTGATAATGGGCCTCTGTACGCCTATGTAGATATTCTACTCAAAATCAGCCGTTTCCAGCTACAATAGTCATTTACAACATTAACAATGTCTACACTGTATTTCTTATCAATTTGTTGTTATATTAATAGACACATTTTTTGCTTTTCTTTCAAAAACAAGGACATTTCTAAGTGACCCCAAACTTTTGAATGGTAGTGTACAGTACAAGTCAAAGGTTTGGAGACACAAGGGTTTTTCTTAACTTTGACTATTTCCAACATTGTAGAATAATAGTGAAGACATCAAAACTATGAAATAAAACATATGGAATCATGTAGTAACCAAAAAAAATACAGTCCAACTCATCCCAAACCATCTGAATTGGGTTGAGGTCAGGTGATTGTGGAGGCCAGGTCATCTGATGCAGCACTCCATCACTCTCCTTCTTAGTCAAATAGACCTTACATAGCCTGGAGGTGTGTTGGGTCATTGTCTTGTTGAAAAACAAATTATAGTCCCACTAAGTGCAAACCAGATGGTATGGCGTATCGCTGCAGAATGCTGATATATATGCGTTTAATCTAATTAAAGCACGGATAACTCTTCCTCCATGCTTCACAGTGGGAACCACACTTACGGAAATCACTTACTCACCTGTGTATCACAAAGACACGGAACCAAAAAACTCACATTTGGACTCGTCAGACCAAAGGACAGTTTTCCACAGGTCTAATGTACATTGCTCATGTTTCGTGTACCAAGCAAGTCTGTTCTTCTTATTGGTGTCCTTTAGTGGTGGTTTCTTTGCAGCAATTCGACCATGAAGTCTAAGGACCCTGGGACTAAACATCTCCCTCTGCAACTGGATCCTGGACTTCCTGAAGGGCCACCCCCCAGGTGGTAAGGGTAGATAACAACACATCCGCCACGCTGATCCTCAACACGGGGGCCCCTCAGGGGTGCATGCTCAGTCCCCTCCTGTACTCCCTGTTCACTCATGACTGCACGGCCAGGCATGACTCCAAACCATCATTTAGTTTGCCAATGACACATGTTACGTTCCCCAGTTTATGTGTTGTAGTTTGTGTATTTGCATGTGTTTATTTCAGGAAAATGGCTTCCTGAAATCCCTCAAGCAGCTGATTGGTCGACTCCATGGCTAATTGGAGAGCTGACCCCGCCCCCTCGTCAAGACAGCTGTCTCCAATTACCCATTCCATCTGAAGATATATAAATGCCAGTGTTCTGTTCAGGAGAGAATTTTGTAGGAAAGAGTATTTGCTAGAGATTTTGCTGGGAGTTCATTGCTGAGAGTTGGTATGTTTTGTGAGTTTGTTGCTCAGATAGAGCTTATTTGATGTCCTTTGTTTGTTTCTTAGTTTGTGAAATTGTTTAATATTCTGTTTCATTTGTTCCCAGGGGGGAAGGGGAAGGCACCTAGGGAGTGCTTAGGCAAGAGGCCCGCGGGCATACATATACCCGTAGCATATTCGCTGTCTAGGCACACTAGGTAAGACCTGGGCGGACCACCCCCTGTATTTTGGTTAGGGCACCAGGTGGTGCTAAATTAGGTAAGTAGTGGGTAGGCAGGTAAGATAGAGGGGGGGCTTTGAGATTTACTTTCTTTGCTTTGGTTCTGTCCAGCCCCTTTTCCCCATATTACCGTGTAAAGGAATAAAGTCCTTGTAAACGGTACCACATTCTGTCTGTTGTCATCCTTACTCGCACCTACAGTCCATACCTTTTTCACTTCACGGAGAGTTTAGTTGTAGCAGGGTGTCGCGTTCCCTTTTCATAGAGGCGTGCGTAACATAATGGGGGCTCATCTGTGATTTTTGATCCGTGATAATTGATTGTGTAGGTCCATTGCCGAAAACCAGGTCAGGTGACCAGTTCCTACTAACAATAATGTGCAGTGCTACTCGATACCCAGAGGCTATTCCTCTCCGTACTATAACGGCTAAGACTGTGGTGAAGGCACTGGTGAAGTTCTTCTCTAAGTTTGGACTCCCTAAAGTAATCCAAACTGATCAGGGATCCAACTTCATGTCTAAACTGTTTTCAAATGTGTTAAAGACATTGTGTATTTCCCATCAGGTCTCCAGTCTGTATCATCCAGAGAGTCAAGGGGCTCTAGAATGCTGGCATCAGACACTGAAGGCAATGCTATGCAAGTATTGTATGGATACCAGTACTGATTGGGATGAGGGGGTGCCCTTTGTCCTATTTGCTATAAGGGAAACGATACAAGAGTCCTTAGGGTTCAGCCCTGCTGACCTTGTGTTTGGACACACCCCACGGGGTCCGCTGAAAGTTTTGAAGGAGCATATCTTATCTCCTACACCCAGTAGCGCCCCTAAAAATGTGTTTGATTATGTCAGTAAGATGTGGGAGAGACTGCACGCCGCATGTGCGTTAGCCCAAAAGTCTCCCTCCTCGTCTCAAAAACGCATGAAGTTGCATTATGACAAAAAGGCTGTTGGCCGTTCATTTGCACCAGGGGATCAAGTTTTAGTTTTGTTGCCAATCCCTGGCTCATCTCTGTCAGCACGTTTTTCTGGACCATATCTGGTGGAAAAGAAACTCAATGACACCAATTATGTGATCAAGACACCAGATCGAAGGCGTTCTTCCCGTGTGTGTCATGTTAACATGCTGAAAACATATTATGTGCGTGATTCTCCCGACAGCTCCTCAAGTAAGCCGGTCCAGCCCGCTGTCTCCAGTGTGGCTGCGGTGGTGCTGAAGCCTGGCTGGGACCTAGATGAGGATAAGGAGGACTGGTTGGAGTTACGCCATACGTTAAAGCAATGTGAACGCCTATGTAATTCAGAGATGCTGAAGAAGTTACCCTCTCAAATGGAACATTTGGATAATGATCAAACTAAGGATCTTGTCCTATTGATAAACAGTTTTCTCAGTGTGTTTCAGGACATTACAAGTCGCACATCCATCTTGGAACATGACGTGGATGTGGGGAACGCTGTTCCTATACGTCAGCATCCGTACCGGGTTAATGCTAAGAAAAGGGAAGTTATGAAAAGTGAGGTAGCTTATTTATTACAGAATGACATGGCAAAACCCAGTAACAGCTCCTGGAGTTCCCCATGTATTCTTGTTCCTAAGCCTGACGGTACGTCCCGCTTATGTACGGACTATCGTCGCGTAAATGCAGTTAAAGTCTGATTCTTTTCCTCTACCTCGCTTAGATGACTGTATTGATAGAATTGGCTCTGCTGCTTACGTTAGTAAGTTAGATTTGTTAAAAGGTTATTGGTAGGTGCCTCTGACCTCTTGAGCTTCTGACATATCGGCTTTTGTTACGCCAGATAACTTTGTACAATACACTGTGATGCCCTTTGGCATGTGTAATGCACCTGCTACTTTTCAGCGGCTAGTTAACATTGTGTTTGCAGATTTGCCAAATTGTACTGCTTACCTTGACGATGTGGTGATTCATTCGTCTACTTGGTCTGATCATCTCTCCACTTTGAAAAGTGTGTTTCAGCGGTTGGTGAATGCTTCTTTAACCCTCAATTTGGCCAAGTGTGAGTTTGGGAAGGCTACAGTGACTTACTTAGGGAAACAAGTGGGACGAGGTCAAGTGCGCCCAGTAACTGGCAAAGTGGAAGAAATTGTTGCTTTTCCTGCTCCCACTACTCTCCACCAGTTGTGCAGATTCCTGGGGATGGTAGGGTACTATCGTAGATTCTGTAAGAATTTCTCAACGGTAGTAGAGAAAGAGGCGTGCGTAACACACAACTGTCTCAGCCTCCAGTATTTATGCTGCAATAGTTTGTGTCGGGGGGCTAGGGTCAGTTTGTTATATCTACAGTATTTCTTCTGTCTTATCTGGTGTCCTGTGTGAATTTAAGTATGCTCTCTTTTTCTCTCTCTCTCTTTCTTTCTCTCTCTGAGGACCTGAGCCCTAGGACCATACCTCAGGACTACCTGGCCTGATGACTCCTTGCTGTCCCCAGTCCACCTGGTCGTGCTGCTGCTCCAGTTTCAATTGTTCTGCCTGTGGCCATGGAAACCTGACCTGTTCACCGGACATGCTACCTGTCCCAGACCTGCTGTTTTCAACTCACTAGAGACAGCAGGAGCGGTAGAGATGCTCTCAATGATCGGCTATGAAAGGCCAACTGACATTTACTCCTGAGATTCTGACCTGTTGCATCCTCTACAACCACTGTGATTATTATTATTTCACCCTGCTGGTCATCTATGAACATTTGAATATATTGGCTATGTTCTGCTATAATCTCCACCTGGTACAGCTAGAAGAGAACTAGCAACCCCTCATAGCCTGGTTCCTCTCTAGGTTTCTTCCTGGTTCCACTTGTTGTAGTCGGCGCATGTAACAAATCAAATTTGATTTGATTCATGCAGTCTCCTCTGAACAGTTGATGTTGAGATGTGTCTGTTACTTGAACTCTGAAGCATTTATTTGGGCTGCAATTTCTGAGGCTGGTAACTAATAAACTGATCCTCTGCAGCAGAGGTAACTCTGGGTCTTCCTTTCCTGTGGCGGTCCTCATGAGAGCCAGTTTAATCATAGCGCTTGATGGTTTTTGCGACTGCATTTGAAGAAACTTTTAAAGTTCTTAAAATTTTCCGGATTACTACTTAGAATATAATATATATTTTGATTTGTTTAGAACTTTTTGGGTTACTACATGATGTGTTATTTCATAGTTTTGATGTCTTCAGTATTTGATCCCCTGCTGATTTTGTATGTTTGCCCACTGACAAAAATGATCAGTCTATAATTTTAATGGTAGGTTTATTTGAACAGAGAGAGACAGAACAACAACAAAAGAATCCAGAAAAACGCATGTCAAAAAATGTTATAAATTGATTTGCATTTTAATGAGGGACATAAGTATTTGACCCCTCTGCAAAACATGACTTAGTACTTGGTGGCAAAACCCTTGTTGGCAATCAGAGGTCAGATGTTTCTTATAGTTGGCCACCAGGTTTGCACACATCTCAGGAGGGATTTTGTCCCACTCCTCTTTACAGATCTTCTCCAAGTCATTAAGGTTGAGGCTGATGTTTGGCAACTCGAACCTTCAGCTCCCTCCACAGATTTTCTATGGGATTAAGGTCTGGAGACTGTTTAGGCCACTCCAGGACTTTAATGTGCTTCTTCTTGAGCCACTACTGTGTTGCCTTGGCCGTGTGTTTTGGGTCATTGTCATGCTGGAATATCCATCCCAGACCCATTTTCAATGCCCTGGCTGAGGGAAGGAGGTTCTCACCCAAGATTTGACGGTACATGGCCCCGTCCATTGTCCCTTTGATGCGGTGAAGTTGTCCTGTCCCCTTAGCAGAAAAACACCCAAAGCATAATGTTTCCACCTCCATGTTTGACGGTGGGGATGGTGTTCTTGGGGTCATAGGCAGCATTCCTCCTCTCATCTGACCCAGACCGAGGGAGATTGACAGTTCTTTTGTTTCTTCCATTTGCGAATAATCACACCAACTGTTGTCACCTTCTCACCAAGCTGCTTGGCGATGGTCTTGTAGCCCATTCCAGCCTTGTGTAGGTCTACAATCTTGTCCCTGACATCCTTGGAGAGCTCATTGGTCTTGGCCATGGAGAGTTTGGAATCTGATTGATTGCTTCTGTGGACAGGAGTCTTTTATACAGGTAACAAGCTGAGATTAGGAGAACTCCCTTTAAGAGTGTGCTCCTAATCTCAGCTCGTTACCTGTATAAAAGACACCTGGGAGCCAGAAATCTTTCTGATTGAGAGGGTCAAATACTTATTTCCCTCATTAAAATGCAAATCAATTTATAACATTTTTGACATGAGTTTTTCTGGATTTTTTTGATGTTATGCTGTCTCTCACTGTTCAAATAAACCTACCATTAAAATTATAGACTGATCATGTCTTTGTCAGTGGGCAAATGTACATCAGCAGGGGATAAACATCAGCAGGGGGTCAGATACTTTTTTTCCCTCACTGTATATATAACACACACACACTTTGTTTTTGCATTATTTAAACCAACTTGAACATGTTTCATTTATTTGAGGCTAAATTGATTCTATTGGTGTATTATATTAAGTTAAAATAAGTGTTCATTCAGTATTGTTATAATTGTCATTATTACAAATAAAATGTAAAAATTATGATTATTTTTTAAACCGCACAATTAAATCGGTATCTGCATTTTTTTTGGTCCTCCAATAATCGGCATTGGCGTTGAAAAATCATAATCGGTCGACCTCTAGTCATAACATCCCTGTTATAGTGAATGGCTGTCATACTATGATTGTAGAGGAGACTGATGTAGAGGAGACGGTCGTAGAGGAGACTGATGTAGAGGAGACGGTCGTAGAGGAGACTGATGTAGAGGAGACGGTCGTAGAGGAGACTGATAGATCAGAACGGGTCACTTCCTGAACGTTTAAACGTTAACGATGCCAGTGTGTGTTCAGTCTGTTGCGTATAGAATACCCTTGCCTATTCAGTAATGATAGGTTTTGCTTTACTGAAGTTGCGAGACATTACACGCCAATAAATGGCAAAATACAACATTACATTGTGAGGTAAAGCTTTTGATTGCCGAAAAGATAGGCCTAGTGCTGGGTTCTGCCTCCATCTGTCTGGTGGCCTGCCTATACCGTGCCCCTCCTCTCTCTCCGTCCCTTGCTAGCTCTCTATGAAAGATGCCAGGTTTGCGTTCATGGGAGTACGGCAACTAATCAGTCTCCTCCGTTCCAAAAATACTGAATATTAGGATTCGCACCCTACCAGAAGATATGTTTTCGTTCTGCTACATGTCTTGGTAAATCACGGTATTTAACAAACTTTAAAGGACTTTTTTTTAGGAGACAGTGGTCAGAGTACAGGAACTGACATTCCTTTACAGACAAGTAAAATAACCATTCAGTGGCACAGAGTGAAATAACCGTTCAGTGGCACAGAGTAAAATAACCGTTCAGTGGCACAGAGTAAAATAACCGTTCAGTGGCACAGAGTAAAATAACCGTTCAGTGGCACAGAGTAAAATAACCGTTCAGTGGCACAGAGTAAAATAACCGTTCAGTGACACAGAGTAAAATAACCATTCAGTGGCACAGAGTAAAATAACCGTTCAGTGGCACAGAGTAAAATAACCGTTCAGTGGCACAGAGTAAAATAACCGTTCAGTGGCACAGAGTAAAATAACCGTTCAGTGACACAGAGTAAAATAACCGTTCAGTGGCACAGAGTAAAATAACCGTTCAGTGGCACAGAGTAAAATAACCATTCAGTGGTACAGAGTAAAATAACCATTCAGTGGTACAGAGTAAAATAACCGTTCAGTGGCACAGAGTAAAATAACCGTTCAGTGGCACAGAGTAAAATAACCGTTCAGTCTTCAGAGGTTTCGCGTCGGCATTTAAAAAGCTACCGTATAGACAAACAAACAAGCCGTAGCCTACGCACTTTCAAGGGTATAAGGCCAGGGTAGATAGAACGTCCTTGGGTTAGCCCTAACCCTAAGGCCCTAGTGGTCATACATACGCAGGGTATAAGGCCAGGGTAGATAGAACGTCCTTGGGTTAGGGTTAGCCTAAGGGTTAGCCCTAACCCTAAGGCCCTAGTGGTCATACATACGCAGGGTATAAGGCCAGGGTAGATAGAACGTCCTTGGGTTAGGGTTAGCCTAAGGGTTAGCCCTAACCCTAAGGCCCTAGTGGTCATACATACGCAGGGTATAAGGCCAGGGTAGATAGAACGTCCTTGGGTTAGGGTTAGCCTAAGGGTTAGCCCTAACCCTAAGGCCCTAGTGGTCATACATACGCAGGGTATAAGGCCAGGGTAGATAGAACGTCCTTGGGTTAGGGTTAACCTAAGGGTTAGCCCTAACCCTAAGGCCCTAGTGGTCATACATACGCAGGGTATAAGGCCAGGGTAGATAGAACGTCCTTGGGTTAGGGTTAGCCTAAGGGTTAGCCTAAGGGTTAGCCCTAACCCTAAGGCCCTAGTGGTCATACATACGCAGGGTATAAGGCCAGGGTAGATAGAACGTCCTTGGGTTAGGGTTAGCCTAAGGGTTAGCCCTAACCCTAAGGCCCTAGTGGTCATACATACGCAGGGTATAAGGCCAGGGTAGATAGAACGTCCTTGGGTTAGGGTTAGCCTAAGGGTTAGCCTAAGGGTTAGCCCTAACCCTAAGGCCCTAGCGGTCATACATACGCAACAGGACCGTTATTCTTATCGTTTTAACAGAAAGACCATAATAAATGGCAGTTTAAACATTAAGCAAAATTGTGCATTTGCCACATTCCTAGTAAGGATCCAGCATGGCACATCTTAGACCAGACAGATCTGTTTCCTCCTGTCATTTCTGTCCCCCGTTAGCTAGCACAATCACGTCGGTTTGATTAGAGGGTGCTGATTGGTGTATGGGAGCAAGGTAATGTATGTGTGTGTCTCACCTGTGTAGGCCATGTTCTTGGGGTTACCGTAGGGAGCTCCAGGCTGAACAGGACTGTAGACGGGATTCATGCTGCTGGATAATCTGTTCTTACTGGGGGAAGGGGGGACAGGGAAGGGGAGGAGGACATATTAGAGAGTATAGAAGGAAAAGACAACAGGACAAGCACAGTCTCTTTCTCACACAATCTACATTGACAGAGCGGAGAAGAACAGCGTGAATCATACAGTTTATAACGCCTCGTCATAATGTGTGTACTTACCTCTTTCTACTAGGTTGGTCTTACTGGTGTGTGTGTGTGTCTGGTTGGTAGGTTGTACCATACCTCGTGTGTGTTTGCTTGGTGCATAGAAAGTATGAGTGGTGTGCATGTGTTTGTTTTACCTCTCAAACATGTCTGATGTGTGTGTTTTTACCTCTAGTACATGTCTGGGGAGTGTGTGTGTTTTTACCTCTCGTACATGTCTGGTGTGTGTGTGTGTTTTACCTCTCGTACATGTCTGGGGTGTGTGTGTGTGTGTTTTACCTCTCGTACATGTCTGGTGTGTGTGTGTTTTACCTCTCGTACATGTCTGGTGTGTGTGTGTTTTTACCTCTCATACATGTCTGGTGTGTGTGTGTGTGTGTGTGTGTGTGTGTGTGTGTGTGTGTGTGTGTGTGTGTGTGTGTGTGTGTGTGTGTGTGTGTGTGTGTGTGTGTGTGTGTGTGTGTGTGTGTGTGTGTGTGTGTGTGTGTGTGTGTGTGTGTGTGTGTGTGTGTGTGTGTGTGTGTGTGTGTTTTACCTCTCGTACATGTCTGGTGTGTGTGTGTGTGTTTTACCTCTCGTACATGTCTGGGGTGTGTGTGTGTGTTTTTACCTCTCGTACATGTCTGGGGTGTGTGTGTGTGTGTGTGTGTGTTTTACCTCTCGTACATGTCTGGTGTGTGTGTGTTTTACCTCTCATACATGTCTGGGGTGTGTGTGTTTTTACCTCTCGTACATGTCTGGTGTGTGTGTGTGTTTTACCTCTCGTACATGTCTGGGGGGTGTGTGTTTTTACCTCTCGTACATGTCTGGGGTGTGTGTGTGTGTGTTTTACCTCTCGTACATGTCTGGGGTGTGTGTGTGTTTTTACCTCTCCTACATGTCTGGTGTGTGTGTTTTACCTCTCGTACATGTCTGGGGTGTGTGTGTGTGTTTTACCTCTCGTACATGTCTGGGGTGTGTGTGTGTGTTTTTACCTCTCCTACATGTCTGGTGTGTGTGTTTTACCTCTCGTACATGTCTGGGGTGTGTGTGTGTGTTTTACCTCTCGTACATGTCTGGTGTGTGTGTGTGTTTTACCTCTCGTACATGTCTGGTGTGTGTGTGTGTTTTACCTCTCGTACATGTCTGGTGTGTGTGTGTGTGTGTTTGTTTTACCTCTCGTACATGTCTGGTGTGTGTGTGTGTGTTTTACCTCTCGTACATGTCTGGTGTGTGTGTGTTTTACCTCTCGTACATGTCTGGTGTGTGTGTGTGTTTTACCTCTCGTACATGTCTGGTGTGTGTGTGTGTGTGTTTTACCTCTCGTACATGTCTGGTGTGTGTGTCGTACCTCTTGTGCGTGTCTGGTTGGTACATGAAACTGTATTTGTCAGTGGGGTGCCCGCTCGCCATTCTCGCTGTATGCAAATGAGGAAGAGGTGGGAGTGGATATGCAAATCTGAAATTAAAACAGCGACAGAACATGATTATAATGAACACAGCAAAGTAAACACATCAATCACAGTCATGGTAGAGGTACGTGTTTGTTTACGTTGAGGGATCTTATGCTGAATGGTTGTACTGATGTGTGTGTGTGAGAGAGAGAGAGAGAGAGAGAGAGATACAGAGAGAGAAAGATACAGAGAGAGAGAGATACAGAGAGAGAGATACAGAGAGAGAGAGATACAGAGAGAGAGATACAGAGAGAGACAGAGAGAGAGAGATACAGAGAGATACAGAGAGAGAGATACAGAGAGAGAGAGATACAGAGAGAGAGATACAGAGAGAGACAGAGAGAGAGAGATACAGAGAGATACAGAGAGAGAGATACAGAGAGAAAGAGAGAGATACAGAGAGAGATACAGAGAGAGAGAGATACACAGAGAGAGAGATACAGAGAGAGAGAGAGATACACAGAGAGCGATACAGAGAGAGAGAAACAGAGAGAGATACAGAGAGAGAGAGAGATACACACAGAGAGAGAAACAGAGAGATACACAGAGAGAGATACACAGAGAGAGAAACAGAGACAGAGAAAGAAACAGAGAGATACAGAGAGAGAGAGATAGAGATGCATGTTCATGCTTGTATGTGGTAGGAATGGTTGTCTTAATTGTTGCGTGTGTATGTACACTTGAGTGTACAAAACATTAGGAACACCTGCTCTTCCAAGTCACTGACCAGGTGAATCCAGGTGAAATCTATGATCCCTTATTGATATCAGTCGTTAAAACAACTTAAATCAGTGTAGCTGAAGGGGAGGAGACAGGTTAAATAAGGATTTTTAAGCCTTGAGACAATCAAGACATGGATTGTGTATGAGTACCATTCAGAGGGTGAATGGGCAAGACGGAAGATTTAAGTGCCTTTGAATGGGGTATGGAATTAGGTGCCAGGTGCACCGGTTTAAGTCAAGACCTGCAACGCTGCTGGGATTTTCACGGTCAAGTTTCCTGTGTGTATCAAGAACGGTCCACTACCCAAAGGACATCCAGCCAACTTGACCCAACTGTGGGAAGCATTGGAGTCAACATGGGCCAGCATCCCTGTGGAACACATTCGACACCTTGTAGAGTCCATGTCCCGACGAATTGAGGCTGTTGCAGCTCAATATTAGGAAGTTCTTAATGTTTTGTATACGTGTGTGTGTGTGTATATATATATATGTCCATGCAATGCACAGGAGGCAGCAAAGCAAACACACCACCAGCCGGTGAGGAGGCACAAAAACACAGAGGGACAGAAGGAGAGAGAATATAGGGGTTTGCCAAATCATCCACCAAGCAATGGATCAATACACAGATGAGCTAATCAAAGCAAATGTGTTGCGAGTCAAGTGTGTGTGTGTGTGTGTGTGTGTGTGTGCGCCTGTCAGTCAGTGTGGTGCTGTGTGTGTGCCCATCTGTATTTTACTGCATTGTGTAGACTGCGTAAATGTTATTTAGTGTTGAGTTATTGTGTCTGTTGTGTGCTATTCTGTGGTGTGTGTGTTGTTTCACTCTGTGTCTGATTAATCCTCGACAGGATCACCTTGTTCTGCTGATAGAAAATGAAGGTGCCCCCGAGTGCTCCACATCCCTCCCTCCCGCCATGTCTCTCCCTCCCTCCATGGCACTCCCCCCATATCCCTCCCTCCCTCCATGTCTCTCCCTCCCTCCCACCACATCCCTCCCCCTCCCTCCATGTCACTCCCCCCATATCCCTCCCTCCCTCCCCCATATCCCTCCCTCCATGTCACTCCCTCCCTCATCATGTCACTCCCTCCCTCCATGTCACTCCCTCCCTCCCCCATATCCCTCCCTCCCTCCATGTCACTCCCTCCCATCATGTCACTCCCTCCCATCATGTCACTCCCTCCCTCCATGTCACTCCCTCCCTCCCCCATATCCCTCCCTCCCTCCATGTCACTCCCTCCCATCATGTCACTCCCTCCCATCATGTCTCTCCCTCCCTCCCCCATATCCCTCCCTCCCTCCATGTCTCTCCCTCCCTCCCCCATATCCCTCCCTCCCTCCCCCATATCCCTCCCTCCCTCCATGTCTCTCCCTCCCTCCCCCATATCCCTCCCTCCATGTCACTCCCCCATATCCCTCCCTCCCTCCCCCATATCCCTCCCTCCCTCCCTACATGTCACTCCCTCCCTCCCCCATGTCACTCCCTCCCATCATGTCACTCCCTCTCTCCCCCATATCCCTCTCCCCTCATATCCCTCCCTCCCTCCATGTCACTCCCTCCCTCCCCCATATCCCTCCCTCCCTCCATGTCACTCCCTCCCATCATGTCACTCCCTCCCATCATGTCACTCCCTCCCATCATGTCACTCCCTCCCTCCCCCATATCCCTCCCTCCCTCCATCTCACTCCCCCATATCCCTCCCTCCCTCCATGTCACTCCCTCCCTCCCCCATATCCCTCTCTCCCTCCATGTCTCTCCCCCATATCCCTCCCTCCCATCATGTCACTCCCTCCCTCCCCCATATCCCTCTCTCCCTCCATGTCACTCCCTCCCTCCCCCATGTCACTCCCTCCAACCCCCATGTCATTCCCTCCCTCCCCCATGTCACTCCCTCCCTCCCCCTTCCCTCCATGTCTCTCCCTCCCTCCCTGTCACCACTCTCTCCCTCCCTCCCTGTCACCATTCACTAGCTCTATTGTTAGTGGGCCTATATTTCTACTTTCTTTACTGAAAATGTGTTGCATTTTCAATAAATAGGCCTATGGTGTTGCCATATGAACATGTTCAAATAGAAAAATAATTATATTCTTTTTTAATGAGTGCATTAAATTTAAGCCTGATACTTCCCATAAACAGACAATTACAAATCACACTTAACCCTACCAGGTGGCAGGGTAGCCTAGTGGTTAGAGCGTTGGGCTAGCAACCGCAGGGTTGAAAGTTCAAATCCTCGAGCTGACAAGGTAAGAATCTGTCGTTCTGCCCCTGAACAGGTGTGCATGGTATAATTTTAGGTGTGAATGGCACTGTTCCTAGGCCGTCATTGAAAATAAGAATTTGTTCTTAACCAACTTGCCTAGTTAAATAAAGGTAAAACATTTTACATGTGAAAAATCCTGCCATTCACACCTAAAATCATACCATGCACACTTGTAAATCTACCATTCACACTTAAAATCTACCATTCACACTTAAAATCTACCATTCACACTTAAAATCTACCATTCACACTTAAAATCTACCATTCACACTTAAAATCTACCATTCATGCACACTTAAAATCTACCATTCACGCACACTTAAAATCTACCATTCACACTTAAAATCTACCATTCACACTTAAAATCTACCATTCATGCACACTTAAAATCTACCATTCATGCACACTTAAAATCTACCATTCACGCACACTTAAAATCTACCATTCACACTTAAAATCTACCATTCACACTTAAAATCTACCATTCACACTTAAAATCTACCATTCACACTTAAAATCTACCATTCATGCACACTTAAAATCTACCATTCATGCACACTTAAAATCTACCATTCACGCACACTTAAAATCTACCATTCACACTTAAAATCTACCATTCACACTTAAAATCTACCATTCACACTTAAAATCTACCATTCATGCACACTTAAAATCTACCATTCATGCACACTTAAAATCTACCATTCACGCACACTTAAAATCTACCATTCACACTTAAAATCTACCATTCACACTTAAAATCTACCATTCACACTTAAAATCTACCATTCACACTTAAAATCTACCATTCATGCACACTTAAAATCTACCATTCACACTTAAAATCTACCATTCATGCACACTTAAAATCTACCATTCACACTTAAAATCTACCATTCACACTTAAAATCTACCATTCATGCACACTTAAAATCTACCATTCATGCACACTTAAAATCTACCATTCACACTTAAAATCTACCATTCACACTTAAAATCTACCATTCACACTTAAAATCTACCATTCATGCACACTTAAAATCTACCATTCACACTTAAAATCTACCATTCATGCATACTTAAAATCTACCATTCACACTTAAATCCTACCATACCATAATAGATGAGCAGACCACCTTGTTAAAGGAATGTGATTGCTTTTCTTAAACTGCTTGTGTGTTTGTATTCCGTTGTATTTGTCTAGTAAATGTTTTACAATGCAGGGTTTCCATGAGCCAGACAAGTTTCAGAGAAGAACAAACCATGTCTTCTGAAATGATGTTTTCCCCCTAGTCATTGATGCAGACACCAGTTGATGTAAATGCATTTGACCGGTCACGCTTATCGGTCTACCGGTTCATTTGCATAATCTTGTGTCATTAGATTGCCGCGTGTATATATTCTTTAAGTATATTATTTATCACGTCAGACAGCGGTTTTAAGCCCAATCATTGGGCCACCATTAAAAATAGCTATTATTTTTTATTTCTCAACTTGTAATAGAAGCGTGCTTCCCATTCGCCATTCAAATGCATAGTCAACGACAGGCAGGCTTCATCAGCGAGTCACACACCAGTTTGCAATGAGCTGGAGGCAGTATACACTTTGAAAACATACAGCAACTTAACGTTTTAATACATATTAGGAGGCATGTTTAACCTGGCTTCAAAATAGCCTCGTCAAAATCAAACCATATCTGTGGAGGCAACTGTTTTATAAAGACTTCCACGTGTCATTGATACCAGCAGCCTGTTTAATAAAGACTTCCACGTGTCATTGATACCAGCAGCCTGTTTAATAAAGACTTCCACGTGTCATTGATACCAGCAGCCTGTTTAATAAAGACTTCCACGTGTCATTGATACCAGCAGCCTGTTTAATAAAGACTTCCACGTGCCATTGATACCAGCAGCCTGTTTTATAAAGACTTCCACGTGTCATTGATACCAGCAGCCTGTTTAATAAAGACTTCCACGTGTCATTGATACCAGCAGCCTGTTTAATAAAGACTTCCACGTGTCATTGATACCAGCAGCCTGTTTTATAAAGACTTCCACGTGTCATTGATACCAGCAGCCTGTTTTATAAAGACTTCCACGTGTCATTGATACCAGCAGCCTGTTTTATAAAGACTTCCACGTGTCATTGATACCAGCAGCCTGTTTTATAAAGACTTCCACGTGTCATTGATACCAGCAGCCTGTTTTATAAAGACTTCCACGTGTCATTGATACCAGCAGCCTGTTTTATAAAGACTTCCACGTGTCATTGATACCAGCAGCCTGTTTTATAAAGACTTCCACGTGTCATTGATACCAGCAGCCTGTTTTATAAAGACTTCCACGTGTCACTGATACCAGCAGCCTGTTTTATAAAGACTTCCACGTGTCATTGATACCAGCAGCCTGTTTTATAAAGACTTCCACGTGTCATTGATACCAGCAGCCTGTTTTATAAAGACTTCCACGTGTCATTGATACCAGCAGCCTGTTTTATAAAGACTTCCACGTGTCATTGATACCAGCAGCCTGTTTTATAAAGACTTCCACGTGTCATTGATACCAGCAGCCTGTTTTATAAAGACTTCCACGTGCCATTGATACCAGCAGCCTGTTTTATAAAGACTTCCACGTGTCATTGATACCAGCAGCCTCACAATTAGCTCTTTTTTAATCATCGTGATTTATTCAAACGATAATGTGCAACTGCCAAAAATAAATAAACTTTCTGAAGAGGTGTGTGTGTGTGTGTGTGTGTGTGTGTGTGTGTGTGTGTGTGTGTGTGTGTGTGTGTGTGTGTGTGTGTGTGTGTGTGTGTGTGTGTGTGTGTGTGTGTGTGTGTGTGTGTGTGTGTGTGTGTGTGTGTGTGTGTGTGTGTGTGTGTGTCAGGGCTCGGCATACAGTGAAGGTTCTGGAAACCCTCCGTGCCAGTCGATCATCCCCGTCAGCTTTGGCCCAAAAAATATTGTAATAATGCTATTTTACATCTAGGTTATATAAAAAAAAAATTTAAAAAAAAGTTTTCTCCGCCATGGCGGAGATCTTTGTAGGCTATACTCGGCCTTGTCTCAGGATGGTAAGTTGGTGGTTGAAGATATCCCTCTAGTGGTGTGGGGGCTGTGCTTTGGCAAAGTGGTTGGGGTTATATCCTTCCTGTTTGGCCCTGTCCGGGGGTGTCCTCAGATGGGGCCACAGTGTCTCCTGACCCCTCCTGTCTCAGCCTCCAGTATTTATGCTGCAGTAGTTTATGTGTCGGGGGGCTAGGGTCAGTTTGTTATATCTGGAGTACTTCTCCTGTCCTATTCGGTGTCCTGTGTGAATCTAAGTGTGCGTTCTCTAATTCTCTCCTTCTCTCTTTCTTTCTCTCTCTCTCTCGGAGGACCTGAGCCCTAGGACCATGCCCCAGGACTACCTGACATGATGACTCCTTGCTGTCCCCAGTCCACCTGGCCATGCTGCTGCTCCAGTTTCAACTGGCCTGGGCCCTAGGACCATGTCCCAGGACTACCTGACATGATGACTCCTTGCTGTCCCCAGTCCACCTGGCCATGCTGCTGCTCCAGTTTCAACTGTTCTGCCTTACTATTATTCAACCATGCTGGTCATTTATGAACATTTGAACATCTTGGCCACGTTCTGTTAAAATCTCCACCCGGCACAGCCAGAAGAGGACTGGCCACCCCACATATGCTCTCTCTAATTCTCTCTTTCTTTCTCTCTCTCGGAGGACCTGAGCCTTAGGACCGTGCCCCAGGACTACCTGACGTGATGGCTCCTTGCTGTCTCCAGTCCACCTGACTGTGCTGCTGCTCCAGTTTCAACTGTTCTGCCTTATTATTATTCGACCATGCTGGTCATTTATGAACATTTGAACATCTTGGTCATGTTCTGTTATAATCTCTACCCGGCACAGCCAGAAGAGGACTGGCCACCCCACATAGCCTGGTTCCTCTCTAGGTTTCTTCCTAGGTTTTGGCCTTTCTAGGGAGTTTTTCCTAGCCACCGTGCTTTTACACCTGCATTGTTTGCTGTTTGGGGTTTTAGGCTGGTTTTCTGTACAGCACTTTGAGATATCAGCTGATGTACGAAGGGCTATATAAATCAATTTGATTTGATTTTTGATTTGATTTAAACAGATGGATTTCCGAAGCAGTTTGTTTGTTATTTATCACGCGCGCTGCACACATATAGCCTAGATAATGTCTGGCAGAGAGAATGCACCGCTCTCAAACAGCTGGTTGTTGTGTGGAGTGAAGACCGACAGCGGTAGGTGTAGGAAAGCAGTAAGAAAGCGTTTCCAAGTTCTGATATCTACCAGTAAATTCTAAGGCAAGAATGAGTATGTAAACCAGGTATTTAAAAAGTTCATAGTCTTGGTTAAAAACTTGTGATCCTCAATTCAGCCATCATGGAATAGCTTACCTTGAAAATCTGACATTTCCTCTCGGCTCTTTGGTCCTTGACAAGTCACTGAAGTTATGGTATCCGCTTTTTTAAGTTCTACTGCTCCACTACAATTACCTGTGATTTCATTTCTGATCTGTTTTTATGAGAGATGTAAGAGATGAAGAGAGATGCACGTTCCTTTGTTCCTCACTGTTTCTCTTACTCTGTTGCTGTAAAACCATGTCCCGTTATCATGACCAAGATGACATCAAAATGTTGGTTTCCAATTGAAAGCTTTACATTACAAAGGGAACCTGGTTTTGGGAACCGCAAGTCCTGGAGCAGTTGAACTGGAGAGAAACAGGCCTGGGTGGGAGAGACTTTTAATCCTCACACCACTTTGTCTCCTGGCTCGGATCAACTAGAAAACCCACACATTCTTTTTATGCCTCACTTCCGGGTTGGAGCGAGTGGTCGCATCGGCACTTCGCTCCCGCGGGTAGTATAACTTTTTCATTACATTTCATTATATTTCATTATAGCACAACGGTTTGATTTGTCTAATCTTAGCAATTTCTTCTCAGCTAGCTACATAGCCGTCTTTGTATCAAAGATAATTGCGTAATTATCGTATTTCGCCGTCCTAACGTAGTCTTCACTAGCCAGCTAGCTAACGTCCACTGATTAGCTGCACTGGAGAAACTATTACACTCAACTGAACGACTTGATTAGTGTAGTGTTAGCTAGCTATATAGCTGTCTTTGCTGTCTTCGTATCCAAGATAATTGTGTTGTTTAGGTTTAGAGTGTGTAGTCTTAGAGTGATTATCTTAATTTACCGAGGTTAGCTAGCCAGCTATTTGTCGTCCTTAACGTAGGAGACTCTGCTAGCTAGCCAACGCTAGCCAACGTCTTCTGAATAGAACTCAACAACCCGGTCGCATTCACAGGTAGTATCACATTTTCACTTCATTTCATTACAGTACAATGGTTTGATTTGTTTGATCGTAGCTAGCTACATAGCTAGCTACATAGCCGTCTTTGTATCAAAGATAATTGTGTAGTCTAGAGCGATTTTCTAAGTTCGCTAGCCAGCTATTGTCGTTCTTTTAACGCAACGTAACGTAAACAACACTGCTAGCTAGCCAGCTAGCCCCCGAATAGCAACACTGCAGAAACTATTACACTCAACGGAACGACTTGATTAGTGTAGTGTCAACAACGCACCCACTGCCAGCTAGCCTACTTCAGCAGTACTGTATCATTTCAATCATTTTAGTCAATAAGATTCTTGCTACGTAGCTTAACTTTCTGAACATTCGAGACGTGTAGTCCACTTGTCATTCCAATCTCCTTTGCATTAGCGTAGCCTCTTCTGTAGCCTGTCAACTATGTGTCTGTTTATCCCTGTTCTCTCCTCTTTGCACAGACCATACAAACGCTCCACACCGCGTGGCCGCGGCCACCCTACTCTGGTGGTCCCAGCGCGCACGACCCACGTGGAGTTCCAGGTCTCCGGTAGCCTCTGGAACTGCCAATCTGCGGTCAACAAGGCAGAGTTCATCTCAGCCTATGCCTCCCTCCAGTCCCTCGACTTCTTGGCACTGACGGAAACATGGATCACCACAGACAACACTGCTACTCCTACTGCTCTCTCTTCGTCCGCCCACGTGTTCTCGCACACCCCGAGAGCTTCTGGTCAGCGGGGTGGTGGCACCGGGATCCTCATCTCTCCCAAGTGGTCATTCTCTCTTTCTCCCCTTACCCATCTGTCTATCGCCTCCTTTGAATTCCATGCTGTCACAGTTACCAGCCCTTTCAAGCTTAACATCCTTATCATTTATCGCCCTCCAGGTTCCCTCGGAGAGTTCATCAATGAGCTTGATGCCTTGATAAGTTCCTTTCCTGAGGACGGCTCTACTCTCACAGTTCTGGGCGACTTTAACCTCCCCACGTCTACCTTTGACTCATTCCTCTCTGCCTCCTTCTTTCCACTCCTCTCCTCTTTTGACCTCACCCTCTCACCTTCCCCCCCTACTCACAAGGCAGGCAATACGCTCGACCTCATCTTTACTAGATGCTGTTCTTCCACTAACCTCATTGCAACTCCCCTCCAAGTCTCCGACCACTACCTTGTATCCTTTTCCCTCTCGCTCTCATCCAACACCCCCCACACTGCCCTTACTCGGATGGTATCGCGCCGTCCCAACCTTCGCTCCCTCTCCCCCGCTACTCTCTCCTCTTCCATCCTATCATCTCTTCCCTCCGCTCAAACCTTCTCCAACCTATCTCCTGATTCTGCCTCCTCAACCCTCCTCTCCTCCCTCTCTGCATCCTTTGACTCTCTATGTCCCCTATCCTCCAGGCCGGCTCGGTCCTCCCCTCCCGCTCCGTGGCTCGATGACTCATTGCGAGCTCACAGAACAGGGCTCCGGGCAGCCGAGCGGAAATGGAGGAAAACTCGCCTCCCTGCGGACCTGGCATCCTTTCACTCCCTCCTCTCTACATTTTCCTGCTCTGTCTCTGCTGCTAAAGCCACTTTCTACCACGCTAAATTCCAAGCATCTGCCTCTAACCCTAGGAAGCTCTTTGCCACCTTCTCCTCCCTCCTGAATCCCCCCCTCCTCCCTCTCTGCAGATGACTTCATCAACCATTTTGAAAAGAAGGTCGACGACATCCGATCCTCGTTTGCTAAGTCAAACGACACCGCTGGTTCTGCTCACACTGCCCTACCCTGTGCTCTGACCTCTTTCTCCCCTCTCTCTCCAGATGAAATCTCGCGTCTTGTGACGGCCGGCCGCCCAACAACCTGCCCGCTTGACCCTATCCCCTCCTCTCTTCTCCAGACCATTTCCGGAGACCTTCTCCCTTACCTCACCTCGCTTATCAACTCATCCCTGACCGCTGGCTACGTCCCTTCCGTCTTCAAGAGAGCGAGAGTTGCACCCCTTCTGAAAAAACCTACACTCGATCCCTCCGATGTCAACAATTACAGACCAGTATCCCTTCTTTCTTTTCTCTCCAAAACTCTTGAACGTGCCGTCCTTGGCCAGCTCTCCCGCTATCTCTCTCTGAATGACCTTCTTGATCCAAATCAGTCAGGTTTCAAGACTAGTCATTCAACTGAGACTGCTCTCCTCTGTATCACGGAGGCGCTCCGCACTGCTAAAGCTAACTCTCTCTCCTCTGCTCTCATCCTTCTAGATCTATCGGCTGCCTTCGATACTGTGAACCATCAGATCCTCCTCTCCACCCTCTCCGAGTTGGGCATCTCCGGCGCGGCCCACGCTTGGATTGCGTCCTACCTGACAGGTCGCTCCTACCAGGTGGCGTGGCGAGAATCTGTCTCCTCACCACGCGCTCTCACCACTGGTGTCCCCCAGGGCTCTGTTCTTGGCCCTCTCCTATTCTCGCTATACACCAAGTCACTTGGCTCTGTCATAACCTCACATGGTCTCTCCTATCATTGCTATGCAGACGACACACAATTAATCTTCTCCTTTCCCCCTTCTGATGACCAGGTGGCGAATCGCATCTCTGCATGTCTGGCAGACATATCAGTGTGGATGACGGATCACCACCTCAAGCTGAACCTCGACAAGACGGAGCTGCTCTTCCTCCCGGGGAAGGACTGCCCGTTCCATGATCTCGCCATCACGGTTGACAACTCCATTGTGTCCTCCTCCCAGAGCGCCAAGAACCTTGGCGTGATCCTGGACAACACCCTGTCGTTCTCAACCAACATCAAGGCGGTGGCCCGTTCCTGTAGGTTCATGCTCTACAACATCCGCAGAGTACGACCCTGCCTCACACAGGAAGCGGCGCAGGTCCTAATCCAGGCACTTGTCATCTCCCGTCTGGATTACTGCAACTCGCTGTTGGCTGGGCTCCCTGCCTGTGCCATTAAACCCCTTCAACTCATCCAGAACGCCGCAGCCCGTCTGGTGTTCAACCTTCCCAAGTTCTCTCACGTCACCCCGCTCCTCCGTTCTCTCCACTGGCTTCCAGTTGAAGCTCGCATCCGCTACAAGACCATGGTGCTTGCCTACGGAGCTGTGAGGGGAACGGCACCTCAGTACCTCCAGGCTCTGATCAGGCCCTACACCCAAACAAGGGCACTGCGTTCATCCACCTCTGGCCTGCTCGCCTCCCTACCACTGAGGAAGTACAGCTCCCGCTCAGCCCAGTCAAAACTGTTCGCTGCCCTGGCCCCCCAATGGTGGAACAAACTCCCTCACGACGCCAGGACAGCGGAGTCAATCACCACCTTCCGGAGACACCTGAAACCCCACCTCTTTAAGGAATACCTAGGATAGGATAAGTAATCCCTCTCACCTCCCCCCTTAAGATTTAGATGCACTATTGTAAAGTTTGTAAGTCGCTCTGGATAAGAGTGTCTGCTAAATGACTTAAATGTAAATGCTTTCTCATTTTAAAACATGATACAGAAACGCTGAATAACTCTTCAACATCTGAAAATGTTGAGACCACATAGACAGACGTCATTAGTGTGCTTGTTGTTTACCTTTATTTAACTAGGCACGTCGGTTAAGAACAAATTCTTATTTTCAATGACGGCCTAGTGGGTTAACTGCCTGTTCAGGGGCAGAACGACAGATTGTGTACCTTGTCAGCTCAGGGATTTGAACTTGCAACCTTTCGGTTCCTAGTCCAATGCTAGTCCAATGCTCTAACCACTAGGCTACCCTGCTGCTTGTGTCGGGAGCATGTTACCAATTTAGTCAGGCTATGCCCACAATATTCAGACATATTTTAGAATGTGAAAATAATGTAGGGCTGTTCCCGACAAAAATGTCTAATCTTGGTCGACAACGTTGTCTCTTCTTTTGAATATTTTTTACGTGTATTTTTCCATATATAGACACACCCAATGTTTTAATAAAATCAACTATGTGTAGGCTACTGAGATTGTCTGATGCTTTAAGCACTGATATTACAAATGAAGACACATAAATGACTAAAGAGGGAGCTAGAGATCAATATAACCTAACCAAAGGGGAAAAAGCCTGCTCCCTACCATCCCCCCGCTGCTGCTAGTCTTTGCAGAGTTTGCCATTAAGCTCCTAAAGTTGCCGGTAATAGGCTACACCAGTGGTCAGCAACCTTTTCCATTTGGAGTGCCAAGTTATCCTACCATCTCTACTGTTCTGTGTTCCAGTTAGGATTTTCAGATGCACATTTTCATGGAACAGCTTAATTTAATTTATAATAAAAACATATAAATATATATTTTTATCTTGGCAAGTCAATAAATGTAACAAATAAAAAAGAAATACAAATAATTGGCTACATAAACCAACAAAATAAAAACGTAGGAGCCTGCAGGTAGAAAAAAATCCTGAAATAATAAATCTCCTATAAATCACATTGGATAAGCATGGCCTGTCCGCAAGGAACTTGAAACAATGTTACATCTATAAACTTGGTCCAGCTCAATTGTACTAGCAAACTTGCAGAACATATTCTGGGCACTCAAGAGTTTCCCGCGCCAGTGAGCTTCGGACAGACAAACAAACAGACAGACAGACAGACACTGCTGTAGACTATTTGCGCAAGGGATAAGAAGAAATCCGGTAGGCCTATTTTATGACGTTTCCACTGGGTCAGAGCATAACATTTTTTCCCATTTCATGATGACTGGTTATGGAAAGGGAGAGAGCTGGAAAGATTTTTAAAATAGGCTACATTGAGGAACTATTGTCATTCTCAATGGTTGTAAAAACAGACTTTGTTTGCTTGCCGAAATAAACCAAAACTGCCTCCCGAGTGACACAGCGGTCTAAGGCACTGCATTACATTTATTGAGGCGTCATTACAGACCCGGGTTTGATCCCAGGCTGTGTCACAACTGGCCGTGACCGGGAGTCCAATAAGAGGGCACACAATTGGCCCAGCGTCATTCGGGTTAGGGGAGGGTTTGGCCGGGGGGAGCTTTACTTGGCTCTAGCGACTCCTTGTGGCGGGTGGAGCGCCTGCAGGCTGACCTCAGTTGTCAGTTGAATGGCGTTTCCTCCGACACATTGGTGCAGCTGGCTTTCGGGTTAAGCGGCCAGGTGTTAAAAAGCGCGGTTTGGCGGGACATGTTTCGGAGGACGCATGAATTGACCTTCGCCTCCTGGGCCCGTTGGCGAGTTGCAGCTATGAGACAAGATTGAAATCGGGAAGAAAAAAGGGTAAAAAATGTTTTAAATAACAATAACAGTAGTGAAGCTTAGATTGTGCACTCTGCAAACAAAGTGTCCACTCAGACAATGAAAACGGGAAGACTGGAATAATAATATTGAATGCATTAACAGAAATGACTGAAACCAGCTAAACATTGTACATTAAAAAGGATGGCAATTAACAGTAAATCTACTACTGGTGAACCATCCTCGCGGTCTCCACAATGGATTAGTCCACGGAGACAGGCATGAATCAGACCGTTGTGCAATGCAATGAAAAGGGAACTACAAAGCAGCCTATGCCTACCTGGCAGAGCCATGATTATTTACATCAATCCAGTGGCCATTTGTTTTGAAACCTCCATCACAAGCGAGCTGCAGAAACACAGCTAGCCAAACACAACTGTCTGGCTGGTGTGCATCGGAATTAAAAGGTAACTGTCTCAGATTTTCTCAAACAATGGTCCCTTGATGTGGTTTTGTTATGGACTTAGAACATCCAATTCTGTAGTTTTTTCTATTAAGTGTCTTTTCGAGAACAGAAACTTAAATACCGGGGATAAATCATAGTCCTTCTCCTCGTAATTGTTTTCTTCTTTTTGTGGTATTCTTTTGGTATCAAGCTTAATGCCTCCAATCTCACACAAATGATCAATGAACCTACCAGGTACAACCCAAAATCTGTAAACATGGGCACCATCATAGATATCATCCTAACCAACCTGCCCTCCAAATACACCTCTACTGTCTTCAACCAAGATCTCAGCAATCATTGCCTCATTGCCTGTGTCAAACGACCACCCCTCATCACTGTCAAACGCTCCCTAAAACACTTCAGCGAGCAGGACTTTCTAAACGACCTGGCCCGGGTATCCTATAATTTCTATAATTCCTACAACCTAAAACTTCTTACCTGGAAATATTGAAGACTCATGTTAAAAGAAACTACCAGCTTTCATATGTTCTCATGTTCTGAGCAAGGAACTTAAACGTTAAGCTTTCTTACATGGCACATATTGCACTTTTACTTTCTTCTCCAACACTTTGTTTTTGCATTATTTAAACCAAATTGAACATGTTTCATGATTTATTTGAGGCTAAATTGATTTTTATTGATGTATTAAGTTTTTAAAAAGTGTTAATTCAGTATTATTAATAATTGTCATTATTAATTTGTATTTTATTATTTATTTTTTAAAATCTGCCGATTAATCGGCATTGTTTTTTTGGGGGGGTCCTCCAATAATCAGTATCGGCATTGAAAAATCATAAATCGGTCGACCTCTAAAACATACCCTCGTAAAACTGACCATCGTACCGATCCTTGACTTCAGCAATGTCATTTACAAAATAGCCTTTTTCTATTGTATTATTGACTGTTTGTTTATTCCATGTGTAACTCTGTGCTGTTGTTTGTGTCGCACTGCTTTACTTTATCTTGGCCAGGTCACACCTGGTTAAATAAAGGTGTTCTCAACTAGCCTACCTGGTTAAATAAAGGTGTTCTCAACTAGCCTACCTGGTTAAATAAAGGTGTTCTCAACTAGCCTACCTGGTTAAATAAAGGTGTTCTCAACTAGCCTACCTGGTTAAATAAAGGTGTTCTCAACTAGCCTACCTGGTTAAATAAAGGTGTTCTCAACTAGCCTACCTGGTTTAATAAAGGTGTTCTCAACTAGCCTACCTGGTTTAATAAAGGTGTTCTCAACTAGCCTACCTGGTTAAATAAAGGTGAAATACATTTTTAAAAGTTACGTTTTATTTTTTAAAATTTTGCCCCCTAGAGGATTTCTCAGAAAATAATACATGGCACTGTGAAATCTGCAATAATATTAAAAATAAAAAAAATATTTGCAGTTACAGTAAATCTATCCAAATCAATGTGAGAACACAAGCGCATGGTAATTTAAGAGATGGCTAGACATTACCAGCCTAGTTCTGTACGGAATGAAGGCACATTATGAGACACAAGCCAGGTCATTTCCCGGGACCACCCATACATAGAATGTATGCACACATGACTGTGAGTCGCTTTGGATAAAAGCGTCTGCTAAATGGCATATATTATTATTATTATTATTAATTATCACTTTTTTTTATTTTTATGTTTACGGTTAAATTTGTATTGTTTATTTAACTTTTGTTTATTATCTATTTAATGTAAACATGTGTTTCCCATGCCAATATAGCCCCTTAAATTGAGAGAGGGAGAGAGAAAAAACAAGGCCAGGTGTAAATG
>NC_060185.1:15162074-15202074 GCF_021184085.1 Oncorhynchus gorbuscha | reverse complement strand
TTCCTAGCCTGGTAATGTGCATAGCTACATGCTAACAGTTACCACCTGATCCCAGACTCAGCTGTGCGGTGGCCCTCGGGGAACAACAATAACAGAGAGAGCAGCAGTTCCTAGCCTGGTAATGTGCATAGCTACATGCTAACAGATAACACCTGATCCCAGACTCAGCTGTGCGGTGGCCCTCGGGGAACAACAATAACAGAGAGAGCAGCAGTTCCTAGCCTGGTAATGTGCATAGCTACATGCTAACAGATACCACCTGATCCCAGACTCAGCTGTGCGGTGGCCCTCGGGGAACAACAATAACAGAGAGCAGCAGTTCCTAGCCTGGTAATGTGCATAGCTACATGCTAACAGATACCACCTGATCCCAGATTCAGCTGTGCGGTGGCCCGCGGGGAACAACAATAACAGAGAGAGCAGCAGTTCCTAGCCTGGTAATGGGCATTGCTACATGCTAACAGATACCACCTGATCCCAGACTCAGCTGTGCGGTGGCCCTCGGGGAACAACAATAACTGAATTGAGAACTTCCGGCGCCGACAGAGATGGCCGCCTCGCTTTGCGTTCCAAGGAAACTATGCAGTTTTTTTTGTTTTTTTTTACGTGTTATTTCTTACATTAGTACCCCAGGTCATCTTAGGTTTCATTACATACAGTCGAGAAGAAATACTGAATATAAGATCAGCATCAACTCACCATCAGTACGACCAAGAATATGATTTTCGCGACGCGGATCCTGTGTTCTGCCTTTCAACCAGGACAACGGAATGGATCCCATGCGGCGCCCCAAAAAAACGACTCCGTGAAAGAGGGAAATGAGGCGGTCTTCTGGTCAGACTCCGGAGACGGGCACATTGTGCACCACTCCCTAGCATTCTTCTCGCCAATGTCCAGTCTCTTGACAACAAGGTGATGAAATCCGAGCAAGGGTAGCATTCCAGAGGGACATCAGAGACTGTAACGTTCTTTGCTTCACGGAAACATGGCTCACTGGAGAGACGCTATCGGAGGCGGTGCAGCCAGCGGGTTTCTCCACGCATCGCGCCGACAGAAACAAACATCTTTCTGGTAAGAGGAGGGGCGGGGGCGTATGCCTTATGGCTAATGAGACATGGTGTGATGAAAGAAACATACAGGAACTCAAATCCTTCTGTTCACCTGATTTAGAATTCCTCACAATCAAATGTCGACCGCATTATCTACCAAGAGAATTCTCTTGGATTATAATCACAGCCGTATATATTCCCCCCCAAGCAGACACATCAATGGCTCTGAACGAACTTTATTTGACTCTTTGCAAACTGGAATCCATTTATCCGAAGGCTGCATTCATTGTAGCTGGGGATTTTAACAAGGCCAATCTGAAAACAACTTTAAATTTTATTAGCATATCGATTGCGCAACCAGGGGTGGAAAAACCTTGGATCATTGTTACTCTAACTTCCGCGACGCATATAAGGCCCTGCCCCGCCCTCCTTTCGGAAAAGCTGACCACGACTCCATTTTGTTGATCCCTGCCTACAGACAGAAACTAAAACAAGAGGCTCCCACGCTGAGGTCTGTCCAACGCTGGTCCGACCAAACTGACTCCACACTCCAAGACTGCTTCCATCACGTGGACTGGGATATGTTTCGTATTGCGTCAGATAACAATATTGACGAATACGCTGATTCGGTGTGCGAGTTCATTAGAATGTGCGTTGAATATGTTGTTCCCATAGCAACGATTAAAACATTCCCTAACCAGAAACCGTGGATTGATGGCAGCATTCGCGTGAAACTGAAAGCGCGAACCACTGCTTTTAATCAGGGCAAGGTGACTGGTAAAATGACCGAATACACAGTGCAGCTATTCCCTCCGCAAGGCTATCAAACAAGCTAAGCGTCAGTAAAGAGACAAAGTAGAATCTCAATTCAACGGCTCAGACACAAGAGGTATGTGGCAGGGTCTACAGTCAATCACGGACTACAAGAAGAAAACCAGCCCAGTCACGGACCAGGATGGAGAGGGTAGTAAGTTTTAAGTTCCTCGGCATACACATCACAGACAAACTGAATTGGTCCACTCACACAGACAGCATCGTGAGGAAAGCGCAGCAGCGCCTCTTCAACCTCAGGAGGCTGGAGAAATTTGGCTCGTCACCGGAAGCGCTCACAAACTTCTACAGATGCACGGTCGAGGGCCACCTTGGCGGGCTGTATCGTCGCCTGGTGCGGCGGCTGCTCCGCCCACAACTGTGGGGCTCTCCGGAGGGTGGTGAGGTCTGCACGGCGCATCACCGGGGGCAAACTACCTGCCCTCCAGGACACCTACACCACCCGATGTTACAGGAAGGCCATAAAGATCATCAAGGACAACAACCACCTGAGCCACTGCCTGTTCACCCCGCTATCATCCAGAAGGCGAGGTCAGTACAGGTACATCAAAGCTGGGACCGAGAGACTGAAAAACAGCTTCTATCTCAAGGCCATCAGACTGTTAAACAGCCACCACTAACACTGAGTGGCTGCTGCCAACACACTGACACAACTCCAGCCACTTTAATGGGAATTGATGGGAAATGATGTAAAATATATCACTAGCCACTTTAAACAATGCTACCTAATATAATGTTACATACCCTACATTATTCATCTCATATGCATACGTATATACTGTACTCTATATCATCTACTGCATCCTTACGTAATACATGTATAATATATGCCATTTAGCAGACGCTTTTATCCAAAGCGACTTACAGTCATGTGTGCATACATTCTACGTATGGGTGGTCCCGGGGATCGAACCCACTACCCTGGCGTTACAAGCGCCATGCTCTACCAACTGAGCTACACAGGACCACTTTAACTATGCCACTTTGTTTACATACTCATCTCATATGTATATACTGTACTCGATACCATCTACTGTATCTTGCCTATGCTGCTCTGTACCATCACTCATTCATATATCTTTATGTGCTTATTCTTTATCCCCTTACACTGTGTATAAGACAGTAGTTTTGGAATTGTTAGTTAGATTACTTGTTGGTTATTACTGCATTGTCGGAACTAGAAGCACAAGCATTTCGCTACACTCGCATTAACATCTGCCAACCATGTGTATGTGACAAATACAATTTGATTTGATAACAGAGAGAGCAGCAGTTCCTAGCCTGGTAATGTGCATAGCTACATGTTAACAGATACCACTTGTAAAAAACACACTTTGGGGTTAAGGTTTGTGTCCGATATTTCTTAATTTCCTTCTTTTTACTTCCTTTTTGGATGATGTGCATATTGTTTTGTATTGCTTGGGTACAGCTAGAAACAAGCCTTTCGCTGCTGCACCTGCGATAACATCTGCAAATGTGTGTACACTACCAATAAACTTGGATTTGGTTTGATTCAAGAGGTGAGCTAATTTATTCCTGTTTGGAAAAGCAGGGAGCCTGAAGCCGTCATATTCTGTGAAGAACAGCTAAAAAAGATGACATGGAGCTGCACTAATCAATTATAAATCAAACAGGCCCCTAGATGGCTTCCACTTAGGCCAGCCCAGGGCTGGGCCTGTTAAAAAAATACTGGGAGCCATGAATGGGGGGGGGGGGGGGGCGGAAGCGTGTGAATCGAATATGAACTCTTGGTTCTTTAAAAACAGGGGTCTAAAATAACATCAATATTCATATTCTTTAAGCTTACGGGGGGTGTCCTGATTCAGGGATTCCGTTAGGCGGTAATTGCCGGCCGTTAAATAAAAATGAACATTGGATAAATTGTATCCGGTCCGGGAGGAAAAACAACATTAGGTCGGCCATCAGCGTTTCACCCACCACTTCATATTATGAGCTGGAGGCCGTATGCATTTTCAAAACATACTTCATTGATTGAAAATCCAACCATCGAAAGGTGTAGGCAATTATTTTATAAAGAATTTATCCTACCATTTCTACCAGTCTACGTGTCAGTTATGTGCATTTTTGTGGAACTATTTTATTTCAATAATAAGGTTTTTCGATCCTCAAAATCAGTGTCACGTGGTTAATCCTAAAAATCTTCATTAAATGATAAAAATATAAAACCTAACAATCAACTAAAGCACCAGCCTCTGCCATATGGACGCATTGATAGACCCTAATCATTTTCTATTTTAGTAGGCAAGTCAGTTAAGAACAAGTTCTTATTTTTACCTTGTCAGCTCGGGGATTCGATCTCGCAACCTTTCGTTTACATTGGAGGGCTAAATAGCATAAATGAGCGCATGGTACTCAGAAATAGGCTACGGTGAGGACCTATTAGGAGGGAATTCGCTATGGATGTTAAAAAAAGCAGACTTTGTGAGGTAATGAGTGAGAAGCGCAGCTAGTGGTGGATGTGGTGACTAAGCCAATCAGAAATCAAACATCCCAAAATGGGCACTTTCCTACATTTGTGAGCAGTACGCCAGGTGCTCAGGGGCATGCACCAATTATTCATCATTAACCAGACAGAGAAACCAGACCCATGCTCATATGGAGCTCCACAAACAAAAGACAATGAGAAAATGGACAACTCATGGTATGAAATAAACCAAAACTCACGTTGTCACAAGTGTAGCAGGTTGTGAACTCTGCAAACAATGTTTCCACTCCGAGAACGCTACAATGACTGTAGGCTACAATGACTGTAGGCTACAATGACTGTAGGCTACAATGACTGTAGGCTGCAATGACTGTAGGCTGCAATGACTGTAGGCTGCAATGACTGTAGGCTGCAATGACTGTAGGCTACAATGACTGTAGGCTGCAATGACTGTAGGCTACAATGACTGTAGGCTGCAATGACTGTAGGCTGCAATGACTGTAGGCTGCAATGACTGTAGGCTACAATGACTGTAGGCTACAATGACTGTAGGCTACAATGACTGTAGGCTACAATGACTGTAGGCTGCAATGACTGTAGGCTGCAATGACTGTAGGCTACAATGACTGTAGGCTGCAATGACTGTAGACTACAATGACTGTAGGCTACAATGACTGTAGGCTGCAATGACTGTAGGCTGCAATGACTGTAGGCTGCAATGACTGTAGGCTACAATGACTGTAGGCTACAATGACTGAGGCTGCAATGACTGGGCTGCAATGACTGTAGGCTACAATGACTGTAGGCTACAATGACTGTAGGCTGCAATGACTGTAGGCTACAATGACTGTAGGCTGCAATGACTGTAGGCTACAATGACTGTAGGCTGCAATGACTGTAGGCTGCAATGACTGTAGGCTGCAATGACTGTAGGCTACAATGACTGTAGGCTACAATGACTGTAGGCTGCAATGACTGTAGGCTACAATGACTGTAGGCTACAATGACTGTAGGCTGCAATGACTGTAGGCTGCAATGACTGTAGGCTACAATGACTGTAGGCTACAATGACTGTAGGCTACAATGACTGTAGGCTACAATGACTGTAGGCCTAATTAATCATTCAAATATATTAACAGAAATGTATGTAACCAAATGACAGGGATTAACAGTACATTTACTACTGGTGACATATGTAATGGGGAATTGATCAAAAACAATAAAAAGGGCTAACAATTCACATGAAACAACAAATGCGCAAGAATTGGTGGGAGACAGCTGAGTGGATTCTGGAGCTCATGCATTCTGGAACGAAACCCGCCTATAGGCTAACTTCGCCACACGCCCCTACCCTTCTTCTTGGGTCAACATTTTAAATTATACTCAAGACACATTATCTTCACAAATATTTTAAAATGTTTTTCACCGACAGCTGCAACTCAATAATCAGCGAGGCATTTTGCCACACGTGCTGCCTATGAAAGACTTCCTCACATACCCTTCTCTGTACATGAATGCAGTAAGAAGCCAAGGTAAGTTGCTAGCTAGCATTAAACTTATCTTATAAAAAAACAATCATCAATCAATCATAATCACTGTAACGTCGTTCTTCGTTTGTAGACAGAGAGTCAGACCGAAATGCAGCGTGGTGGTTAGTCATGATCTTTAATGAAGGATCGCGATACATGAAATAACTATTACAAAATACAAAACAACAAATGGAACGTGAAATCTAATTACAGCCTATCTGGTGAAACTACAGAGACAGGAACAATCACCCACGAAATACACAATGAAACCCAGGCTACCTAAATACGGTTCCCCATCAGAGACAACAAGAATCACCTGACTCTGATTGAGAACCGCCTCATGCAGCCAAGCCTATACTAGACACACCCCTAATCAACCACAATCCCAATGCCTACAAAAAAAACAATAAGACAATACAATAACCCCATGTCACACCCTGGCCTGAACAAATAATTAAAGAAAACACAAAATACTAAGACCAAGGCGTGACAATCACTAGTTAACTACACATGGTTGATGATATTACTAGTTTATCTAGCGTGTCCTGCGTTGCACATAATCGATGCGGTGCGCATTCGCGAAAAAGGATTGTCGTTGCTCCAACGTGGACCTAACCATAAACATCAATGCCTTTCTTAAAATTAATACACAAGTATATATTTTTAAACCTGCATATTTAGTTAATATTGCCTGCTAACGTGAATTTATTTTAACTAGGTAAATTGTGTCACTTCTCTTGCAACCGAGTCAGGGTATATGCAGCAGTTTGGTTCACCTGGCTCGTTGCGAACTGTGTGAAGACTGTTTCTTCCTAACAAAGACAGCCAACTTCGCCAAACGGGGGATGATTTAACAAAAGCGCATTTGCGAAAAAAGCACAATCGTTGCACAACTGTTCCTAACCATAAACATCAATGCCTTTCTTAAAAGCAATACACGGAAGTATATATTTTTAAACCTGCATATTCAGCTAAAAGAAATCCAGGTTAGCAGGCAATATTAACCAGGTGAAATTGTGTCACTTGTCTTGTGTTCATTTCACGCAGACGCATAACATTGAAGGTTGTGCAATGTAACAGCAATATTTAGACTTATGGATGCCACCCGTTAGATAAAATACCGAACGGATCCGTATTTCACTGAAATAATAAACGTTTTGTTTTCGAGATGATAGTTTCCGGATTCGACCATATTAATGACCAAAGGCTCGTATTTCTGTGTGTTATGTTATAATTAAGTCTATGATTTGATATTTGACAGAGCAGTCTGACTGAGTGATGGTAGGCACCAGCAGGCTCGTAAGCATTCATTCAAACAGCGCTTTCGTACGTTTTGCCAGCAGCTCTTTGCAATGCTTCACGCATAGAGCAGTTTATGACTTCAAGCCTATCTACTCCCGAGATTAGGCTGGTGTAACCAATGTAAAATGGCTAGCTAGTTAGCTGGGTGCGCGCTAATAACGTTTCAAACGTCACTCGCTCTGACACGTGTAGTAGTTATTCCCCTTGCGCCACAAATTTTGTGGAGCGATGGGTAACGATGCTTCGAGGGTGGCTGTTGTTGATGTATTCCTGTTTCGAGCCCAGGTAGGGGCGAGGTGAGGGACGGAAGCTATACTGTTACACTGGCAATACTAAAGTGCCTATAAGAACATCCAATAGTCAAAGGTATATGAAATACAAATGGTATAGAGAGAAATAGTCCAATAAATACTATATTAACTACAACCTAAAACCTCTTACCTTGGAATATTGAAGTCTCATGTTAAAAGGAACCACCAGCTTTCATATGTTCTCATGTTCTGAGCAAGGAAATGAAACGTTAGCTTTTTTACATGGCACATATTGCACTTTTACTTTCTTCTCCAACACTTTGTTTTTGCATTATTTAAACCAAATTGAACATGTTTCATTATTTGAGGCTAAATTGATTTTCATTGATGTATTATATTAAGTTAAAATACGTGTTCATTCAGTATTGTTGTAATTGTCATTATTACAAATAAAACATTTAATCGGTATCGGATTTTTTTGGTCCTCCAATAATCGGTATCGGCGTTGAAAAATCATAAACGGTCGGCCTCTAATAGACATCCCGTCTTTACTCAGCCTAGACAGCCACCCTGGGGAATTCCTGATTCCACCGGGATTATGTTGCAGAGGCTTCCAATAAACAACACCCTCTGTGTTCTGTCTTATTTTTTACCCCTTTATCTCCACAACTGGTAGTTATAGTCTCGTCTCATTGCTGCAACTCCCATACGGACTCGGGAGAGGCGAAGGTCTCGAGCCGTGGGTCCTCCAAAACACGCTGCTTCTTGTCACAGTGCTCGCTTTTAATTTTATTTTTACCTTTATTTAACTAGGCAAGTCAGTTAATTAAGAAAATAATCTTATTTTCAATGACGGCCTAGGAACAGTGGGTTAACTGCCTGTTCAGGGGCAGAACGACAGATTTGTACCTTGTCAGCTCGGGATTTGAACCTGCAACACCGTACAACTGGCGACTGAAGTCACCGGTTGCACCGGCCAAACACAAGGAATCACTAGAGCGCGATGGGACAAGGACATCCCGGCTTGCCAAACCCTCCCCTAACCCGGACGATGCTGGGCCAATTGAGCGCCGCCTCATGGGTCTCCCCGTGTCGGCCGGCTGCGACACAGCCTGGGATCAAATCCGGATCTGTAGAGAAGCCTCTAGCACTGCGATGCAGTGCCTTAGACCACTGTGCCACTAGGAAGGCCCCTCTGTGTTCTGTTAGACAGGTAGCTCTTTATCCACAGTATAGCAGGTGGTGTAAAGCCGTAACACAAGTTATTCCAGCAGCAGACTGATGGATAATGTCAAAAGCCACACTGAAGTCTAATAAAACAGCCCCCACAATATTTGTATTATCAACTTCTCTCAGCCAATCATCAGTGCTGTCATCAGTGCTGTGCTTGTTCCCTATGAGCGTGCTGTAAGTCTGTTGTCAATTTATTTGCTATAAAATAGCATTGTATCTAGATTGTGTACTCTGCAAACAACATATCCACTCTGACAATGAGAACTGTAAATGAGAACTGTAAAATAATATATTTTACAGAAATTACAGTAACCAAGCAAACATTGTAGATGAGAAGTTATGGGAATTAACAGTAAATCTACTACTGGTGAACCACCCCCGTGGTCTCCACAATGGACTAGTCCACTGAGACTGGTATCACTCAAGACAGGCGTCAATCAAGACATGTGCCATACATTTTGTATAACATTTTTTGTTGTTGCAACTGCTCGACTAAAAAGTGACTGGTCGACCAACAGCCAATCGCCCAGTCAATCGACCCGTCAACTACATGGGGTCAGCTCTACCAAATGAGCAACCCATCCTAGTTGTTGTATCTTTAGATCTACCATCTTTCTCTAACATCTACCGTGCTGTTTAGAATGCTGTTTTTCCCCTTCCCCTGCCAATTACATTTAGGCAAATGTTTGAAAATGCTGTTTCATTGGCTGCTTCATTACAGGAGTTGCATGTTTTTGTTCAGATTAATTACCATAATCTACATGTGAATTCTGTCATTGTGATCACTGTGGGTGGATGCACTAATGAATACGTGTCTGGTACATTTCTCAAATGGCCGGTAAATTAAAAATCTTCTCATCATGTTGTCCAGCGCCACATTTTCCTAAGGGATGTACCAGGATGTAGTTGGTGTTACCAGAGAAAATAGAGGGTGTCCCTAGACACACACCGCTCTGTAGTAGTGTCTCAGAGAGCAGACGAAACAGACGACAAGCCAACTGGTCACAGCATGGCTGGACAGCATGACTGACTCACAGACCTGGCCTTGGACTTCAGCACTTCTGTCCGTCTGGTTGGACAAGCTCACCTTTTGGGGATACTACAGAGAATATGGTCTAGGCCAGAACTGACCTCTCACGAGTAGAGGTCAGCCGATTATGATTTTTCAACACCGATCCCGATTATTGGAGGACCAAAAAAGCCGATACCAATTAATCGGACGATTTTTATTTATTTATTTGTAATAATGACAATTACAACAATACTGAATGAACACTTATTTTAACTTAATATAATACATCAATAAAGTCAATTTAGCCTCAAATAAATTATGAAACATGTTCAATTTGGTTTAAATAATGCAAAAACAAAGTGTTGGAGAAGAAAGTAAGAGTGCAATATGTGCCATGTAAAAAAGCTAACGTTTAATTTCCTTGCTCAGAACATGAGAACATATGAATGTTAGTGGTTCCTTTTAACATGAGACTTCAATATTCCAAGGTAAGAGGTTTTAGGTTGTAGTTAATATAGTATTTATAGGACTATTTCTCTCTATACCATTTGTATTTCATTAACCTTTGACTATTGGATGTTCTTATATGGATGTTCTTATAGGCACTATAATATTGCCAGTGTGACAGTATAGCTTCCGTCCCTCTCCTCGCCCCTACTTGGGCTCGAACCAGGAAGCAGCGTTACCCATAGCTCCTCAAAAGCCGCGGCCCTTGCAGCGCAAGGGGAATAACTACTCCAAGTCTCAGAGCAAGTGACGTTTGAAACAGTATTAGCGCACACCCAGCTAACTAGCTAGCCATTTCACATTGGTTACACCAGCCATTAGGCTGATAGGCTTGAAGTCATAAACAGCGCTGTGCTTATGAAGAGCTGCTGCCAAAACGCAAGAAAGTGCGGTTTGAATGAATGATTACGAGCCTGCTGCTGCTCAGTCAGACTGCTCTATCAAATCAGAATTAATTATAACATAATAACACACAGAAATACGAGCCTTTGGTCATTAATATGGTCGAATCCGGAAACTATCATTTCGAAAACAAAACGTTTATTATTTCAGTGAAATACAGAACCGTTCCGTATTTTATCTAACTGGTGGCATCCATAAGTCTAAATATTATTGTTACATTGCACAACCTTCAATGTCATGTAATAATTACATAGTTCCCGCTCAGCCCAGTCAAAACTGTTCGCTGCTCTGGTCCCCCAATGGTGGAACAAACTCCCTCACGACGCCAGGACAGCGGAGTCAATCACCACCTTCCGGAGACACCTGAAACCCCACCTCTTTAAGGAATACCTAGGATAGGATAAGTAATCCTTCTCACCCCCCTTTAAGATTTAGATGCACTATTGTAAAGTGACTGTTCCACTGGATGTCATAAGGTGAATGCACCAATTTGTAAGTCGCTCTGGATAAGAGCGTCTGCTAAATGACTTAAATGTAAATGTATTCTGGCAAATTAGTTCGCAATGAGCCAGGAAGCCCAAACTGAAATTACACAATTTCACCTGGTTAATATTGCCTGCTAAACTGGATTAGTAGTTATAACTAGTGATTATGATTGATTGTTTTTTATAAGATAAGTTTAATGCTAGCTAGCAACTTACCTTGGCTTCTGCTGCATTCGCGTAACAGGCAGGCTCCTCGTGGAGTGCAATGGTTAGAGCGTTGGACTAGTTAACTGTAAGGTTGCAAGATTAGAACCCCTGAGCTGACAAGGTGAAAATCTGCCCCTGAACAAGGCAGTTAACCCACCGTTCCTAGGCCATCATTGAAAATAAGAATGTGTTCTTAACTGACTTACCAAGTTAAATAAAGGTATATAAAAAAAAAAATTGTTATGAAAACTTGAAGTCGAACCTAATTAATCGGCCATTCCGATTAAATAGGTCGACCTCTACTCTCAAGGTAAGAGGACATAGAGGCATTTTCTATTAAAACTCTGACTTGGCAGATACTACACAGGCCGATGAGTGATTGTCACCAAGAAGAAGCAGCACTGTCCGGTAGGGCAAGAGATAACAAGGCAGAGAGGTGGGCCAGTACACGTTGTGACACCTGACTGGACGAGCCGTGGGTTTATTTCCAGGTGTAAAAGGAATAACACAGGAAACAAATGATCCTGGATCAGAACTAGGGCCACACACACAGATTGTTGAGAGTGAGACCACAGAGAAATGCACTCGTGGCCCAGCTTCCATTCTGGCACCTCCGCCACGAGAACAGAAAGACACACAGGATTGTTTAATCCTGGCACACACACAGCGAGAGATGTTTAACACACAACACACACACACACAACGAGTCAAGAAGCACACTAATCTTGCACTACAACAAATGATGCTGAGGACACTGAAACCCAATGACAGCATCGTTTCACCTAAAGATGAACAAGCAGTCAAAGGACATAATTGAGATAAACTGGAATGAACATTCTGTTAACACTTCTGTCAAATCATTCCTACAGATATTGACGATTTAGCCTATTTCAAAATCGACCTGCCACATCAAAACACACAACCCTAAAGATCAAAACAAGACATCAACAATAATGTTCTGAAGTCAGAAAACTCTTCAAATACAGATCTTTCAGTCCTTGACAGCTGAGCATGCATTCAATACACAAAGAGGACTAAAGTAATAATGCTGCCACTGATGGGACGATTCCTCCTGGATTGAGAGTAAATGGCCTGTACTGATCCACTGGTCCTATTCACAAGCAGAACGATCAGACATCGGTGCAGTCTATTCCCGTCTGCAGTCCTGTAGGCCCTTATCCTTCTGCCTCCCTGTGACAGTTTTATGGCTGCATTGTTTGAGCTGTTTACCATTCAAGCATACAACAGTTTATAACTCAAGCACACAAAGGTAGGCCTACACGTGGTTTCAGGCTTTATCGGGTTAAATCATTGTTGTTTGAGTTCCGTTCCTTTCTCTGTAGCGAATATTTTAATGGTTGTTAATACAGGGTCTTTACTTTGTGTCGAGGTATGCAGTTATCAATAAAAGGCACAATGACATTAATTGTCCCACTTACTTTGCGATAGCTAGACGCCTGTGTTGTCAATACTGCTTGGCCATGAATGATTTTCAGTGATAAGTAATAACGTTATAACACGGCATAGTTATTAAACCAAATATATAGACAACATTTACATGTCCTAATTATTATGACTGTCGTGATTGATTGCACAAATTCCCACACGGGTTATAACGCCAGCCAGTAGTCACAAAACCAGCGATAAATCCCTATTATAAACCGGATAATCCGAAATTCGCAGATTAGGCTCACATCAATACAATAATCCAGAAAGGATTCGGGCTGTTCACGATTCTCTTTTAACACGCATCTGAAATTGCTGATTGCCTTGTTAAATCTCAACAACACCAGGTTAAATGAGAACAACGCAATGGCCACTTCAGTTATTGCTGGTTTGAGAACGGCAAAACAAAAATTACATTTCATTTTTGACAAAGCGCTTTGGGAAAGTGATTTAGATCAAAAAAACATCCACAGCAATGGTTTAAGCGAGTTACATTCCAACATTATTAAACAGAACAGAGATGGTTTGACAAAAAATGGGCACATAAGCTTTAGACACCATTTTGAAAAACCACTCTGCTCTTTACTGCGCTGCGTGGAATGAAAAATGCGTGACTAGTTATTGAAAACGAGCAAGGCACTAGACAATTCCAACGCCATCATACTGTATCCCATCACGTTTACTAACATAGTTGCATCAGTCACACACTGTCCCTTCTCGTACAATCTGTCAATCGATAACTAGCTATTTTATCTCAAGCGATGGAGGAAATGCATTACATTTCGTCACACCAAGCTATCAAGTCCATCACTGAAATGTTATTTTTGTCCACCAACTAGGCTAGCTAGCTCGCTAATGCTAGCTATCCTCCATCATCATTGTATTTTCCGAGTACCATGCCATATCCGTGTCGGACAATTGACGGGAAAAGGGGGGAAAGAGTATAGATGACACAACAACAATATTTAGCGGGTGATCCTTACCAATGTCTGATTGACAAATGTTGCTCTCTAAATTCCTTATTTTGTTCAGGTATCTTCAAACTCGCTGGCACTGGCAATGTAAACGGTGTCGGTGCTCTAGCTTCTCACTACAGCGATTTCGAGCTTGCAGCGGCGTTGGGAACACCGCGGAATGGGGGATGGGGATGCCGAGAGAGGGAGGGATGGGGGAGCGAGGGGCCAGCAGCAGGCAAACATTGGACGTTGATGGGCTTTTCAGGCTCGCAAAATTACACCGCCTCTAGAACTACAACTTCAGCTTTAAAGTGAGTATAACTATATTAGTTTGGAAGTAACTAATTTTGAAGACAAGTTCAAACTGCCTGTCTCGCACACAACATTTCTCATTCCCAGGCCCATGGGCACCCCTACAATGAACACATACCACTACTTTCCCCAATGCTACACATTCCTTTGTCTCATGCCCTTCTGCACACTTCCCACACCTAGGATCCTCCCTCCAACACATTGCTGCAACATGCCCATAAACTTGACACTTGTCACAACATAATGTATGCACAAAAGCTCATATGGGCTAATTTATATATCCAAACAATTATCACAAGACCACTTCTGGTTACCCTCACTGATTCCACAGCACCCAACTCTGTTTTCATCCACCCAGAAACCACAAATAGGTCAGTCAAAAGGCAAGGGTCCAAAAACGTCCCTCCTACTGTCATAGACTCATCTTTCTCCTGACACCTGGTGCAAGCCTCGGGCTCCCTAGAACTTCACCACACCTACCACCTCTGATACTTCAACATCATTCACTTCCATTTCTCCTCCGGTCCTCAGCTCACTCTGCTTACACTTTCTACCATTCTTCTTCAGCAAACCATCTCCCTTTTCCCCACCATTTCTAACTGACTAAAGCTCACTCTCTTCCTCCCTCTGTCTCTTAGACCTCCTCTGCCTCTCCTTTTCCCCCATTCCTCCTCTGTATTCATAATATACTGTACTTCTCCTGACATACATATTGTTCTTGCCTTCTCAAGGGACGCCATTTAACCGGCTGTCACAATCTCCGTACAATCAGCACGAACTCCTCGGGATGTAGCGCTCAACAGTGCATCCCACTTATGAAGCAGCTTCTTCGTCTTGAGGTTCTTCTTTTCCTGACCACGGTTCTTGCTTTGTTCTTCTTCTTCCTTGGGTAGTCAGTTAGATAGCAGACACTTAATATACTGCCTGGCGAGTTTGATGTGTTAGTAGCCAACTAACGTTAGGTAACTAGTTAACATACCAAGTAAAATTGTATTTGTCATATGCACCCAATACAACAAGCCCTGAACCAACAATGCAGTTTTAAGAAAAGTGTTACGTAAAAAATATAAGTAAAAAAATAAAACTAACAAATAATGAAAGAGCAGCAGTAAAATAACAGTAGTGAGACTATATACAGGGTCTACCAGTACAGAGTCAATGTGGAGGCTATATACAGGGTCTACCAGTACAGAGTCAATGTGGAGACTATATACAGGGTCTATCAGTACAGAGTCAATGTGGAGGCTATATACAGGGTCTATCAGTACAGAGTCAATGTGGAGGCTATATACAGGGTCTATCAGTACAGAGTCAATGTGGAGGCTATATACAGGGTCTATCAGTACAGAGTCAATGTGGAGGCTATATACAGGGTCTATCAGTACAGAGTCAATGTGGAGGCTATATACAGGGTCTATCAGTACAGAGTCAATGTGGAGGCTATATACAGGGTCTACCAGTACAGAGTCAATGTGGAGACTATATACAGGGTCTACCAGTACAGAGTTAATGTGGAGGCTATATACAGGGTCTATCAGTACAGAGTCAATGTGGAGGCTATATACAGGGTCTACCAGTACAGAGTCAATGTGGAGACTATATACAGGGTCTACCAGTACAGAGTCAATGTGGAGACTATATACAGGGTCTACCAGTACAGAGTCAATGTGGAGGCTATATACAGGGTCTACCAGTACAGAGTCAATGTGGAGACTATATACAGGGTCTACCAGTACAGAGTCAATGTGGAGGCTATATACAGGGGGTACCAGTACAGAGTCAATGTGGAGGCTATATACAGGGGGTACCAGTACAGAGTCAATGTGGAGGCTATATACAGGGGGTACCAATACAGAGTCAATGTGGAGGCTATATACAGGGGGTACCAGTACAGAGTCAATGTGGAGGCTATATACAGGGGGTACCAATACAGAGTCAATGTGGAGGCTATATACAGGGGGTACCAGTACAGAGTCAATGTGGAGGCTATATACAGGGGGTACCAGTACAGAGTCAATGAGGAGGCTATATACAGGGGGTACCAGTACAGAGTCGATGTGGAGACTATATACAGGGGGTACCAGTACAGAGTCAATGTGGAGGCTATATACAGGGGGTACTGCAACAGAGCCAACCAATGTGCGGGGGCACCAGTTTGTCGAGGTAATTGAGGTAATATGTACATGTTGGTAGAGTTAAAGTGACTATGCATAGATAATAAACAGAGAGTTTCAGCAATGTAAAAGAGGGGGGGGGGGCAATGCAAATAGTCTGGGTAGCCATTAGCTGTTCAGGAGTCTTATGGCTTGGGGATAGAAGCTGTTAAGAAGCCTTATGGACCTAGACTTGGCGCTCCGGTACTGCTTGCCGTGTGGTAGCAGAGATAATATTCAATGACTAGGGTGGCTGGAGTCTTTGACAATTTTTAGGGCCTTCCTCTGACACCGCCTGGTATAGAGGTCCTGGATGGCAGGAAACTTGGCTCCAGTGATGTACTGGGCCATACGCATTACCCTCTGTAGTGCCTTGCGGTCGGAGGCCGAGCACTTACCATACCAGGCAGTGATGCAACTAGTCAGGATGCTCTCAATGGTGCAGCTGTAGAACTTTTTGAGGATCTGAGGACTCATGCCAAATCTTTTCAGTCTCCAGTTACATACTGCTGTAAAAAATAATAATAATAATATTTCACCTTTATTTAACCAGGTAGGCTAGTTGAAAACAAGTTCTCATTTGCATCTGCGACCTGGCCAAGATAAAGCATAGCAGTGTGAACAGACAACACAGAGTTACACATGGAGTAAACAATAAAAACAAGTCAATAACACAATAAACAAATCAATGACACAGTAGAAAAAATCAAGTCTATATACAGTGTGTGCAAAAGGCACGAGGTAGGCAATAAATAGGCCATAGGAGCGAATAGGTACAATTTAGCAGATTAACACTGGAGTGATAAATGAGCAGATGACGATGTTCAAATAGAGATACTGGTGTGCAAAAGAGCAGAAACGTTAATAAAATAAAAACAGTATGGGGATGAGGTAGATAGATTGGGTGGGCTATTTACAGATGGACTATGTATGTACAGCAATCGGTTAGCCGCTCAGATAGCAGATGTTTAAAGTTGGTGAGGGAAATAAAAGTCTCCAACTTAAGCGATTTTTTCCAATTCGTTCCAGTCACTGGCAGCGGCCAAATGAGGGCTTTGGGGATGATCCGTGAGATATACCTGCTGGAACATGTGCTACGGGTGGGTGTTGTTATCGTGAACTGAGATAAGGTGGAGCTTTACCTAGCATAGACTTATAGATGACCTGGAGCCAGTGGGTCTGGCGACGAATATGTAGCGAGGGCCAGCCGACTAGAGCATACAGGTCTCAGTGGTGGGTGGTATATGCTATGCAGTTCTTAAGGATAGTGTAGCTAAAACTTATTTTACTTTATTACATTAATCCACATTTTTTAAACATTTGTCATAATTAGTTAAGGCAATGAATTTGGAACCCGGTCTCGTCAGACTTTGACTGCATATTTTTCGCCATTTTCTTGGCATACTAACTATATCCATACTACGACCAATAAGCATAGTATATACTCAGTTCACATCACAAATAGTACAGTTAGTGCAGTCAGTATGAGTATTTGAACACAGCCTTTATCTACTGTATGTGAATGATGGAAGAATCTTTGCCCAGCTGTAGGTCTATTTGAGTGAGGGTGGTCACTTAGGCCTGCACATCAACCAGTACTGGGACCATTGGAGACTTGGGATACTTGCTGTCAGAGTGCTGCTTGAATGTCTTTGGGGTTTCATCTGTAAAGGTTAAGTACAAAATGGAGGAAGTTGATAATCTGTGATCGAATTCAAAGTTAACACAAATGATTAAGTAAGCAATCTGATGCAACACACTACTACACAGTTGAAAGACTGTGCCACACAGGCCAGTACAATAGCCTACACATGGAGAGGAACCTAAAGACATATACAGTATCAACCAATACTGCTCACCCGACAGACAGGGCAGGTGTGGACCAGCGCTGCCTCGGCTGCAGTCTTCTGGTTCGCAGCTGCTCCCTTCTTGGCAGCCGCTGCCATGTCATCAGTCAACAAGTTCAACTTTAACTTGAGAGTGGAGCAATGACATAAACAGGTGCATAACTCCAGATCTGAATGGCAGGAGTGTGTATAAGCTTTAGTTCCAGCTCATACCGGATTACAGATAATAGTCAATCGCTGTGATTCGGTATGTTGTTTATTTAAGTCAGGTGTTAGAGCTGGGCTGGGACAAAACCCTTCACACACTTCTGCTCTTCAGGGTTTCCTGCAATGACTGAACCAGACCAAAGGAGGAGAATAGTGTTCCAGGTTGAAACAGCTGACCTTGTTGAAAGGTGATACGACTCGGGCGCACCCATTGGTTCTGGAATAAATAAGGTGCAAATAAATGTTGTAATTTGGCATCAATAACATGACAGTAATTCTACCTCAAAAACAAACCAATACCTTTGAATTTAAAACCCACCGTAGTAGGTAGGACTAAATAAGGTTGCATACCATTACCTACTAGCTATAGCGGACTAAGGCACTGCATCTCAGTGCTTGAGGCATCGCTACAGACACCCTGGTTCGATTCCAGGCTGTATCACAACCGGCCGTGATTGGGAGTCCCATAAGCGGCACACAATTGGCCCAGCGTCGTCCGGGTTTGGCTGGTGTAGGCCGTCATTGTAAATGAGAATTTGTTCTTAACTGACTTGCCTAGTTAAATAAAGGTTAAATAAATAAATACAAATGAAATACTATGGATCTGCTGTCGAGGGTAACAGCAAACATATCCATGTTGTCCCACAGTAAAGTAAGCACACTGTTGACCCGAGGATGATAATCAGTTCATCTCTGAAACCTCTCAAAAAGCCAGACTGAAATAATACAGCTATCTAGGGTAGCTACAAGTCAAGTAGCTAGTACTTGAAGTAGGCTACCCACCCCTCAACCACAGACACAAACAGACATTATCAAGAACTGTTAGTGTGTAAAAGGCAATGACTTTAAATGTCTAGACAAATAGATAGCCATCTAGCCAGGCGAATGCTGTTAACTAGCTAACCATGAGCTAACCATGAGCTAGCTAGCTAGATAACAGGCATTTTCAATTTAAAACTTGCCCAAGACAGTTCACACAATTGTCAATTTAAACAACTTTAGCCAATTTATTATTGACAAAATTTAGCTAACATTAGATAGTTAATCCAGAGAGCCTTAAATTTGCCTTAATTCTGCAGTCTTGGCCCTGGTGAGTGACGTGAATCTTGAGACAGGCATTTGCAGCTTTGCATGATAGCCACATTAGCACCTAATTAGCTGTTAATGTGGGGGGGGGGGTAAATACAGGTGAAAATATTGATAAAATTCACCTTGTCCTAGAGAGATTTACATGGTTATTAAAATGTCACGCCAGGGAGAGCCTGCACGAAACACAGCCCTTATTTGTCACGCCCTGGTCTAAGTATTTTGTGTTTTTCTTCATGTATTGGGTCAGGCCAGGGTGTGGCATGGAGTTTTTGTATTGTGGTGTGTTTTGTCTTGGGGTTTTGGTGTGTATTTATTTCAAAAAAAAAAAAAAAAAAATAAAAATAAAAATCAAATTTTATTTGTCACATACACATGGTTAGCAGATGTTAATGCGAGTGTAGCGAAATGCTTGTGCTTCTAGTTCCGACAATGCAGTGATAACCAACAAGTAATCTAACTAACAATTCCAAAACTACTGTCTTATACACAGTGTAAGGGGATAAGGAACATGTACATAAGGATATATGAATGAGTGATGGTACAGAGCAGCATACAGTAGATGGTATCGAGTACAGTATATACATATGAGATGAGTGTGTAGACAAAGTAAACAAAGTGGCATAGTTAAAGTGGCTAGTGATACATGTGTTACATAAGGATGCAGTCGATGATGTAGAGTACAGTATATACATATGCATATGAGATGAATAATGTAGGGTAAGTAACATTATATAAGGTAGCATTGTTTAAAGTGGCTAGTGATATATTTGGGATTGTAGCTAGTGGGGTTAGTCTATGGCCGTCTGGAGTGGTTCTCAATCAGAGGCAGGTGCTTATCGTTGTCTCTGATAGGGAACCATATTTAGGCAGCCATATTCTTTGAGTTTGTCGTGGGTGATTGTCCTTAGTGTCTTGACGTCCTTATTCTGTGTTAGTTTGCACCAGTTTAGGCTGTTTCGGTTTTCATTACGTTTATTGTTTTGTTGAGTTTTTTGTATTGATTCGTGTTACGTTTGTTTTATTAAACATGGATCACAATATACGCGCTGCAGTTTGGTCCGACTCTCCTTCACCTTATGAAAACCGTGACAGAATCACCCACCACACACACGGACCGAGCAGCGTGTTAACAGGCAGCGACAGCTTGAACAGCGAAGGGAGGACATTATGGACAGCAGAGGCATGGATTATACAACGTGGGAAGAAATCGACAGGTGGACGACCGGCGCAGAGAGAGCAGAGGCAGCCGGAGATAGGAGTCAACGATACGAGGGAACACGGTTGGCAAGGAAGCCCGAAAAGCAGCCCAAAAAAATTATTGGGGGGAGGCTTAAAGAGAGTATGCTATGCCAGGTTGGAAACCTGCGCAAACTCCCTGTGCTTATCGGGGGTCTAGAGAGACCGGGCAGGCACCGTGTTATGCTATGGAGCGCACAGTGTTTCCAGTGCGGATGCATAGCCCGGTGCGGCACATACCAGCCCTTCGTATTGGCCGACTAGAGTGGGCATCGAGCCAGGTAAGGTTGGGCAGGCTCGGTGCTCAAGACATCCAGTGCGCCTGCACGGTCCGGTCTATCCAGAGCCAACTCTCCTTGTTTATCGTGAGGAGCCAAGGAGGAGACCTGAACCAGAGCCAGTGTTAGAGGTGAGCGAAGCAGAGACTGTGGAGGAGTTAATCGGGAAGGTGGAGTGGAGAGTAATGAGGGAGTTGCTAGCTTGGTGCTTTAGGTACAAGATTCGTCCGACGGAGCGTGTCGGGGATTTAATGGCACCTGGGTCAGCGCTCCATACTCGTCCTGAGGTGCGTGTTAGTCGGCTGGTGAAAAATGTGCCAGCCTCACGCACCAGGCCTCCTGTGTACCTACCTAGCCTTGCACGTCCTGTGCCAGTCCTGCTCTCAGGCTCTCCAGTACACCTTCACGGTCCAGTCCATCCTGTGCCACCTTCACACACCAGTCCTCCGGTAGCAGCTCCCCGCACCAGGCTTCCTGTGCGTGTCCTCCATCCTGTAGCACCAGTTCCAGCACCACGCACCAGGCCTTCTGTGCACCTCGCCTGTTCAGCACAGCCAGAGCCTTCCTTCCCTCCTGCGCTGTCAGCGTCTCCCGCCTGTCCGGCGCCAGAGCCCCTCAGCCCAGAGGCGCCAGAGCCCCTCTGCCCAGCGCCGCCAGTCTGCCCAGCGCCGCCAGTCTGCCCAGTGCCGCCAGTCTGCCCAGCGTCGCCAGTCTGTCAGGATCAGTTAGATCCACCAGTCAGCCAGGATCCGCCAGAAGTGCCCGTCGGCCAGGATCTGCCAGTCGGCCAGGATCCGCCAGTCGGCCAGGATCCGCCAGTCGGCCAGGCCGCCAGTCGGCCAGGATCCGCCAGTCGGCCAGGCCGCCAGTCGGCCAGGCTCCGCCAGTCGGCCAGGATCCGCCAGTCGGCCAGGATCCGCCAGTCGGCCAGGATCCGCCAGTCGGCCAGGATCTGCCAGATCTGCTAGTCAGCCAGGATCCGCCAGAAGTGCCCGTCGGCCAGGATCCTCCAGTCGGCCAGGATCTGCCAGTCAGCCAGGATCTGCCAGATCTGCTAGTCAGCCAGGATCCGCCAGTCAGCCAGGATCTGCCGGAACCACCAGCAAGCCAGGATCTGGTAGATCCATCAACCTGCCTGAGCTTCCTCTCACTCCCGAGCTTCCTCTCACTCCCGAGCTTCCTCTCACTCCCGAGCTTCCTCTCACTCCCGAGCTTCCTCTCACTCCCGAGCTTCCTCTCACTCCCGAGCTTCCTCTCACTCCCGAGCTTCCTCTCACTCCCGAGTTTTCTCTCACTCCCGAGCTTTCTCTCACTCCCGAGCTTCCTCTCACTCCCGAGCTTCCTCTCACTCCCGAGCTTCCTCTCACTCCCGAGCTTTCTCTCACTCCCGAGCTGTCCTTCAGTCCCGATCTGCTCCTCAGTCCAGTGGGGTTCTGGGTGAGGACTACTAGGCCATGGTCAGCGGCGAGGGTGGTCTATCCAGGGACGCGAGGAGAGGGAACTAAGACATTGACTGAGTGGGTTCCACGTCCCGCGCCGGAGCCGCCTCCATGGACAGACGCCCACCCGGACACTCCCTATTGTTTTGAGGTGCGTTCGGGAGTCCGCACCTTAGGGGGGGGGGTGGTTCTGTCACGCCCTGGTCTAAGTATTTTGTGTTTTTCTTCATGTATTGGGTCAGGCCAGGGTGTGGCATGGAGTTCTTGTATTGTGGTGTGTTTTGTCTTGGGGTTTTGGTATGTATGTATTTGGGATTGTAGCTAGTGGGGTTATCTAGCAAAGTCTATGGCTGTCTGGAGTGGTTCTCAATCAGAGGCAGGTGCTTATCGTTGTCTCTGATTGGGAACCATATTTAGGCAGCCATATTCTTTGAGTTTGTCGTGGATGATTGTCCTTAGTGTCTTGACGTCCTTATTCTGTGTTAGTTTGCACCAGTTTAGGCTGTTTCGGTTTTCATTACGTTTATTGTTTTGTTGAGTTTTTTGTATAGATTTGTGTTACGTTTGTTTTATTAAACATGGATCACAATATACGCGCTGCAGTTTGGTCCGACTCTCCTTCACCTTATAAAAACTGTGACATTATTTCAAGTGTTTCTAAAATCTACATTGGATAAAATGAAAAGAATGTAAAAACGATTTGAACCATTTCCGTTTTTGACTGCTAGGTTTTATGGGTATTATGTCTCATACTGTGGTAGACTATATTACTAAGTAAGCTAGATCTCCTCAGGGTTTTCTAAAGCTAGTTTCCAATTCCAGCTCAGGTTTCATCCATACTGTTACGGTGGATATTGCTCCAGCAGGCTTGTAACTGTGTGCATGTCGCACATGGCTAGCATTGATGCTAAAACAATCCATGGGCAAGTCAGTGCCACATTTTAATTTGTGCCAAAATCTAAACTAAAGAAAAGTTATTTTGCAAATTCAACCAGTGGGACGAGGACGGGGAGGACCATCCTCCTCAGTGAATTTCATAACAATTAAAATAGTAAAACATTTAAAAAGTTATCCTTTTTAGATAAAACTATACTAACTATAATCACGTCACCAAATAATTGATTAAAACACACTGTTTCGCAAACAAGGTCTACAGTAGCCTCAACAGCAATCTGTAGTGTAGCACCGTGGTGAGCCGGAGGACAGTTAGCTTCCGTCCTCCTCTGGGTACATTGACTTCAATACAAAACCTAGGAGGCTCATGGTTCTCAACCCCTTCCATAGACTTACACAGTAATTATGACAACTGGTACGGCAACTGCTCCGCCCACAAACGTAAGGCTCTCCAGAGGGTAGTGAGGTCTGCACAACGCATCACCGGGGGCAAACTACCTGCCCTCCAGGACACCTACACCACCCGATGTTACAGGAATGCCATAAAGATCATCAAGGACAACAACCACCTGAGCCACTGCCTGTTCACCCCGCTATCATCCAGAAGGCGAGGTCAGTACAGGTGCATCAAAGCTGGGACCGAGAGACTGAAAAACAGCTTCTATCTCAAGGCCATCAGACTGTTAAACAGCCACCACTAACATTGAGTTGCCAACACACTGACACTGACAAAACTCCAGCCACTTTAATAATGGGAATTGATGGGAAATGATGGGAAATTGTTTACATACTCATCTCATATGTATATACTGTACTCGATACCATCTACTGTATCTTGCCTATGCTGCTCTGTACCATCACTCATTCATATATCTTTATGTACATATTCTTTATCCCCTTACACTGTTTATAAGACAGTAGTTTTGGAATTGTTAGTTAGATTACTTGTTGGTTATTACTGCATTATCGGAACTAGAAGCACAAGCATTTTGCTACTCGCATTAACATCTGCTAACCATGTGTATGTGACAAATAAAATTTGATTTGAAACTTCTGGAGGATGTCCTCCAGCCTATCAGAGCTCTTTCAGCATGAACTGACATGTTGTCCACCCAATCAAAGGATCAGAGAATCAATCTAGTACTGAAAGCATAAGCTACAGCTAGCTAGCACTGCAGTGCATAACATGTGGTGAGTAGTTGACTCGAAGAGAGAGAAAGACAATAGTTGAACAGTTTTGAACAAATTAATTTCTTCCAAAATGATGGAGAAGCAAGAGAGAAATAGAGAGTGTCATTTTTTTCTTCACTTTCAGTTTCACTTAATTAGCTAGCAAATGCAGTGATGCTATGTTAGCTAGCTGGCTATGACTTACAACAGAACACTGGAACTCTTCCAAGTCAAGGTATGCTTCTGGTATTACTAATTTATTGTCACTGGGACGCGCCGGTGTAACTGCTTACTGACTGTACACTATAACCTTACTGCATTATTGTAGCGGTTTTACTAACGTGTTAGTTCTATTAGCTATGCTGACTATGACTAATTTGGTGAAAACGATGTAGGATGTGTTTAGCGGTTTGGCTTGGATTTTTTTTTCCAGCCTGGTCACATACAGCGGATGTGTTGTGTATTGAAGTCAACAAGTGAATGGAAGAGGTGAGAGGAGGAGAGATGCGAGAAGGAATACAACTTGGCTGCTATGAAAGTGAACTGTGTTTATGTGTGATCAGGGGTGTATTCGTTTCACCGATTCTGTTGAAAAACGTTTCTTAAATTAAAGCAGACGGAAACAAAACGGGAAAAACATCAATTAATTTGTCCAATAGAAACTCTTGTTGGCAACTGTTGGACTAATGATTACACCCTAGAACAGCTAGACACAGGCAAAATTGTGCAAGGCAGTATTGAATGTCACTGTTTGTCCATGTGTCACTGTCTGTCACCTCAAATTTGTCTCTCGACCTGTGTGCACCTACGTTGTAAACTTTCATTCATGGCTAGGTTGTAGCAACCTCATGATGGGGCATAGGGAAAACCTATCAGTGTTACATTGAACTGGGTGAATGGAATATGAATGAGTCATCCAATATGCTGTAATAGCAATAAGGCCATGCAGGCCTCCCTAGTGGCTCAGTGGTCTAAGGCACAGCATCGTAGTGCTAGCTGTGTCACTAGAGATCCTGGTTTGAGTCCAGGCTCTGTCGCAGCCGGCCGTGACCGGCTGCGACAATTGGCCCAGCGTCGTCTGAGTTAGGGTAGGATTTGGCCGGCAGGGAAGTTCTTGTCCCATTGTGCACTAGCGACTCCTGTGGCGGACCGGGCGCAATGCACGCTGACACGGTCGCCAGGTGTACGGTGTTTCCTCCGACACATTGGTGCAGCTGGCTTCCGGGTTAAGCGAGCATTGTGTCAAGAAGCAGTGCGGCTTGACTGGGTTGTGTTTCTGAGGACGAAACAGGGGAAACGAAATTGGGGAAAAAAAGGGGATAACATTTCTTTTTTTTAAATGTAGAAATAAGGCCATGCTCATGAAAAAAAAGTGATCCTCCATCTTAAACGGCACTGAATTCAACAGACTATTGGTTGAAATAGACTTTCAGTGTTCACCTTTTCCACACCCACTTCAAAAATATTTATTAAGTCAAAGGTTTTAGTGTGTTTGAAGTTTGAAATGCATTGGACATTACCAAAAGTAATGTAATGTGATAGGAATTAACAGAAAATACTCGCAATTTTTTATTTTATTAATAAAACATTTAATCAGTTGTCTTCCTCAAGTAAAGTGGAGGAGGATGCAATCTTTGCAAGAAGGAGGGAATCTGATTTCATTGGTCCTCAGCTCGCTGCTCAGACACTTCATTGAGAATCTACAAATCATCATGCGCCATAAATAACTACTCATTATTATTTGTAGATCAGTCACCATTTACCCACAACATCATAGCTTTGGTTGTCTTGAACACAGCTTATTATTTCTGTGAGGGCAACCATTTTGGGGACCATGCAGTCTACCCCATTTGCTCTTATGTCCTGACCAACTCGACATGCATGTTGTTTTTGCTGTTGACTTTACATTAAAAAGAGCAGGTTTCTTTTGGTTTAGGCTACGACCAAACAGTAGCCTGTGGTTAACAAATAGTCTGTTTAATTAGAGAATTCTACAACACGTTCTGGACCTTCTTTAATTCCTGTGTTTATGGATTACTGAGGTCATTACAAGAATACATGTTTTTCCATGAGTCAGGTAATTCTTTCACATGAAATGATTGGCTGGAAACCTGGTTATTGTTCCTTTTAAATTGACAGTGGTTGTCATGGTAATGTCAGGTCAGGTGCAAAAACACCACTTCAGAGCAAATAAATGCGATCTGAGCATCCAGGTATCATATCAGGATTCAGATCCACAATGGCTGCGTTTACACAGGCAGCCCAATTCTGATCTTTTTCCCTCAACTTGGCCTTTTACCAATCACATAATATATTTTCACATCAGATCTTTTTCAGAGCTGATTGGTCAAAATACCAATTACTGAAAAAAATATAAGAATTGGGCAGTCTGTGTAAACGCAGCCGTATGGAAGTGGTATTAAACAGGAAGTTAATACAACATCAGATTCCCCATGTGTTTTTTTGCTGTTTACACATTAGGTATTAGATCAGATTTATATCAGATATGCAAATAATTGGCAAAATATCTGAATTAGGCTGCCTGTGTAAAGGCAGCCGTTGTTACACAGTAGTTGAATGTATTTATATTCTGCACCACCTAGCGTATGAGGTATGACATGACAATAATTGTTGCGTGTGTCACTTCCTCCCTCTGGTGGATTTCAGCATTAATTTCAGAAATACATTTTCGAACAGGGAATCTGAGTGCTAAACAATAGTGTGTGTGTGTGTGTGTGTGTGTGTGTTGTTTGTGTGTGTGACGAAATACAAGCCTGTTTAGACTATTGAGGTGCACCAAGAGTCTGCTGTTCTCGAGTGATGAATGTATAGTCTGATACAGGAGCAGCTCTGATGCTGCTTTGGTGCAGAGTCTCCTCTAGAGGGCGATGTGACTCCACAGCACCTGAGACGGACAGACATCTTCCTGGGGACCACCCTCTCAGTGAAGCCCGGAGGTTTGCACTGACACATTCACAGCTGAGCATGCCCATGTGGGAGGGAGAGTTAGTCTTGACAAAGAACAGGTGTTCTCTCTCATAATTTAAAGGGGCTCCCGAGTGGCGCAGCGGTCCAAGGCACTGCATCTCAGTGCTAGCGGAATCACTACAGACTCTGGTTTGATTCCAGGCTGTATCACAACCTGGCCATGATTGGGAGTCCCATAGGGCGGTGCACAATTGGGTTAGGGTTAGGCCGGGGTAGGCCGTCATTGTAAATAAGAATTTGTTCTTGACTAGTTAAATAAAAATTTGAGTCAGGACTCCAGAGAACTGTTGACGATCAGGTGAATTTACTTTATAGGGGATAGTTGAAAAAGAGAGATCAGGGATTTTTCTCTGCTGTCCAGTTCTTTGTCTAGCCAATGAGCACAGACGTATCTTTGTCTAGCCAATGAGCACAGACGTATCTTTGTCTAGCCAATGAGCACAGACGTATCTTTGTCTAGCCAATGAGCACAGACGTATCTTCGTCTAGCCAAGGAGCACAGATGTATCTTCGTCTAGCCAAGGAGCACAGATGTATCTTCGTCTAGCCAAGGAGCACAGATGTATCTTTGTCTAGCCAAGGAGCACAGATGTATCTTTGTCTAGCCAAGGAGCACAGATGTATCTTCGTCTAGCCAAGGAGCACAGATGTATCTTCGTCTAGCCAAGGAGCACAGATGTATCTTCGTCTAGCCAAGGAGCACAGATGTATCTTCGTCTAGCCAAGGAGCACAGATGTATCTTCGTCTAGCCAAGGAGCACAGATGAAAGTGTGTTCTGTTTTTGTGCTGTGATCTTGTTTGGCTCCCGTCTGAAAAGTCAGTGTTGTTTCTGCTCATCATGGCATGGTAAATGTGACTGAGGCAAATGGAATGTGTGTTTCTATGGTGACCAGCTCATCATGGCTTGGTAAATGTGACTGGGGCAAATGGAATGTGTGTTTCTATGGTGACCAGCTCATCATGGCTTGGTAAATGTGACTGGGGCAAATGGAATGTGTGTTTCTATGGTGACCAGCTCATCATGGCTTGGTAAATGTGACTGGGGCGAATGGAATGTGTGTTTCTATGGTGACCAGCTCATCATGGCTTGGTAAATGTGACTGGGGCAAATGGAATGTGTGTTTCTATGGTGACCAGCTTATCATGGCATGGTAAATGTGACTGAGGCAAATGGAATGTGTGTTTCTATGGTGACCAGCTCATCATGGCTTGGTAAATGTGACTGGGGCAAATGGAATGTGTGTTTCTATGGTGACCAGCTCATCATGGCTTGGTAAATGTGATTTGAGGCAAATGGAATGTGTATTTTTATTGTGACCAGCTCATCATGGCATAGTAAATGTGACTGGGCCAAATGGAATGTGTGTTTCTATGGTGACCAGCTCATCACGGCTTGGTAAATGTGACTGAGCCAAATGGAATGTGTGTTTCTATGGTGACCAGCTCATCACGGCTTGGTATATGTGACTGAGCCAAATGGAATGTGTGTTTCTATGGTGACCAGTTCATCATGGCATGGTAAATGTGACTGAGGCAAATGGAATGTGTGTTTCTATGGTGACCAGCTCATCATGGCTTGGTAAATGTGACTGGGGCAAATGGAATGTGTGTTTCTATGGTGACCAGCTCATCATGGCTTGGTAAATGTGACTGGGGCAAATGGAATGTGTGTTTCTATGGTGACCAGCTCATCATGGCATGGTAAATGTGACTGAGGCAAATGGAATGTGTGTTTCTATGGTGACCAGCTCATCATGGCATGGTAAATGTGACTGAGGCAAATGGAATGTGTGTTTCTATGGTGACCAGCTCATCATGGCTTGGTAAATGTGACTGGGGCAAATGGAATGTGTGTTTCTATGGTGACCAGCTCATCATGGCTTGGTAAATGTGACTGGGGCAAATGGAATGTGTGTTTCTATGGTGACCAGCTTATCATGGCATGGTAAATGTGACTGAGGCAAATGGAATGTGTGTTTTTATGGTGACCAGCTCATCATGGCTTGGTAAATGTGACTGGGGCAAATGGAATGTGTGTTTCTATGGTGACCAGCTCATCATGGCATAGTAAATGTGACTGAGCCAAATGGAATGTGTGTTTCTATGGTGACCAGCTTATCATGGCATGGTAAATGTGACTGAGGCAAATGGAATGTGTTTTTCTATGTGACCAGCTCATCATGGCTTGGTAAATGTGACTGGGGCAAATGGAATGTGTGTTTCTATGGTGACCAGCTCATCATGGCTTGGTAAATGTGACTGGGGCAAATGGAATGTGTGTTTCTATGGTGACCAGCTCATCATGGCTTGGTAAATGTGATTGAGGCAAATGGAATGTGTATTTTTATTGTGACCAGCTCATCAAGGCATAGTAAATGTGACTGGGCCAAATGGAATGTGTGTTTCTATGGTGACCAGCTCATCACGGCTTGGTAAATGTGACTGAGCCAAATGGAATGTGTGTTTCTATGGTGACCAGCTCATCACGGCTTGGTATATGTGACTGAGCCAAATGGAATGTGTGTTTCTATGGTGACCAGCTCATCATGGATTGATAAATGTGACTGAGGCAAATGGAATGTGTGTTTCTATGGTGACCAGCTCATCATGGCATGGTAAATGTGACTGAGGGTAATGGAATGTATGTTTCTATGGTGACCAGCTCATCATGTCTTCCACTCACGTCCCTCTTCTTGTCCCTCTCTTCTGGCTCACTGACACCCCAGGCACTTTGATCACTCTTCATGTTTGTACTGTTCTGTAGAGACTGGTAATGACAGTGTGGGGGAGAATGAGATAGAGACAGAAAAAGAGAAAAAACCCATCCCTGCCTTTGTTTTCTGTGAGCGTCGTGGCTCACAGAAAGGGGAATCTGATGTCTGCCAACCCTCGGGACCACCACAGTCTCTCTCTGACTTCTAAAAGTCCTCCAGCGGTCTGACACACACACACACACACTTTCAGTGCTCTTAACCAGACATACACACCAAGCTACCAATGGAAAAGTAGAGGGGGAAAGACAAAGGGGGAAACCTAAGGATGAGAAGAGTGGGGGGAGAGGATGGAGAAAATAAAGGACAAGGAGAGGCAGAGAGCGAGAGAGTGAAACCAAAGACGGAGGAGGATGGGGGAGAGAAAAAGAGAGATAATAAAGGGAGGATAGAGATGTACTGTGGAAGAACAAGACAAACATGAGACAGCTGTCAAGGTGACAACAAGTACAGATGGCAGCTCTCTTCAGAAATATGCGAGTGTTTGTCGTTTGACGTATGGCTGGGTTGAGCCTGAGGTTAAACGTGTTGGTAAGTAGAGGCAACAGCCACACTGTACGTGCCTCAGGTAGTTCCCGGAAACATCAAGGACTCATTACTGCTTGCATCAGCAAAAGTCGCCTGCTTTAGAAGACATTGGACAGATCTTAATGGTCTTACAGTGGTTTCCTCGCCTCACTTCCTTTCCTTACTCTCCACTCATATGAAAACATAGGATAGGTGGAAGCAACATGGATGCCTACCAGGTATTTGCCCCAGTCACCTGTTGAATGATTTGACATTAGTAATGAAAAGAGAAGTTTCAAGGACTCTCAATGAGAGGAAGTCACCATATCCTACTGAGATGGTCACACTCTGATCTGTTTCACCTGTCTTTGTGATCGTTTCTACCCCCCTCCAGGTGTCGCCCATCTTCCCCATTATCCCTGTGTATTTATACCTGTGTTCTCTGTTTGTCTGTTGCCAGTTTGTTTTGTTTCGTCAAGCCTACCAGCATTTTCCCCTCTGTTTCTGTCTCTCGATTGTTCCTGTTTTCTAGTTTTCCAAGTTTTGACCTTTTCTGCCTGCCCTGAGTCTGCCTGCCGTCCTGTACCTTTGCCCCACCTATCTGGTTTACTGACCTCTGCTTACCCCGACCATGAGTCTGCCTGCCGTCCTGTACCTTTGCCCCACCTATCTGGTTTACTGACCTCTGCTTACCCCGACCCTGAGTCTGCCTGCCGTCCTGTACCTTTGCCCCACCTATCTGGTTTACTGACCTCTGCTTACCCTAACCCTGAGTCTGCCTGCTGTCCTGTATCTTTGCCCCACCTATCTGGTTTACTGACCTCTGCTTACCCTAACCCTGAGTCTGCCTGCCGTCCTGTACCTTTGCCCCACCTATCTGGTTTACTGACCTCTGCTTACCCCGACCCTGAGTCTGCCTGCCGTCCTGTACCTTTGCCCCACCTATCTGGTTTTACTGACCTCTGCATGCCTTGACCTGCTTATTGCCTGCCCCTGTTGGATTAATAAACTGTTGTTAATTGGACGTTGTCTGCATCTGGGTCTTACCTGAAACGTGATAGAGATGCGTCATTAGAGGTCTGTGCTCCCAAACACAAACCCGTAGACTTTATCAGAAGTGTTAAGATACAACTGGGATTTGAACAGGCAACCTTTCTCCTGGTCTTCTCCTGTTAGAGAGGAGGATGTTGCTGGATCAAACAACTCCAGTCAGCTAACCCGTTGCATCATTAAAGATGAAAGCCAGAAGTAATGCCCCCTTTCTGAGGGAACACACACACACACACACACACACACACACACACACACACACACACACACACACACACACACACACACACACACACACACACACACACACACACACACACACACACACACACACACACACACACACACACACACACACACTCGCGCGCGTCCATACAGACGGAAACACCCCATTCACACTTCGACCCTCACATTTCTGATTGAAGCAGGGCGGTTCAGAAACAAGTGAAAGACCAAACTGATTGGTGTGTGTGGGGGGTTGGTTAGCATTGTGTATGGAAGACTTTAAGGTTGCGACCTGACTTGAAAAATTTTATACAGACACCATAAACTCTCTCTTATATAACAGAACGAGACACTCACAGATCTGACAATGAAAATAAATGAACAGGTTCTGCTCTCTCTTTCTCCCTTTCCCCCATTTCTCTTTCTATCCCCTGTGTGTTAGTCTCTCTCCTCTGAGCGCAGGCGGGGCATCAAAGGGGTCAGTTGAGAAATGAGAGCTATCTAAATGGAAAACATAAGAGCAGTGAATGAAGCTGTACTGTCTGTCTCTGTCTCCCTGCACTGTAATGATGTGTTCAGAAGAGGGGAGATGGTGCTCTCAGAAAGAGCCATTTAAACAGTAATGATGTGTTCAGAAGAGAGGAGATGGTGCTCTCAGAAAGAGCCATTTAAACAGTAATGATGTGTTCATAAGAGAGGAGATGGTGCTCTCAGAAAGAGCCATTTAAACAGTAATGATGTGTTCAGAAGAGAGGAGATGGTGCTCTCAGAAAGAGACATTTAAACAGTAATGATGTGTTCAGAAGAGAGGAGATGGTGCAGAAAGAGACATTTAAACAGTAATGATGTGTTCAGAAGAGATGGTGCTCTCAGATGGTGCTCTCAGAAAGAGACATTTAAACAGTAATGATGTGTTCAGAAGAGGGGAGATGGTGCTCTCAGAAAGAGACATTTAAACAGTAATGATGTGTTCAGAAGAGAGGAGATGGTGCTCTCAGAAAGAGCCATTTAAACAGTAATGATGTGTTCAGAAGAGAGGAGATGGTGCTCTCAGAAAGAGACATTTAAACAGTAATGATGTGTTCAGAAGAGAGGAGATGGTGCTCTCAGAAAGAGCCATTTAAACAGTAATGATGTGTTCAGAAGAGAGGAGATGGTGCTCTCAGAAAGAGACATTTAAACAGTAATGATGTGTTCAGAAGAGAGGAGATGGTGCTCTCAGAAAGAGACATTTAAACAGTAATGATGTGTTCAGAAGAGAGGAGATGGTGCTCTCAGAAAGAGCCATTTAAACAGTAATGATGTGTTCAGAAGAGAGGAGATGGTGCTCTCAGAAAGAGCCATTTAAACAGATAAAACAAGATAGTGTACCAGTAAAAAGACATATTTTCTTTGTTCAAGCATGATGAAGACCTGCAGTGGTGGACAACACGACTTCACTGGGTTCTGAGAGAGACTGATAGAGAGAACTATGGACTCCACTGGGTTCTGAGAGAGACTGATAGAGAGAACTATGGACTCCACTGGGTTCTGAGAGAGACTGATAGAGAGAACTATGGACTCCACTGGGTTCTGAGAGAGACTGATAGAGAGAACTATGGACTCCACTGGGTTCTGAGAGAGACTGATAGAGAGAACTATGGACTCCACTGGGTTCTGAGAGAGACTGATAGAGAGAACTATGGACTCCACTGGGTTCTGATAGAGACTGATAGAGAGAACTATGGACTCCACTTGGTTTTGAGAGAGACAGAGAGAGAACTATGGACTCCACTGGGTTCTGAGAGAGACTGATAGAGAGAACTATGGACTCCACTGGGTTTTGAGAGAGACAGAGAGAGAACTATGGACTCCTCCACTGGGTTCTGAGAGAGACTGATAGAGAGAACTATGGACTCCTCCACTGGGTTCTGAGAGAGACTGATAGAGAGAACTATGGACTCCACTGGGTTTTGAGAGAGACAGAGAGATAACTTCAGACACCCCCACTGAGTACTGCCGTTCATCTCCCACACACACACACACACACACACACACACACACACACACACACACACACACACACACACACACACACACACACACACACACACACACACACACACACACACACACACACACACACACACACACACACACACACACACACACACACACACACTTTCAAATGAACCTACACACCTTCCTCACCAAACTCCACAGCAGGAGACACCACAGCAGACACTGCAGCAGACACCGCAGCAGACACTGCAGGAGACAGACACAGCAGGAGACAGACACAGCAGGAGACAGACACAGCAGGAGACAGACACAGCAGGAGACACCACAGCAGGAGACAGACACAGCAGGAGACAGACACAGCAGGAGACAGACACAGAAGGAGACACCACAGCAGGAGACAGACACAGCAGGAGACACCACAGCAGGAGACAGACACAGCAGGAGACAGACACAGCAGGAGACACAACAGGAGACAGCATGAGACACAGCAGGACACAGCAGGAGACACCACAGCAGGAGACACTGCAGGAGACACAGCAGGAGACACAGCAGGAGACACAGCAGGAGACACCGCAGTAGATATAGCATGAGACACTGCAGGAGACAGACACAGCAGGAGACACAACAGGAGACAGCATGAGACACAGCAGGACACAGCAGGAGACAGACACAGCAGGAGACACGGCAGGAGACAGACAGCAGGAGACAGACACAGCAGGAGACACAGCAGGAGACAACAGGAGACAGCATGAGACACAGCAGGACACAGCAGGAGACAGACACAGCAGGAGAAAGACACAGCAGGAGACACGGCAGGAGACAGACAGCAGGAGACACAGCAGGACACAACAGGAGACAGCAGGAGACAGACACAGCAGGAGACACGGCAGGAGACAGACAGCAGGAGACAGACACAGCAGGAGACAGACACAGCAGGACACAGCAGGAGACAGACACAGCAGGAGACAGACAGCAGGAGACAGACAGCAGGAGACAGACAGCAGGAGACAGACAGCAGGAGACAGCAGGAGACAGACACAGCAGGAGACAGACAGCAGGACACAGCAGGAGACAGACAGCAGGAGACAGACAGCAGGAGACACAGCAGGAGACAGACAGCAGGAGACAGACAGCAGGAGACACAGCAGGACACAGCAGGAGACAGACAGCAGGAGACAGACAGCAGGAGACAGACAGCAGGAGACACAGCAGGAGACAGACAGCAGGAGACAGACAGCAGGAGACAGACAGCAGGAGACAGACAGCAGGAGACAGACAGCAGGTGACAGACAGCAGGAGACAGACAGCAGGAGGCAGACAGCAGGACACAGCAGGAGACAGACAGCAGGAGACAGACAGCAGGAGACAGACAGCTGGAGACACAGCAGGAGACAGACAGCAGGAGACAGACAGCAGGAGACAGACAGCAGGACACAGCAGGAGACAGACCGCAGGAGACAGACCGCAGGAGACAGACAGCAGGAGACAGACAGCAGGACACAGCAGGAGACAGCAGGACACAGCAGGAGACAGCAGGAGACACAGCAGGAGACAGCAGGAGCTGGGTAACACTCATATTTGTCATCTCTCTTTTTTCCTCGCCTCTATTTTTATATATCAGAGACAGGATTCAAAAGGCGACAGTCAGAGAACACCTCTATGTTGAGAACTCTTTACAATGGTTTAGTGTTCATAACTGTTCATAACTGTTCATAAGTACAGTCATACGTACAGTAGTGTAAGGGAATAGACCAGTGAATAATCGCCCTCATTCACTTTCTCTGCTCCCTCTCTTCTTCCCTTTGTCCCTCCTATCCTCCCTCCTCCTTTTTGGAAAAGCTACAAATCTGAAACAAGGTGAGCTCGGTCTAATCATCTGTTTAATGAAGTCCGTTCATTTACTTTGTCAATGACTGCATTACACTGGCTACTGACACGCAGGCACAAAACACACACACACACACACACTCACACACACACACACACACACACACACACACACACACACACACACACACACACACACACACACACACACACACACACACACACACACACACACACACACACACACACACACACACACACACACACACACACACACACACACACACACACACACACACACACACACACACACACACACAAAATGATCTTAGATGAGAAAGACATGGGGTCAGACAGCAATTAAAATAGTGTTTTGTGCTCAGGGTGGTGAGACTACTGACATGTGTTACCCTGAACAGTTTATAATGAGGGCTAAAGATATTTTAAAAGACTGAGTCTAACCCTCTGGAACTTCTTGTTTGTAACTTATTAAGGCCCCACTAGGCTACCAAACACTACATGCATTTCATCAATGTGTTGTTAAACTGAGTCGATTCCTAAATGTTCTGCACTGTGACTCACCTAAGGGATTTAGAGTTCTATTGTGACCCACCTAAACGATTTAGAGTTCTGTTGTGACCCACCTAAATATTTAGAGTTCTGTTGTGACCCACCTAAAGGTTTTAGGGTTCTGTTGTGACCCACCTAAAGGATTTAGAGTTCTGTTGTGACCCACCTAAAGGTTTTAGGGTTCTGTTGTGACCCACCTAAACGATTTAGAGTTCTGTTGTGACCCACCTAAAGGATTTAGAGTTCTGTTGTGACCCACCTAAAGAATTTAGAGTTCTGTTGTGACCCACCTAAAGAATTTAGAGTTCTGTTGTGACCCACCTAAAGAATTTTGAGTTCTGTTGTGACCCACCTAAATAATTTAGAGTTCTGTTGTGACCCACCTAAATAATTTAGAGTTCTGTTGTGACCCACTTAAATAATTTAGAGTTCTGTTGTGACCCACCTAAAGGATTTAGAGTTCTGTTGTGACCCACTTAAAGAATTTAGAGTTCTGTTGTGACCCACCTAAAGGATTTAGAGTTCTGTTGTGACCCACCTAAAGGATTTAGAGTTCTGTTGTGACCCACCAAGTTAACAACTTGAATATGTTTCTAGTCAGGACACAGTCTGTAGTTGTGACATACAGCCTACTGAACAACAGGTGCCAACTATGCCACAAAACAGACTTCTGTCTTGACGAGACACTGGTCAAGTAAAGTTTAGAGCGCCTTGAGAGTGTTTGGGAGGTGGGGAACACTGAATCGTTTGTTGTTCCTAGATAGGGAAGGAAAAGTGACAAGAGGGAACGAACTGATGGGATGTGACTTGGCAAGTAGGCATCAGTATCAGGCCAAACAACTGTGACGACAGTGTGTGTGTGTGTTAATTACTTCTGGAGTAATTCTGGGTGCCAATACTGTGCCCTATATTCACATGTCACTGGGGCAGATGCCATGTGTTCCTCCACATGTCACTGGGGCAGATGCCATGTGTTCCTCCACATGTCACTGGGGCAGATGCCATGTGTTCCTCCACACGTCACTGGGGCAGATGCCATGTGTTCCTCCACATGTCAGTGGGACAGTCACTTAACAATAGGGGGGGTGGGGTGAGAGGGATTACAGATGCCATGTGTTCCTCCACATGTCACTGGGGCAGATGCCATGTGTTCCTCCACACGTCACTGGGGCAGATGCCATGTGTTCCTCCACATGTCACTGGGGCAGATGCATGTGTTCCCTTGTCTTGTGTAGCTGGAAGCCAGTGGAGTGAGGGACGGAGGAGCGGGGTGACGTGAGAGAACCTGTTCCTCCACACGTCACTGGGGCAGATGCCATGTGTTCCTCCACACGTCACATGGGGCAGACCTGGTCATCAGAAGGGGGAAAGGAGAAGATGTGTTCCTCCAATGATAAGAGAGACCATGTCACTGACTTGGTGTATAGCAGATGCCATGTGTTCCTCCACACCTGGTATGTCACTGGGGCAGATGCCCTGTGTTCCTCCACATGTCACAGAGGAGAGAGAGTTAGGGGCAGATGCCATTGAATGTTCTTGAAACTCCACATTCATGTCACTGGGGCAGATGTCATGTGTTCCTCCAAGACAAGGGACATGTCACTGGGGTGCAGATGCCGGGGCAGATGTGTTCCTCCACACATGTCACTGGGGCAGATGCCATGTGTTCCTCCACACATGTCACTGGGGCAGATGCCATGTGTTCCTCCACATGTCACTGGGGCAGATGCCATGTGTTCCTCCACACATGTCACTGGGGCAGATGCCATGTGTTCCTCCACATGTCACTGGGGCAGATGCCCTGTGTTCCTCCACACATGTCACTGGGGCAGATGTCATGTGTTCCTCCACATGTCACTGGGGCAGATGCCATGTGTTCCTCCACACATGTCACTGGGGCAGATGCCCTGTGTTCCTCCACACATGTCACTGGGGCAGATGTCATGTGTTCCTCCACATGTCACTGGGGCAGATGCCATGTGTTCCTCCACACATACTTTTACTTTCAGATCCCTTTTAAAGGAGGGAGAGAAACATTGAAAAATGAACAGATTTTCCCCAAGACGTCTCTTCTCATGGGTCTCTGTATTCACAAGCCATGAAAATGGAGTGAGGATTTCAAATTAAGAAATAAACCCCAAATGTCTTTACAAATATCAGAAGGACATTTTCGAAATGGATTCCCACAATATTAACATTTTTTAACACTATTTTCGCTTCTCCTTCCAATTGTGTATTTACATATGAAGAAGGCTGGTTGCTGGCATACACTTTATTCTTTATAGCAAGCACACACAGACACAATTGGTTCTTGGCATCTTTTCAGCAGGCAAAAACCTGATTTTCTATTTCTGTGTTTGCTGCATTGATGAAGATGCAGGTGCATATGTGTGAGAGGCAGAAGGAAAGAGGGAGGAAGAAAGAGGGAGTGAGAGAAAGAGGGAGGAAGAGAGAGGGAGTGAGAGAAAGAGGGAGGAAGAGAGAGGGAGTGAGAGAAAGAGGGAGGAAGAGAGAGGGAGTGAGAGAAAGAGGGAGGAAGAGAAAGAGGGAGGAAGAGAGGGGGAGTGAGGGAAAGAGGGAGGAAGAGAGAGGGAGTGGGAGAAAGAGGGAGGAAGAGAGAGGGAGTGAGAGAAAGAGGGAGGAAGAGAGAGGGAGTGAGAGAAAGAGGGAGGAAGAGAGGGGGAGTGAGGGAAAGAGGGAGGAAGAGAGAGGGAGTGGAAGAAAGTGACACACCATATGTCAGGGAAGATGGGGGTAGGCACAGCATCAGGGGCTAAAACAGAAGGAGCCGTGTTTTTAGTCTTTAAAGAGCAAACTTTCCTCTCTCATGAAACCTGCAGGAGGGTTCTCATCTCCACGTCTCCTCCTATAAACAGACACACTGAGACAGCAGCACTCTCTCTCTCTCTACTCTTTCCTTTCTCTGTCTTTCATCTCTTCATCTCCTAACTATCCAAGATTCTCAGGTTTCTGTTTGAACCTGCAGGTGACTGTGTGTGTGTGTGTGTGTGTGTGTGTGTGTGTGTGTGTGTGTGTGTGTGTGTGTGTGTGTGTGTGTGTGTGTGTGTGTGTGTGTGTGTGTGTGTGTGTGTGTGTGTGTGTGTGTGTGTGTGTGTGTGTGTGTGTGTGTGTGTGTGTGTGTGTGTGTGTGCGCAGGTTAATTGGGAGACCTCCCTGCTGTGCTCTCAGTTCCACAAACCAGTCTCAACAGCCACCATGCTATCAACTTAGATGAAGACACAAATATATAGCCTAGCGGTTAGAGAGGCAAGCTGGCAACTGGAGGGTTGACAAGTTCGAATTCTAGGTCTGACTGGAAAAATGTAGCGGGAAGTGAGCTGGCAACAGGAGAGTTGCTGGTTTCAAATCCTAGATGCCATTGCCTGCTGTTGTGCCCTTGAGCAAGGCACTTAACCCCCCACAACAACAACTCCCTGGGCGCACAGTGTGGCAGCCCCCCGCACCTCTCCAAGGTGTGTGTGTCTTCGGAGGTGTTAAAAGTGGAAGTCAAATTTCACTTGGACCTTGTGTCCAATTAATATCAATCTCTGGTTTGTGTGCCATGTAAGGTTTCAGAAGGAAATAGTTGTTGACAAACAAAATTTGTCTGAATCCTCATCTGCACTGCCTGCAAGACCAAGGACAAGACCATCCACTACAAGACCAAGGACAAGACCATCCGCTGCAAGACCAAGGACAAGACCATCCGCTGCAAGACCAAGGACAAGACCATCCACTGCAAGACCAAGGACAAGACCATCCACTGCAAGACCAAGGAC
>NC_060185.1:15147074-15157074 GCF_021184085.1 Oncorhynchus gorbuscha | reverse complement strand
GTAGGGGAGAGGAGAGGAGAGTAGGGGAGAGGAGAGGAGAGTAGGGTAGAGGAGAGGAGAGTAGGGTAGAGGAGAGGAGAGTAGGGTAGAGGAGAGGAGAGTAGGGTAGAGGAGAGGAGAGGAGAGTAGGGTAGAGGAGAGGAGAGGAGAGTAGGGTAGAGGAGAGGAGAGGAGAGTAGGGTAGAGGAGGAGAGGAGAGGAGAGGAGAGTAGGGTAGAGGAGAGGAGAGTAGGGTAGATGAGAGTAGGGTAGAGGAGAGGAGAGGAGAGTAGGGTAGAGGAGAGGAGAGGAGAGGAGAGTAGGGTAGAGGAGAGGAGAGTAGGGTAGAGGAGAGGAGAGTAGGGTAGAGGAGATGAGAGTAGGGTAGAGGAGAGGAGAGTAGGGTAGAGGAGAGGAGAGTAGGGTAGAGGAGAGTAGGGTAGAGGAGAGGAGAGTAGGGTAGAGGAGAGGAGAGTAGGGTAGAGGAGAGGAGAGTAGGGTAGAGGAGAGGAGAGTAGGGTAGAGGAGAGGAGAGGGGTAGAGGAGAGGAGAGGGGTAGAGGAGAGGAGAGGAGAGTAGGGTAGAGTAGAGGAGAGGAGAGTAGGGTAGAGGAGGAGATTAGGGTAGAGGAGAGGAGAGGAGGGTAGGAGAGAGAGGAGAGTAGGGTAGAGGAGAGGAGAGTAGGGTAGAGGAGAGGAGAGTAGGGTAGAGGAGAGGAGAGTAGAGGTAGAGGAGAGGAGAGGAGAGGAGAGAGGGTAGAGAGGAGAGTAGGGAGGAGAGGAGAGGAGAGTAGGGTAGAGGAGAGGAGAGTAGGGTAGAGGAGAGGAGAGTAGGGTAGAGGAGAGGAGAGTAGGGTAGAGGAGAGGAGAGGGGTAGAGGAGAGTAGAGAGGAGAGGAGAGTAGGGTAGAGGAGAGGAGAGTAGGGTAGAGGAGATGAGAGTAGGGTAGAGGAGAGGAGAGGAGAGTATGGTAGAGGAGAGGAGAGTAGGGTAGGGAAGAGGAGAGGAGGGTAGAGGAGAGGAGAGGAGAGTAGGGTAGAGGAGAGGAGAGTAGGGTAGAGGAGAGGAGAGTAGGGTAGAGGAGAGGAGAGTAGGGTAGAGGAGAGGAGAGTAGGGTAGAGGAGAGGAGAGTAGGGTAGAGGAGAGGAGAGTAGGGTAGAGGAGAGGAGAGTAGGGTAGAGGAGAGGAGAGTAGGGTAAAGGAGAGGAGAGTGGGGTAGAGGAGAGTAGGGTAGAGGAGAGGAGAGGGGAGGAGAGTAGGGTAGAGGAGAGGAGAGGAGAGTAGGGTAGAGGAGAGGAGAGCAGAGTAGGGTAGAGGAGAGGAGAGTAGGGTAGGGTAGAGGAGAGGAGAGGAGAGTAGGGTAGAGGAGAGGAGAGTAGGGTAGAGTAGAGGGAGAGGAGAGTAGGGTAGAGGAGAGAGAGAGTAGGGTAGAGGAGAGGAGAGGAGAGTAGGGTAGAGTAGAGGAGAGATGGTAGAGGAGAGTAGGGTAGAGGAGAGGAGAGTAGGGTAGAGGAGGAGAGTAGGGGTAGAGGAGAGTAGGGTAGAGGAGAGAGGAGAGTAGGGTAGAGGAGAGGAGAGTAGGGTAGAGGAGAGGAGAGAGTAGGGTAGAGGAGAGGGAGGAGAGTAGAGGAGGAGAGTAGGGTAGGGGAGAGGAGAGGAGAGTAGGGTAGAGGAGAGGAGAGTATGGTAGAGGAGTAGGGGAGAGGAGAGGAGAGGAGAGGGGGAGAGGAGAGGAGAGTAGGGTAGAGGAGAGAGAGGAGAGTAGGGTAGAGGAGAGGAGAGTAGGGTAGAGGAGAGGAGAGTAGGGTAGAGGAGAGGAGAGTAGGGAGAGGAGAGGAGAGTAGGGTAGAGGAGGAGAGGAGAGTAGGGTAGAGGAGGAGAGGAGAGGAGAGGAGAGTAGGGTAGAGGAGGAGAGTAGGGTAGAGGAGAGTAGGGTAGAGGAGAGGAGAGTAGGGTTGAGGAGAGGAGAGTAGGGTAGAGGAGAGGAGAGGAGAGTAGGGTAGAGGAGAGGAGAGTAGGGTAGAGGAGAGGAGAGTAGGGTAGAGGAGAGGAGAGTAGGGTAGAGGAGAGGAGAGGAGAGTAGGGAGGAGAGAGAGTAGGGTAGAGGAGAGGAGAGTAGGGTAGAGGAGAGGAGAGGGTAGGGAGAGAGAGGAGAGAGAGAGTAGGGTAGAGGAGAGGAGAGTAGGTAGAGGAGAGGAGAGGAGAGGAGAGTAGGGTAGAGGAGAGGAGAGTAGGGTAGAGGAGAGGAGAGGAGAGGAGGGTAGGGGAGAGGAGAGGAGAGTAGGGTAGAGGAGAGGAGAGTAGGGTAGAGGAGGAGAGGAGAGTAGGGTAGAGGAGAGGAGAGTAGGGTAGATGAGAGTAGGGTAGAGGAGAGGAGAGAGTAGGGTAGAGGAGAGGAGAGGAGAGTAGGGTAGAGGAGAGGAGAGGAGAGGAGAGTAGGGTAGGGTAGAGGAGAGGAGAGGAGAGTAGGGTAGAGGAGAGGAGAGTAGGGTAGAGGAGAGGAGAGGAGAGGAGAGTAGGGTAGAGGAGAGGAGAGTAGGGTAGAGGAGAGGAGAGTAGGGTAGAGGAGAGGAGAGTAGAGGTAGAGGAGAGGAGAGGAGAGTAGGGTAGAGGAGAGGAGAGGAGAGTAGAGGAGAGGAGAGGAGAGTAGGGTAGAGGAGAGGAGAGTAGGGTAGAGGAGAGGAGAGTAGGGTAGAGGAGAGGAGAGGAGAGTAGGGTAGAGGAGAGGAGGGTAGGGTAGGGTAGAGGAGAGGGTAGAGGAGAGTAGGGTAGAGGAGAGAGGAGAGTAGGGTAGAGGAGAGGAGAGGAGGAGAGTAGAACCCCAGAGTCCCAGGCAGACAGACACCTGTTACGTCATTAAAATGGCAATGGTTGACTCACTGCAGGGAAGACAGAAGGGGAGAGGGTATAAGGGGCATTTTGGGTGATTGTTTCTATATGTACAGCTACACCATAAAATGTTTGCAACCATATTTCACTTAAATATGACGTGCGCAATTGCAATTTGCAGGAGTACAGTGCAACATGTTGTTGAAGGTCCATTACCAAAAATGCAAGAAGTTCATGAAGTTGCATTCTGAGTTTTCCTATGGAGATTTAATCAATCACGAAGAATATATGAACTGTCTGATGTATTTTCTTAATTTAACCATGGGACTTGATTTGGGTCAGACCCATTCTCTTGCCCCCTAGGTGGCTTATCTCCCTGGGTTCTGGTTAGTCTCTCTTTTTTGTAGTCCAACATAGGTTTGGACTGCCCACTGCAGCCCAAATACAATTTTTGAATATTCCCAAACTGAGGTGGAGGAGGATGTCCTGCTAGACCTGATTGAGGCCAATCCAGACCTGTTCCTCACAATCAAGGATCTTCATGAAGGTATCTTTCTACAGTCTCACATAATGATATCAAATAACATGAATGTATAGATTGATTGCTTTGATCCGTTGTTTGTGCTCAGACTTTTCTCCTGCAGGCTGTTCGAGACCTAATTCGTGCACAGACACATTATCCTTCTCGTCAAGTGATTTAGACCTGAGATCTCCAGAAAGACGGTCTAAAAAGGCCAACACAACCTCAGGAGATGAGGCCATCGACTCCTCAGCAGCAAAAGAGGTATGATGATAACTGATATTGGATATTGATAATCCCATTTCCGTGTTTGGAGATTCCGACAGCATAAACCAACCCTAAATAGTTAAACTTTTCTCTTGTCTTAATAGATGCTTCTAGAGGACCTGACGAGCAGACCTGGTGGGCAGGACGTATTAGAAGAGCACCAGACAACCATCCCATTGGACCACAGAACCAGGAGAGAGATGATCGCCACATGAAAGAGATGTGGGAGATGCGTAAGCGTCTCATTAGCCAATCTGACCACCAACAATGGATCAAAACAATCAAACTATACATTAATGTAAATAGGCATCATTATGAGACTGTAGACAGATACAGTACCTTCATCAACAAAACTTTGGTTAATAAACATAGTTGGCGTGTGTATGCTTTCCTATTTTTGAGCGGGAAGCTTCCCACTGGACAGAGAGAACGTTCTGCTCTTGGAATTGTGACCTTCCTTCCTTCGTTGAGAGATCATTTCCCCCCCAAAGACTATGTAAATACTGGCAGAACATGCTTGCTTTAATATTTTGACATTTGTTCTGGAGACTGAAAGGGGCATCAAACAGTCATAGAATCAAGTCTAAAAATAATGACCATTTGACCACCATGTTGGTCACCTTTTCCCATATCTAAATCAAATCAAATCAAATTATATTTGCACATTGCGCCAAATACAACAGGTGTAGTAGACCTTACAGTGAAATGCTTACTTACAAGCCCTTAACCAACAAAGTAAGAATAAGAAATAAAAGGAACAAATAATTAAAGAGCAGCAGTAAAATAACAGTAGTGAGGCTACATACAGGGGGTACCGGTGTAGAGTCAATATGCTCGGGCACCGGTTAGTCGAGGTAATTGAGGTAGTATGTACATGTAGGTCTAGTTATTAAAGTGACTATGCATAGATAATAACAGAGTAGCAGCAGCGTAAAAGACTGGGGGGGGCAATCCAAATAGTCTGGGCAGCCATTTGATTAGACATTCAGGAGTCTTATGGCTTGGGGGTAGAAGCTGTTTAGACTTGGCGATCCAGTACCTCTTGCCTTGCGGTAGCAGAGAGAACAGTCTATGACTACAGTGGCTGGAGTCTTACACAATTTTTAGGGCCTTCCTCTGACACCGCGTGGTATAGACGTCCTGGATGGCAGGAAGCTTGGCCCCGGTGATGTACTGGGCCGTACGCATTACCCTCTGTAGTGCCTTGCGGTCGGAGGCCGAGCAGTTACCATACCAGGCAGTGATGCAAACAGTCATGATGCTCTCAATGGTGCAGCTGTAGAACATTTTGAGGATCTGACCCATGCCAAATATTTTTAGTCTCCTTAGGGGGAATAGGTTTTGTTGTGCCCTCTTCATGACTGTCTTGGTGTGCTTGGACCATGTTAGTTTGTTGGTGATGTGTCCTCTTCATGACTGTCTTGGTGTGCTTGGACCATGTTAGTTTGTTGGTGATGTGGACACCAAGGAACTTGAAGCTCTCTACCTGCTCCACTACAGCCCTGTCGATAAGAATGGGGGCATGCTCGGTCCTCCTTTTCCTGTAGTCCACAATCATCTCCTTTCTCTTGATCACGTCGAGGGAGAGCTTGTTGTCCTGGCTCCATGCGGCCAGGTCTCTGACGTCCTCCCTATAGGCTGTCTCGTTGTGATCAGGCCTACCACTGTTGGCAAACTTAATGATGGGTTTGGAGTCGTGCCTGGCCATGCAATCATGACTGAACAGGGAATACAGGAAGGGTCTGAGCATGCACCCCTGAGGGTCCCCCGTGTTGAGGATCATCGTGGTGGATGTGTTGTTACCTACCCTCACCACCTGGGGGCGGCCCGGAACCCTTTTATGATCCTGACACGGGCAAAGGATATCGGAATTATTGCCTGAAGACGGTATCAAGGAAGACCTGATGTCAACCCTTCAAGAGAGTATTTCACCCCAGTGGACTTTGTTGTAGGTGAATCAGGACCTGTTGCTGATATTCAACAATGAAACATCCTCTAAGCTCCTTGAAAAGTGGGACACTGTATTGAAGCCTAAAGTCATGAAACTGGCAAAATCCCTGACCACAACCACCGATATGCATTGCCTCCTGAAGTCTGCAGAAAAACTGCCAGAGAATGACAGCGAAAGTTGATTATCTCGTGGGTAGTGCAATGTTTCAAACTCAGCAATATTGTTTTATGTGATTTGGGGTGTTTACCTTTACTTGCCCTCAGACTGGGACAATGATATGTTCTCCCTGCTGCTGCTGCTGCTTCATCTCATCCCACAACCAGCAGGAGGGAAGAGGATCAAGATCAGTGCCAGTAATGCTGTGGGCAGACTAGTGCACTTTCATAAGGTAAGTGACTTAAAAAGAGTGACTTAAAGAAGATCCTTTGTGTGTTGCAGTCATGCTGCAGCAATGAAGACCATCTTGCTAGGAGCCATGGTCGACAGACATACCTCCTTGCCGTCGGTAGAAGACAGAGCGAGATTGACAACTACTACATCGTGCTGGACAAGAGGCTTGTTCCCTGCCAGGTAACTAGTGATCTGTGTGCGTTTGATGAACTGTTCAAAGCCCACTTTTTTCTTTAACCTGAGGTATGATGATGCTCTTGTCAACTTCTACACATTTGTGCAGACAACCTTCTACAACATAGATGTAGGCAAAACAAGAGATGCCCCTAGCGCGATAGAGTTGAGGACAAAACTTCTTAACTAGATAAATGTATGTTACTGTGCACAGAAACAGCCAGTCATTGATATCTCATTTAAGAATAGAGCATAGCTTCTATCCCTCCACCAAGATTAGATTAGTCTGTGCTCAAGATGGTTGTAGATGGCAGTTTTCAACATACTCAGGTTTCAGAAAACATTTTAATATTATTCATAAGGATGTTGGTCAAGTAAAAATCAAATCAAATCAAATTTTATTTGTCACATACACATGGTTAGCAGATGTTAATGCGAGTGTAGCGAAATGCTTGTGCTTCTAGTTCCGACAATGCAGTGATAACCAACAAGTAATCTAACTAACAATTCCAAAACTACTGTCTTATACACAGTGTAAGGGGATAAAGAATATGTACATAAAGATATATGAATGAGTGATGGTACAGAGCAGCATACAGTAGATGGTATCGAGTACAGTATATACATATGAGATGAGTGTGTAGACAAAGTAAACAAAGTGGCATAGTTAAAGTGGCTAGTGATACATGTATTACATAAGGATGCAGTCGATGATGTAGAGTACAGTATATATATATGCATATGAGATTAATAATGTAGGGTAAGTAACATTATATAAGGTAGCATTGTTTAAAGTGGCTAGTGATATATTTACATCATTTCCCATCAATTCCCATTATTAAAGTGGCTGGAGTTGGGTCAGTGTCAATGACAGTGTGTTGGCAGCAGCCACTCAATGTTAGTGGTGGCTGTTTAACAGTCTGATGGCCTTGAGATAGAAGCTGTTTTTCAGTCTCTCGGTCCCAGCTTTGATGCACCTGTACTGACCTCGCCTTCTGGATGATAGCGGGGTGAACAGGCAGTGGTTCGGGTGGTTGATGTCCTTGATGATCTTTATGGCCTTCCTGTAACATCGGGTGGTGTAGGTGTCCTGGAGGGCAGGTAGTTTGCCACCGGTGATGCGTTGTACAGTCCTCACTACCCTCTGGAGAGCCTTACGGTTGAGGGCGGAGCAGTTGCTGTACCAGGCGGTGATACAGCCCGCCAGGATGCTCTCGATTGTGCATCTGTAGAAGTTTGTGAGTGCTTTTGGTGACAAGCCGAATTTCTTCAGCCTCCTGAGGTTGAAGAGGCGCTGCTGCACCTTCTTCACGACGCTGTCAGTGTGAGTGGACCAATTCAGTTTGTCTGTGATGTGTATGCTGAGGAACTTAAAACTAGCTACCCTCTCCACTACTGTTCCATCGATGTGGATAGGGGGGTGTTCCCTCTGCTGTTTCCTGAAGTCCACAATCATCTCCTTAGTTTTGTTGACGTTGAGTGTGAGGTTATTTTCCTGACACCACACTCCGAGGGCCCTCACCTCCTCCCTGTAGGCCGTCTCGTCATTGTTGGTAATCAAGCCTACCACTGTTGTGTCGTCCGCAAACTTGATGATTGAGTTGGAGGCGTGCGTGGCCACGCAGTCGTGGGTGAACAGGGAGTACAGGAGAGGGCTCAGAACGCACCCTTGTGGGGCCCCCGTGTTGAGGATCAGCGGGGAGGAGATGTTGTTGCCTACCCTCACCACCTGGGGGCGGCCCGTCAGGAAGTCCAGTACCCAGTTGCACAGGGCGGGGTCGAGACCCAGGGTCTCGAGCTTGATGACGAGTTTGGAGGGTACTATGGTGTTGAATGCCGAGCTGTAGTCGATGAACAGCATTCTCACATAGGTATTCCTCTTGTCCAGGTGGGTTAGGGCAGTGTGCAGTGTGGTTGAGATTGCATCGTCTGTGGACCTATTTGGGCGGTAAGCAAATTGGAGTGGGTCTAGGGTGTCAGGTAGGGTGGAGGTGATATGGTCCTTGACTAGTCTCTCAAAGCACTTCATGATGACGGAAGTGAGTGCTACGGGGCGGTAGTCGTTTAGCTCAGTTACCTTAGCCTTCTTGGGAACAGGAACAATGGTGGCCCTCTTGAAGCAAGTGGGAACAGCAGACTGGTATAGGGATTGATTGAATATGTCCGTAAACACACCGGCCAGCTGGTCTGCGCATGCTCTGAGGGCACGGCTGGGGATGCCGTCTGGGCCTGCAGCCTTGCGAGGGTTAACACGTTTAAATGTCTTACTCACCTCGGCTGCAGTGAAGGAGAGACCGCATGTTTTCGTTGCAGGCCGTGTCAGTGGCACTGTATTGTTCTCAAAGCGGGCAAAAAAGTTATTTAGTCTGCCTGGGAGCAAGACATCCTGGTCCGTGACTGGGCTGGGTTTCTTCTTGTAGTCCGTGATTGACTGTAGACCCTGCCACATGCCTCTTGTGTCTGAGCCATTGAATTGAGATTCCACTTTGTCTCTGTACTGACGCTTAGCTTGTTTAATAGCCTTGCGGAGGGAATAGCTGCATTGTTTATATTCGGACATGTTACCAGACACCTTGCCCTGATTAAAAGCAGTGGTTCGCGCTTTCAGTTTCACGCGAACGCTGCCATCAATCCACGGTTTCTGGTTTGGGAATGTTTTTATCGTTGCTATGGGAACGACATCTTCGACACACGTTCTAATGAACTCGCACACCGAATCAGCGTATTCGTCAATATTTCCATCTGACGCAATACGAAACAAGTAGTTGATGCATTAAGCTTAGAAGGGCCTCATATTGCCTCTTAGATAGGGCTTATATTGCTGATTCTCCAGTCCAGTCAGAACCTCCACAAATGGGTGGTGACGTTGGTGTCCCACTTGATAACCCTGAAAGTGATTGTTTTGAGAAGAGCCTTGCTTAAATATGTGTGCCTCCATAATTGCTAAGTTGCAAGATAGTGGTGTTGCAAGTAGTGTTGTGTCAACAGTAGTGTGTGATTTAGAAGAGCTTACTACGGGCTACACTCCTGAACAAGATGTTCTGCCAGTTATGGAGAAATCTGTTATGGAGAAACCTGCTGTAAAGGAGTAGTTTTGAGAACGTTGAAAACCCATTTGCCAGTTTTAACACAGAAACCAAGAAAACAAAGTACTTCAACCAAAAATGGGATGTTGTGGAGCCAGTAGAAGTAGTGTTGGGAGTGAGATATGATAGCAGGGTAAATAAACAAACAGGCATGTATGATCAAGTCCCAGTGAAAGACACGTTTGTATATATTTCTATACTGGAAACATTTACGTTCACGTGTCGCAATTCTGAAATCTGTACGTTTTTGGAAAATGCACCCAGGGATACATCTGTAAGTGATTGGAAAATGCACCCAGGGATACATCTGTAAGTGATTGGAAATCTGTAAGTTTTTGGAAAATGCACCCAGGGATACATCTGTAAGTTTTTGGAAAATGCACCCAGGAATACATCTGTAAGTGATTGGAAAATGCACCCAGGGATACATCTGTGGGAGACACTTATGAAGACTTTTGTGATGGAAGTTATTTTAAGACTCAAATCATAGAAATACTTTACAGATCCAATTGTACTACGATGACTGTGAAACTGCCAACCCGCTTGAATCCAAGCGAGGTGTTCACAAGATATGCACCATTTATTTTGTTCTCAGGAATCTGCCACCCAACTTTAACTCTGCTGTGATGAATATTCATTTATTGTCATTATTTCATTATCAAGAGCTAATGAAATATGACTTTGATGCCATTCTAGAGCCCTTGGTTAATGAGGTTTTGATGCCATTCTAGAGCCCTTGGTTAATGAGGTTTTGATGCCATCCTAGAGCCCTTGTTTAATGAGGCTTTGATGCCATTCTAGAGCC
>NC_060185.1:15098782-15146974 GCF_021184085.1 Oncorhynchus gorbuscha | reverse complement strand
GCCATTCTAGAGCCCTTGGTTAATGAGGCTTTGATGCCATTCTAGAGCCCTTGGTTAATGAGGCTTTGATGCCATTCTAGAGCCCTTGGTTAATGAGACTTTGATTCCATTCTAGAGCCCTTGGTTAATGTGTTTGATGCCATTCTAGAGCCCTTGGTTAATGAGGCTTTGATTCCATTCTAGAGCCCTTGGTTAATGAGGCTTTGATGCCATTCTAGAGCCCTTGGTTAATGAGGCTTTGATGCCATTCTAGAGCCCTTGGTTAATGAGGCTTTGATGCCATTCTAGAGCCCTTGGTTAATGAGGCTTTGATTCCATTCTAGAGCCCTTGGTTAATGAGGCTTTGATGCCATTCTAGAGCCCTTGGTTAATGAGGATTTGATGCCATTCTAGAGCCCTTGGTTAATGAGGCTTTGATTCCATTCTAGAGCCCTTGGTTAATGAGGCTTTGATGCCATTCTAGAGCCCTTGGTTAATGAGGCTTTGATTCCATTCTAGAGCCCTTGGTTAATGAGGCTTTGATGCCATTCTAGAGTCCTTGGTTAATATGGCTTTGATGCCATTCTAGAGCCCTTGGTTAATGAGGCGTTGATGCCATTCTAGAGCCCTTGGTTAATGAGGCTTTGATGCCATTCTAGAGTCCTTGGTTAATATGGCTTTGATGCCATTCTAGAGCCCTTGGTTAATGAGGCTTTGATGCCATTCTAGAGCCCTTGGTTAATGAGGCTTTGATGCCATTCTAGAGCCCTTGGTTAATGAGGCTTTGATTCCATTCTAGAGCCCTTGGTTAATGTGTTTGATGCCATTCTAGAGCCCTTGGTTAATGAGGCTTTGATGCCATTCTAGAGCCCTTGGTTAATGAGGCTTTGATTCCATTCCAGAGCCCTTGGTTAATGAGGCTTTGATGCCATTCTAGAGCCCTTGGTTAATGAGGCTTTGATTCCATTCTAGAGCCCTTGGTTAATGAGGCTTTGATGCCATTCTAGAGCCCTTGGTTAATGAGGCTTTGATGCCATTCTAGAGCCCTTGGTTAATGAGGCTTTGATGCCATTCTAGAGCCCTTGGTTAATGAGGCTTTGATGCCATTCTAGAGCCCTTGGTTAATGAGGCTTTGATGCCATTCTAGAGTCCTTGGTTAATGAGGCTTTGATGCCATTCTAGAGCCCTTGGTTAATGAGGCTTTGATGCCATTCTAGAGTCCTTGGTTAATGAGGCTTTGATGCCATTCTAGAGTCCTTGGTTAATGAGGCTTTGATTCCATTCTAGAGCCCTTGGTTAATGTGTTTGATGCCATTCTAGAGCCCTTGGTTAATGAGGCTTTGATGCCATTCTAGAGTCCTTGGTTAATGAGGCTTTGATGCCATTCTAGAGCCCTTGGTTAATGAGGCTTTGATGCCATTCTAGAGCCCTTGGTTAATGTGTTTGATTCCATTCTAGAGTCATTGGTTAATGAGGCTTTGATGCCATTCTAGAGCCCTTGGTTAATGAGGCTTTGATGCCATTCTAGAGCCCTTGGTTAATGAGGCTTTGATGCCATTCTAGAGCCCTTGGTTAATGAGGCTTTGATGCCATTCTAGAGCCCTTGGTTAATGAGGCTTTGATGCCATTCTAGAGCCCTTGGTTAATGAGGCTTTGATGCCATTCTAGAGCCCTTGGTTAATGAGGCTTTGATGCCATTCTAGAGCCCTTGGTTAATGAGGCTTTGATGCCATTCTAGAGCCCTTGGTTAATGTGTTTGATGCCATTCTAGAGCCCTTGGTTAATGAGGCTTTGATTCCATTCTAGAGCCCTTGGTTAATGTGTTTGATGCCATTCTAGAGCCCTTGGTTAATGAGGCTTTGATGCCATTCTAGAGCCCTTGGTTAATGAGGCTTTGATGCCATTCTAGAGCCCTTGGTTAATGAGGCTTTGATGCCATTCTAGAGCCCTTGGTTAATGAGGCTTTGATGCCATTCTAGAGCCCTTGGTTAATGTGTTTGATGCCATTCTAGAGCCCTTGGTTAATGATGTAAAAGAGCGTCTGCTAAATGACTTAAATGTAAATGTAAAAAAAAAACTGGAGAGTGATGGTGTAAATTTGCCCTTTTCCACTGATAGAATTTATGGCTCTATCTGCCAAATAACCGGAGACAATTTGGGGATGCATGCAGTCCTTCGTTTCTCAGAGTCCATCAGTGGTCATTACTTTTGCCGGTTCTGTTTGATAGAAAAGTCTAATGCTCAGACGGTCTACAGTGAAGATGACCCTAAGATTGTCTTGTGTGGTAAAGATCCATTTGAAATGCATTTGAATCAGTTGCAATCAGACCCACATCTCCCATCTGTATAAGAAAAACTCTAAACTAAATAGTTTGTAGCACTTCCATGTTTGTAGTCATTTTTCTGTGGACATAATGCACAACATTATTGAAGGGTGGCTAAGGTTGAGTTAAAATTGTTGTTTGAATATGTCTCCGAATTGTATTTTTCCTGAAACGTGTGCTTCTCTTTAGAATCTACTCGTTTGACTTGGGGCGCAAAAAGCGTCCAACTAAAGTCATCCTAAAGAAGGGTGGAAATAGATTAACGCTTCATTCCCTTCAAGCTCTATGTCTTGTGAGAAACATTCCCTTGATTTTGGGTGATGTTGTTCTACCAGGAAATTAGAACTGGAATTTGCTGCTCATCTTACTGCAAATAATCAACATAGTCCCCCCCTTTTCTTAGCCAGGGCATGACTGTGTATATGATAAACTTTCAAACAGTTGTACCCCACATAAAAATGTAATACCCAAACATCACTTTATGATATATTACCCAGCATGCAAAAAACAAATCAGTCCTTTATTACATATTTGAGGCAAGCACAAACTCTTTAAGAACACCCTCAACTTCAAGAACCTTACTAAGTCCCTTGCCAAAAAAACACCCATTTGCTGTAGACCATCACTGGGAGACATCACTGTTGGACTGATGAAAGCATTTTCCCTGAGTCATTTTACTGGTGGCGAGGAGTTGGCAGTGTCACTTCAGGTCACTATACAGAAAGCCATTAACTCTACCAGCTGGGATAAGATGGATGGCCCGGAGTACAGAGGGGGACTGTTAGTCTTTTGTTAAATAACTAAGAACATTGTGGTTGACAATATTGTATCCCTAATGCTGGACAAGTTGCATACAGATCATCTGAGTGAACATTACCATGCATTCACTGTGTTTGATGGTGTTGATGACAAAGTTGCTGTCAAAGTTGGTGATCTGAAATTTTATAGGCCTTTTATGTTGTTCCTTTGTTTGACATGATTAAGTAATAGTCAGATTTTTGGAACATTGAATACCTAGTCTTACGAGGACTCCCACTTGTGTTAAATAGCAACTCTCTTGTTATAGCAAATACTCTTGTTCTCAAATAATACATGTACTGAGGTGCATGTGAGGCACTGATTTCATTCTGATGCACCTTCTTTTTGTGGCCTAAATATATTAAACAAAGCAGAGTCACTACTCTTGTAACAAATCCTTTATTGCTCCAGTTTAACTCAACTATATAATATGTGTGCGATGTTGCTGGGTTCAGATCACAGTTAGAGTTAAGGTGGATACAATTAGATTGACACTTGCACTGTTTCTAGCATGGCCATAGTGAAGATCGGTTATCTTGTTGGAGGTGTGTGTATTTATGTGAGTGATGCCCATAGTGAAGATCGGTTATCTTGTTGGAGGTGTGTGTATTTATGTGAGTGATGCCCATAGTGAAGATCGGTTATCTTGATGGAGGTGTGTGTATTATGTGAGTGATGCCCATAGTGAAGGTCGGTTATCTTTTGATGGAGGTGTGTGTATTTATGTGAGTGATGCCCATAGTGAAGATCAGTTATCTTGTTGGAGGTGTGTGTATTTATGTGAGTGATGCCCATAGTGAAGGTCGGTTATCTTGATGGAGGTGTGTGTATTATGTGAGTGATGCCCATAGTGAAGATCGGTTATCTTGTTGGAGGTGTGTGTATTTATGTGAGTAATGCCCATAGTGAAGATCGGTTATCTTGTTGGAGGTGTGTGTATTTATGTGAGTAATGCCCATAGTGAAGATCGGTTATCTTGTTGGAGGTGTGTGTATTTATGTGAGTGATGCCCATAGTGAAGATGGGTTATCTTGTTGGAGGTGTGTGTATTTATGTGAGTGATGCCCATAGTGAAGATCGGTTATCTTGTTGGAGGTGTGTGTATTTATGTGAGTGATGCCCATAGTGAAGATTGGTTATCTTGATGGAGGTGTGTGTATTTATGTGAGTGATGCCCATAGTGAAGATCGGTTATCTTGTTGGAGGTGTGTGTATTTATGTGAGTGATCGGTTATCACGCGGACTAGGTACCCTCTGAGAAGAAAACCAACGAATACACGGATACTGTGACTGAGTTCATCAGGAAGTGTATGGGGGATGTTGTACCCACTGTGACTATTAAAACCTACCCAAACCATAAACTGTGGATAGACGGCAGCACGAACAACCGCATTTAACCATGGCTATGTGACTGGGAATAATGACCAAATACAAACAGTGTAGTTATTCCCTCTTTACGTCAATCAAACAGGCAAAACGTAAGTGGAGTCACAGTTCAACGGCTCAGACACGAGAGAGACGTATATGGCATAGTCTACAGACAATCATGGACTACTATTTTCAAGTCTCTCCAGAGATGTTCGATTGGGTTCAAGTCCGGGCTCTGGCTGGGCCGCTCAAGGACATTCAGAGTCCCAAAGCCACTCCTGCGTTAGTCTTGGCTGTGTGCTTAGGGTAATTGTGCTGTTGGAAGGTGGACCTTCAACCTAGTCCTTAGGTCCTGAATGCTCTGAAGCAGGTTTTCAACAATGATCTCTCTGTACTTTGCTCTGTTCATCTGTCCCTCGAGCCTGACTAGTCTCCCAGTCCCTGCCACTGAAAAACAACTCTTTATCATGATGCTGCCTCCACCATGCTTCACCATAGGGATGGTGCCAGGTTTCCACCAGACGTGATGCTTGGCATTCAGACCGAAGAGTTCAATCCTGCTTTCATCAGACCAGAGAATCTTGTTTCTGATGGTCTGACAGTCCTTTAGGGGCTTTCCATTTGGCCACTCTACCATAAAGGCCCGAGCCAGGTGCCATGAAGCCGGCTCAGCGCGTCTGGTCTCCAGTGTGTCTCCTCGGGCCGGTGTACATGGCACCAGCCTTTTACGCATGGTGTCCCCGGGTTCAGCCCAGTGCTGGCTATTCCACCTCGCCGCACTGGCCTGGCTACGGGGAGCATTCAACCAGGTAAGGTTGGGCAGGCTCGGTGCTCAAGAGCTCCAGTGCGCCTTCACGGTCCGGTCTATCCGGCGCCACCTCCACGCACCAGCCCTCCAGTGGCAGCCCCCCGCACCAGGCTGTCTCTCCGTCTTCTCCCTACAGGTGCCTTCCTCCTGCCCAGCGCTGCCAGTGTCTCCCGTCTGTCCTGAGCTGCCCAGAGTCTCCCGTCTGTCCTGAGCTGCCAGAGTCTCCCGTCTGTCCTGAGCTGCCAGAGTCTCCCGTCTGTCCTGAGCTGCCAGAGTCTCCCGTCTGTCCTGAGCTGCCAGAGTCTCCCGTCTGTCCTGAGCTGCCAGAGTCTCCCGTCTGTCCTGAGCTGCCAGAGTCTCCCGTCTGTCCTGAGCTGCCAGAGTCTCCCGTCTGTCCTGAGCTGCCAAAGTCTCCCGTCTGTCCTGAGCTGCCAGCCAGAGTCTCCCGTCTGTCCTGAGCTGCCAGAGTCTCCCGTCTGTCCTGAGCTGCCAGAGTCTCCCGTCTGTCCTGAGCTGCCAGAGTCTCCCGTCTGTCCACGGAGGCGGGCTAAGAGGCAGACAAGGACTATGGTGAAGTGGGGTCCATGTCCCGCGCCAGAGCCGCCACTGCGGACAGACACCCACCCAGACCCTCCCGTATAGTTTCATGTTTTGCGGCCGGAGTCCGTACCTTTGGGATGGGGTACTGTCACGTTCTGACCTTAGTTCTGTTATTATATCTTTGTTTTAGTATGGTCAGGGCGTGAGTTGGGTGGGCAGTCTATGTTTGTTTTCGTATGTTGGTTTTTGAGTTCGGCCTAGTATGGTTCTCAATCAGAGGCAGCTGTCAATTGTTGTCCCTGATTGAGAATCATACTTAGGTAGCCTGGGTTTCACTTTTGGTTTGTGGGTGTTTGTTTTCCGTGTGAGTGTTTGTTCCACACGGTACAGTTTTCGGTTTTGTATATTCACGTCATCGTTTGTTGTTTTGTTCGAGTGTTCTATTGTCTTTATTAAAAAACATTATGGACACTTACCACGCTGCGTTTTGGTCCTCCGACAAAAACCCTTACAAATACTTATTTCATAAAGTTACGCAACACCCAATGCTCCTATGTGAAAAAGTATTTGCCCCCTAACACTCAATAACTGGTTGTGCCACCTTTAGCTGCAATGACTGCAACCAAACGCTTCCTGTAGCTGTTGACCAGTCTCTCACGTTACTGAGGAGATATTTTGGCCCACTCTTCCATGTAGAACTGATTTAACTCAACCACCTTTGTGGGATTTCAAGCATGAGCTGCTTGTTTCACGTCCTGCTACAACATCTCAATTGTATGTTGACTTGATTGTGTGTTTTGGATCATTGTCTTGCTGCATGACCCATCTGCACTTTAGCTTCAGCTCACAGAAAGATGGCCTGACATCCTCCTGTAGAATTCTCTGATACAGAGCAGAATTCATGGTTCCAAAACGTTGAGTCAAGTTTGCCAAAAAGCACCTGGAAGCACGTGGATGATCATCAAGACTCTTGGAAGAATGTTCTATGGACAGCTGAGTATCACTTTTTGGATGACATGGGTCCCATTATGTCAGGCAAAATCCAAACACTGCATTCCACAGTAAGAACCTCATACCAACGGTCAAGGATGGTGGTGGTAGTGTGATGGTTTGGGGATGCTTTGAGCTGACAGCTGATTGTCCGTTTGTTATCTGTTTGACAGAGTGAGGGGAGGACAGCTGATTGTCTGTTATCTGTTTGACAGAGTGAGGGGAGGACAGCTGATTGTCTGTTATCTGTTTGACAGAGTGAGGGGAAGACAGCTGATTGTCTGTTATCTGTTTGACAGAGTGAGGGGAAGACAGCTGATTGTCTGTTATCTGTTTGACAGAGTGAGGGGAGGACAGCAGATTGTCTGTTATCTGTTTGACAGAGTGAGGGGAAGACAGCTGATTGTCTGTTATCTGTTTGACAGAGTGAGGGGTGGACAGCTGATTGTCTGTTATCTGTTTGACAGAGTGAGGGGAAGACAGCTGACTGTCTGTTATCTGTTTGACAGAGTGAGGGGAGGACAGCAGATGGTCAATCTGTTATCTGTTTGACAGAGTGAGGGGAGGACCGCTGATTGTCTGTTATCTGTTTGACAGAGTGAGGGGTGGACAGCTGATTGTCTGTTATCTGTTTGACAGAGTGAGGGGAGGACAGCTGATTGTCTGTCTGTTATCTGTATTACGGAGTGAGGGAAGGACCGCTGATTGTCAATCTGTTATCTGTTTGACAGAGTGAGGGGAGGACAGCTGATTGTCAATCTGTTATCTGTTTGACAGAGTGAGGGGAGGACAGCTGATTGTCAATCTGTTATCTGTTTGACAGAGTGAGGGGAGGACCACTGATTGTCTGTTATCTGTTTGACAGAGTGAGGGGAGGACAGCTGATTGTCTGTTATGTGTTTGACAGAGTGAGGGGAGGACAGCTGATTGTCTGTTATCTGTTTGACAGAGTGAGGGGTGGACAGCTGATTGTCTGTTATCTGTTTGACAGAGTGAGGGGAGGACAGCTGATTGTCTGTTATCTGTTTGACAGAGTGAGGGGAGGACAGCTGATTGTCTGTCTGTTATCTGTATTATGGAGTGAGGGGAGGACAGCTGATTGTCTGTTATCTGTTTGACAGAGTGAGGAGAGGACAGCTGATTGTCTATCTGTTATCTGTTTTACAGACTGAGGGGAGGACAGCTGATTGTCTGTTATCTGTTTGACAGAGTGAGGGGTGGACAGCTGATTGTCTGTTATCTGTTTGACAGAGTGAGGGGAGGACAGCAGATTGTCAATCTGTTATCTGTTTGACAGAGTGAGGGGAGGACCGCTGATTGTCTGTTATCTGTTTGACAGAGTGAGGGGTGGACAGCTGATTGTCTGTTATCTGTTTGACAGAGTGAGGGGAGGACAGCTGATTGTCTGTCTGTTATCTGTATTACGGAGTGAGGGAAGGACCGCTGATTGTCAATCTGTTATCTGTTTGACAGAGTGAGGGGAGGACAGCTGATTGTCAATCTGTTATCTGTTTGACAGAGTGAGGGGAGGACAGCTGATTGTCTGTTATCTGTTTGACAGAGTGAGGAGAGGACAGCTGATTTTCTATCTGTTATCTGTTTTACAGACTGAGGGGAGGACAGCTGATTGTCTGTTATCTGTTTGACAGAGTGAGGGGTGGACAGCTGATTGTCTGTTATCTGTTTGACAGAGTGAGGGGAGGACAGCAGATTGTCAATCTGTTATCTGTTTGACAGAGTGAGGGGAGGACCGCTGATTGTCTGTTATCTGTTTGACAGAGTGAGGGGTGGACAGCTGATTGTCTGTTATCTGTATTACGGAGTGAGGGAAGGACCGCTGATTGTCAATCTGTTATCTGTTTGACAGAGTGAGGGGAGGACAGCTGATTGTCAATCTGTTATCTGTTTGACAGAGTGAGGGGAGGACAGCTGATTGTCAATCTGTTATCTGTTTGACAGAGTGAGGGGTGGACAGCTGATTGTCTGTTATCTGTTTGACAGAGTGAGGGGAGGACAGCTGATTGTCTGTTATCTGTTTGACAGAGTGAGGGGAGGACAGCTGATTGTCTGTCTGTTATCTGTATTATGGAGTGAGGGGAGGACAGCTGATTGTCTGTTATCTGTTTGACAGAGTGAGGAGAGGACAGCTGATTGTCTATCTGTTATCTGTTTGACAGAGTGAGGGGAGGACCGCTGATTGTCTGTTATCTGTTTGACAGAGTGAGGGGTGGACAGCTGATTGTCTGTTATCTGTATTACGGAGTGAGGGAAGGACCGCTGATTGTCAATCTGTTATCTGTTTGACAGAGTGAGGGGAGGACAGCTGATTGTCAATCTGTTATCTGTTTGACAGAGTGAGGGGAGGACAGCTGATTGTCAATCTGTTATCTGTTTGACAGAGTGAGGGGTGGACAGCTGATTGTCTGTTATCTGTTTGACAGAGTGAGGGGAGGACAGCTGATTGTCTGTTATCTGTTTGACAGAGTGAGGGGAGGACAGCTGATTGTCTGTCTGTTATCTGTATTATGGAGTGAGGGGAGGACAGCTGATTGTCTGTTATCTGTTTGACAGAGTGAGGAGAGGACAGCTGATTGTCTATCTGTTATCTGTTTTACAGACTGAGGGGAGGACAGCTGATTGTCTGTTATCTGTTTGACAGAGTGAGGGGTGGACAGCTGATTGTCTGTTATCTGTTTGACAGAGTGAGGGGAGGACAGCTGATTGTCTGTTATCTGTTTGACAGAGTGAGGGGAGGACCGCTGATTGTCAGTCTGTTATCTGTTTGACAGAGTGAGGGGTGGACAGCTGATTGTCTGTTATCTGTTTGACAGAGTGAGGGGAGGACAGCTGATTGTCTGTTATCTGTTTGACAGAGTGAGGGGAGGACAGCTGATTGTCTGTTATCTGTTTGACAGAGTGAGGGGAGGACAGCTGATTGTCAATCTGTTATCTGTTTGACAGAGTGAGGGAGGACAGCTGATTGTCTGTCTGTTATCTGTATTACGGAGTGAGGGGAGGACCGCTGATTGTCAATCTGTTATCTGTATTACGGAGTGAGGGGTGGACAGCTAATTGTCTGTTATCTGTTTGACAGAGTGAGGGGAGGACAGCTGATTGTCTGTTATCTTTTTGACAGAGTGAGGGGAGGACCGCTCATTGTCTGTTATCTGTTTGACAGAGTGAGGGGAGGACAGCTGATTGTCTGTCTGTTATCTGTATTACGGAGTGAGGGGAGGACCGCTGATTGTCAATCTGTTATCTGTTTGACAGAGTGAGGGGAGGACAGCTGATTGTCAATCTGTTATCTGTTTGACAGAGTGAGGGGAGGACCGCTGATTGTCTGTCTGTTATCTGTATTACGGAGTGAGGGGTGGACAGCTAATTGTCTGTTATCTGTTTGACAGAGTGAGGGGAGGACAGCTGATTGTCTGTCTGTTATCTGTATTACGGAGTGAGGGGAGGACCGCTGATTGTCAATCTGTTATCTGTTTGACAGAGTGAGGGGAGGACAGCTGATTGTCAATCTGTTATCTGTTTGACAGAGTGAGGGGAGGACAGCTGATTGTCTGTCTGTTATCTGTATTACGGAGTGAGGGGAGGACCGCTGATTGTCAATCTGTTATCTGTATTACGGAGTGAGGGGAGGACAGCTGATTGTCAATCTGTTATCTGTTTGACAGAGTGAGGGGAGGACAGCTGATTGTCAATCTGTTATCTGTTTGACAGAGTGAGGGGAGGACAGCTGATTGTCTGTTATCTGTTTGACAGAGTGAGGAGAGGACAGCTGATTGTCTATCTGTTATCTGTTTTACAGACTGAGGGGAGGACAGCTGATTGTCTGTTATCTGTTTGACAGAGTGAGGGGTGGACAGCTGATTGTCTGTTATCTGTTTGACAGAGTGAGGGGAGGACAGCTGATTGTCTGTTATCTGTTTGACAGAGTGAGGGGAGGACCGCTGATTGTCAGTCTGTTATCTGTTTGACAGAGTGAGGGGTGGACAGCTGATTGTCTGTTATCTGTTTGACAGAGTGAGGGGAGGACAGCTGATTGTCTGTTATCTGTTTGACAGAGTGAGGGGAGGACAGCTGATTGTCTGTTATCTGTTTGACAGAGTGAGGGGAGGACAGCTGATTGTCTGTTATCTGTTTGACAGAGTGAGGGGAGGACAGCTGATTGTCTGTTATCTGTTTGACAGAGTGAGGGGAGGACAGCTGATTGTCAATCTGTTATCTGTTTGACAGAGTGAGGGGAGGACAGCTGATTGTCTGTCTGTTATCTGTATTACGGAGTGAGGGGAGGACCGCTGATTGTCAATCTGTTATCTGTATTACGGAGTGAGGGGTGGACAGCTAATTGTCTGTTATCTGTTTGACAGAGTGAGGGGAGGACAGCTGATTGTCTGTTATCTTTTTGACAGAGTGAGGGGAGGACCGCTCATTGTCTGTTATCTGTTTGACAGAGTGAGGGGAGGACAGCTGATTGTCTGTCTGTTATCTGTATTACGGAGTGAGGGGAGGACCGCTGATTGTCAATCTGTTATCTGTTTGACAGAGTGAGGGGAGGACAGCTGATTGTCAATCTGTTATCTGTTTGACAGAGTGAGGGGAGGACCGCTGATTGTCTGTCTGTTATCTGTATTACGGAGTGAGGGGTGGACAGCTAATTGTCTGTTATCTGTTTGACAGAGTGAGGGGAGGACAGCTGATTGTCTGTCTGTTATCTGTATTACGGAGTGAGGGGAGGACCGCTGATTGTCAATCTGTTATCTGTTTGACAGAGTGAGGGGAGGACAGCTGATTGTCAATCTGTTATCTGTTTGACAGAGTGAGGGGAGGACAGCTGATTGTCTGTCTGTTATCTGTATTACGGAGTGAGGGGAGGACCGCTGATTGTCAATCTGTTATCTGTATTACGGAGTGAGGGGTGGACAGCAGATTGTCTGTTATCTGTTTGACAGAGTGAGGGGAGGACCGCTGATTGTTATCTGTTTGACAGAGTGAGGGGAGGACAGCTGATTGTCTGTTATCTGTTTGACAGAGTGAGGAGAGGACAGCTGATTGTCTATCTGTTATCTGTTTTACAGACTGAGGGGAGGACAGCTGATTGTCTGTTATCTGTTTGACAGAGTGAGGGGTGGACAGCTGATTGTCTGTTATCTGTTTGACAGAGTGAGGGGAGGACAGCTGATTGTCTGTTATCTGTTTGACAGAGTGAGGGGTGGACAGCTGATTGTCTATCTGTTATCTGTTTTACAGACAGAGGGGAGGACAGCTGATTGTCTGTTATCTGTTTGACAGAGTGAGGGGTGGACAGCTGATTGTCTGTTGTCTGTTTGACAGAGTGAGGGGAGGACAGCTGATTGTCTGTTATCTGTTTGACAGAGTGAGGGGAAGACAGCTGATTGTCTGTTATCTGTTTGACAGAGTGAGGGGAAGACAGCTGATTGTCTGTTATCTGTTTGACAGAGTGAGGGGAGGACAGCTGATTATCTGTTATCTGTTTGACAGAGTGAGGGGAGGACAGCAGATTGTCTGTTATCTGTTTGACAGAGTGAGGGGAAGACAGCTGATTGTCTTTTATCTGTTTGACAGAGTGAGGGGTGGACAGCTGATTGTCTGTTATCTGTTTGACAGAGTGAGGGGAAGACAGCTGATTGTCTGTTATCTGTTTGACAGAGTGAGGGGAGGACAGCAGATTGTCAATCTGTTATCTGTTTGACAGAGTGAGGGGAGGACCGCTGATTGTCTGTTATCTGTTTGACAGAGTGAGGGGTGGACAGCTGATTGTCTGTTATCTGTTTGACAGAGTGAGGGGAGGACAGCTGATTGTCTGTCTGTTATCTGTATTACGGAGTGAGGGAAGGACCGCTGATTGTCAATCTGTTATCTGTTTGACAGAGTGAGGGGAGGACAGCTGATTGTCAATCTGTTATCTGTTTGACAGAGTGAGGGGAGGACAGCTGATTGTCAATCTGTTATCTGTTTTACAGACTGAGGGGAGGACAGCTGATTGTCTGTTATCTGTTTGACAGAGTGAGGGGTGGACAGCTGATTGTCTGTTATCTGTTTGACAGAGTGAGGGGAGGACAGCTGATTGTCTGTTATCTGTTTGACAGAGTGAGGGGTGGACAGCTGATTGTCTATCTGTTATCTGTTTTACAGACTGAGGGGAGGACAGCTGATTGTCTGTTATCTGTTTGACAGAGTGAGGGGTGGACAGCTGATTGTCTGTTATCTGTTTGACAGAGTGAGGGGTGGACAGCTGATTGTCTGTTATCTGTTTGACAGAGTGAGGGGAGGACAGCTGATTGTCTGTTATCAGTTTGACAGAGTGAGGGGAGGACCGCTGATTGTCTGTTATCTGTTTGACAGAGTGAGGGGGGGACAGCTGATTGTCTGTTATCTGTTTGACAGAGTGAGGGGAGGACAGCTGATTGTCTGTCTGTTATCTGTATTACGGAGTGAGGGGAGGACCGCTGATTGTCAATCTGTTATCTTTATTACGGAGTGAGGGGAGGACAGCTGATTGTCTGTTATCTGTTTGACAGAGTGAGGAGAGGACAGCTGATTGTCTATCTGTTATCTGTTTTACAGACTGAGGGGAGGACAGCTGATTGTCTGTTATCTGTTTGACAGAGTGAGGGGTGGACAGCTGATTGTCTGTTATCTGTTTGACAGAGTGAGGGGAGGACAGCTGATTGTCTGTTATCTGTTTGACAGAGTGAGGGGAGGACAGCTGATTGTCTGTTATTTGTTTGACAGAGTGAGGGGAGGACAGCTGATTGTCTGTTATCTGTTTGACAGAGTGAGGGGAGGACAGCTGATTGTCTGTTATCTGTTTGACAGAGTGAGGGGAGGACAGCTGATTGTCAATCTGTTATCTGTTTGACAGAGTGAGGGGAGGACAGCTGATTGTCTGTTATCTGTTTGACAGAGTGAGGGGAGGACAGCTGATTGTCTGTCTGTTATCTGTATTACGGAGTGAGGGGAGGACCGCTGATTGTCAATCTGTTATCTGTATTACTGAGTGAGGGGTGGACAGCTAATTGTCTGTTATCTGTTTGACAGAGTGAGGGGAGGACAGCTGATTATCTGTCTGTTATCTGTTTGACAGAGTGAGGGGAGGACAGCTGATTGTCTGTTATCTGTTTGACAGAGTGAGGGGAGGACAGCTGATTGTCTGTTATCTGTTTGACAGAGTGAGGGGAGGACAGCTGATTATCTGTTATCTGTTTGACAGAGTGAGGGGAAGAAAGAGGACAGAGTGAGGGGAAGAAAGAGGAGAGAGTGAGGGGAAGAAAGAGAGAGTAAGGGGAAGAAAGAGGAGAGAGTAAGGGGAAGAAAGAGGAGAGAGTAAGGGGAAGAAAGAGGAGAGAGTAAGGGGAAGAAAGAGGAGAGAGTGAGGGGAAGAAAGATGAGAGAGTGAGGGGAAGGAAGAGGAGAGAGTGAGGGGAAGAAAGAGGAGAGAGTGAGGGGAAGAAAGAGGAGAGAGTGAGGGGAAGAAAGAGGAGAGAGTGAGGGGAAGAAAGAGGAGAGAGTGAGGGGAAGGAAGAGGAGAGAGTGAGGGGAAGAAAGAGGAGAGAGTAAGGGGAAGAAAGAGGAGAGAGTAAGGGGAAGAAAGAGGAGAGAGTAAGGGGAAGAAAGAGGAGAGAGTGAGGGAAGGAAGAGGAGAGAGTGAGGGGAAGAAAGAGGAGAGAGTGAGGGGAAGGAAGAGGAGAGAGTGAGGGGAAGAAAGAGGAGAGAGTGAGGGGAAGGAAGAGGAGAGAGTGAGGGGAAGGAAGAGGAGAGAGTAAGGGGAAGAAAGAGGAGAGAGTGAGGGGAAGAAAGAGGAGAGAGTGAGGGGAAGGAAGAGGAGAGAGTGAGGGGAAGAAAGAGGAGAGAGAGAGGGAAGAAAGAGGAGAGAGTGAGGGGAAGGAAGAGGAGAGAGTAAGGGAAGAAAGAGGAGAGAGTGAGGGGAAGGAAGAGGAGAGAGTAAGGGGAAGAAAGAGGAGAGAGTGAGGGGAAGGAAGAGGAGAGAGTGAGGGGAAGAAAGAGGAGAGAGTGAGGGGAAGAAAGAGGAGAGAGTGAGGGGAAGAAAGAGGAGAGAGTGAGGGGAAGAAAGAGGAGAGAGAGACATGTAGAGACAGAGAGAGATAAAAAGAGAGAGATGTAGAGAGAGAGATTATCTACCTCACATGCTTTGGCAATGTTAACATGTTTCCCATGCCAATAAAGCCCCTTGAATTGAATTGAATTGAGAGAGAGAAAGAGAGAGATGTAGAGACGGAGGTTGAGAACGAGAGAGATAAAAAGAGAGATGTAGAGGTAGAGAGACAGAGGTAGAGAAATAGAGAGAGATAAAGAGAGATGTAGAGACAGATGTAGAGGTAGAGAGAGAGGGGGGAGAGAGAGTGATAAGTAGGGAGAGACTATGAGTTTGATTGAGTGTGACATACTTAATAACTCATCTCAGTGAGTTAAATGGTAAATGGAGGGACACTGTCACCCACAGCCTCTAGGAGTCACTGTCACACTGTGGGCCTGAGCATGGGTGTCACTGTGGGCCTGAGCATGGGTGTCACTGTCGGCCTGAGCATGGGTGTCACTGTGGGCCTGAGCATGGGTGTCACTGTGCATGGGTGGTGGTGGTGTGTGTGTTGTGTTTTGAGCCTGAAATAGTCCATACTCCTTTGGGAGTGAGGCAGCATAATGTTACAACACAGGTACATCTCTTCTTTTAGACCCACAGGAGAGAGGAGAGAAAGAGAGAGGGAGGAGAGAGATGGAGAGAAAGAGAGAGGGAGGAGAGAGAAGGAGAGAAAGAAAGAGGGAGGAGAGAGAAGGAGAGAAAGAGAGAGGGTTGAGAGAGAAGGAGGGAAAGAAAGAGGGAGGAGAGAGAAGGAGAGAAAGAGAGGGAGGAGAGAAAGAGAGAGAAGGAGAGAGAGAGAAGGAGAGAGAGAGAGGGAGGAGAAAGGAGAGAAAGAGAGATGGAGGGGAGAGAAGGAGAGAAAGAGAGAGGGAGGGGAGAGAAGGAGAGAAAGAGAGATGGAGGGGAGAGAAGGAGAGAAAGAGAGGGAGGAGAGAGAAGGAGAGAAAGACATAGGGAGGAGAGAGAAGGAGAGAAAGAGAGAAGGAGAGAGAGAGAGGGAGGGGAGAGAAGGAGAGAAAGAGGGAGTGAAAGAGAGAGGGAGTGAAAGAGAGAGGGGGGAGAGGGGGGAGTGAAAGAGAGAGGGAGGAGAGGGGAGTGAAAGAGAGAGGGGGAGAGGGGGAGTGAAAGAGAGAGGGAGGAGAGGGGGAGTGAAAGAGAGAGGGGGAGAGGGGGAGTGAAAGAGAGAGGGAGGAGAGGGGGAGTGAAAGAGAGAGGAGGAGAGAGGAAGTGAAAGAGAGAGGGAGGAGAGGGGGAGTGAAAGAGAGGGAGGAGAGAAAGAGAGAGGGAGGAGAGAGAAGGAGAGAAAGAGAGAGATAGGTAGGGGTGAGAAAGAGAGACAGAGAGAGGGAGGGATGAGAGAGGAAGAGAGAGGGAGTGGAGAGAAAGAGAGACAGAGAGGGAGGGGTGAGAGAGGAAGAGAGAGGGAGGGAGGGTAGAGAAAGAGAGACAGAGAGTGAGGGGAAAGAGAGTGCCATTGTATTCTCTCTTGAACTTTTATTCTAAGCACAGGAGTTGTTTCAAAAGCCAGTTCTCCTGTCATCTAAACACAGGCAGTACAAACCAGCTGATGAGGTAGTGGAGCATCTGTCCTATGGGGATTGAGCAGGAAGCTGTACGCACCAATCAGCAGTGCTGTGATGAAACAGTAGTTTGACCCATAAGAGAGGCTGACACAGCAGTGGATTACGGATGATGCATTAGCTATGTATTACTGTCTAATTGAGGGAGTTGACTTACCAGTGGGATGCAGTAAAAGCTCTACTGTCATTGTTCTGTGAGTGGTCTACTGTTGGTCTGCTGTTGCCATGGCTCCCTGAACAATCCCACTGCTAGACTGCTAGACATTTCAAAACAATGTTCTCTGTCCTCAGTGCATCTGGGACAGCTGGGTGAGCAATAGATTCACTGTGGTTCTGACAGAATTTGAAAGGGAGTGATGAGTGGGGGTGGGGGGCGATGGGGGTTCATGTTTTGGATATAAATACAGCCCGAGTCTAGAAGTGCCATGCTGACTCATATCAAACTGGGTCAGTGGGGCTTTTAACAATGACATTTTGCCACAGAGCGCTTCACAGTGAGATCAGACTGCTAACTACAGTATACTTCTGGGAGCACCATAAGTATAATGGCCTTCTAAAAACGTTGCCACAACTAAGATGTAGCTAGCGAAGCATGATGAGGAGGATGTGGCACATGCTGCAGGATCCACATCAACCACATTGCTGCTGTCTTTTCATGTCAATCTTTACAAATGTTTGATCCTGATCAAAACTTTCCACCACTAACATCAGACAGGTACGCTCTCTATCTCTCTCTATCTCTCTCTCTATCTCTCTATATCTCTCTCTCTGTCTCTCTATCTCTCTATCTCTCTCTATCTCTCTGGTCTAATTCACATCATCAAAGACTGGACTATCTCTCTCTATCTCTCTCGATCTCTCTATATCTCTCTCTCTATCTGGTCTAATTCACACCATCAAAGACTGGACTATCTCTCTCTATCTCTCTCTATCTCTCTCTATTTGGTCTAATTCACACCATCAAAGACTGGACTATCTCTCTCTCTATCTCTGGTCTAAATCACACCATCAAAGACTGGACTATCTCTCTATCTCTCTCTCTGGTCTAAATCACACCATCAAAGACTGGACTATCTCTCTCTATCTATCTCTCTGGTCTAAATTACAACATCAAAGACTGGACTATCTCTCTCTATCTCTCTGGTCTAAATCACACCATCAAAGACTGGACTATCTCTCTCTCTATCTCTCTGATCTAAATCACACCATCAAAGACTGGACTATCTCTCTCTATCTATCTCTCTGGTCTAAATCACACCATCAAAGACTGGACTATCTCTCTCTCTATCTCTCTGGTCTAAATCACACCATCAAAGACTGGACTATCTCTCTCTATCTATCTCTCTGGTCTAAATCACACCATCAAAGACTGGACTATCTCTCTCTATCTCTCTGGTCTAATTCACATCATCAAAGACTGGACTATCTCTCTCTATCTCTGGTCTAAATCACACCATCAAAGACTGGACTATCTCTCTCTATCTATCTGGTCTAAATCACACCATCAAAGACTGGACTATCTCTCTCTATCTATCTCTCTGGTCTAAATCACACCATCAAAGACTGGACTATCTCTCTCTATCTCTGGTCTAAATCACACCATCAAAGACTGGACTATCTCTCTCTATCTATCTGGTCTAAATCACACCATCAAAGACTGGACTATCTCTCTCTATCTATCTCTCTGGTCTAAATCACACCATCAAAGACTGGACTATCTCTCTCTATCTATCTCTCTGGTCTAAATCACACCATCAAAGACTGGACTATCTCTCTTTCTATCTCTCTGGTCTAAATCACACCATCCAATACTGGACTATCTCTCTCTATCTATCTCTCTGGTCTAAATCACACCATCAAAGACTGGACTATCTCTCTCTATCTATCTCTCTGGTCTAAATCACACCATCAAAGACTGGACTATCTCTCTCTATCTCTCTGGTCTAATTCACATCATCAAAGACTGGACTATCTCTTTCTCTCTATCTCTCTGGTCTAAATCACACCATCAAAGACTGGACTATCTCTCTCTATCTATCTCTCTGGTCTAAATCACACCATCAAAGACTGGACTATCTCTCTCTCTGGTCTAAATCACACCATTAAAGACTGGACTATCTCTCTCTATCTATCTGGTCTAAATCACACCATCCAATACTGGACTATCTCTCTCTATCTATCTCTCTGGTCTAAATCACACCATCAAAGACTGGACTATCTCTCTCTATCTATCTCTCTGGTCTAAATCACACCATCAAAGACTGGACTATCTCTCTCTATCTATCTGGTCTAAATCACACCATCAAAGACTGGACTATCTCTCTCTATCTCTCTGGTCTAAATCACACCATCAAAGACTGGACTATCTCTCTCTATCTATCTCTCTGGTCTAAATCACACCATCAAAGACTGGACTATCTCTCTCTATCTACCTCTCTGGTCTAAATCACACCATCAAAGACTGGACTATCTCTCTCTCTATCTCTCTGGTCTAAATCACACCATCAAAGACTGGACTATCTCTCTCTATCTCTCTCTCTGGTCTAAATCACACCATCAAAGACTGGACTATCTCTCTCTCTATCTCTCTGGTCTAAATCACACCATCAAAGACTGGACTATCTCTCTCTATCTCTCTGGTCTAAATCACACCATCAAAGACTGGACTATCTCTCTCTATCTCTGGTCTAAATCACACCATCAAAGACTGGACTATCTCTCTCTATCTCTGGTCTAAATCTCACCATCAAAGACTGGACTATCTCTCTCTATCTCTCTGGTCTAAATCACACCATCAAAGACTGGACTATCTCTCTCTATCTCTGGTCTAAATCACACCATCAAAGACTGGACTATCTCTCTCTATCTCTGGTCTAAATCTCACCATCAAAGACTGGACTATCTCTCTCTATCTCTCTGGTCTAAATCACACCATCAAAGACTGGACTATCTCTCTATCTATCTCTCTGGTCTAAATCACACCATCAAAGACTGGACTATCTCTCTCTATCTATCTCTCTGGTCTAAATCACACCATCAAAGACTGGACTATCTCTCTCTATCTCTCTGGTCTAATTCACATCATCAAAGACTGGACTATCTCTTTCTCTCTATCTCTCTGGTCTAAATCACACCATCAAAGACTGGACTATCTCTCTCTATCTCTCTGGTCTAAATCACACCATCAAAGACTGGACTATCTCTCTCTATCTATCTCTCTGGTCTAAATCACACCATCAAAGACTGGACTATCTCTCTCTATCTCTGGTCTAAATCACACCATCAAAGACTGGACTATCTCTCTCTATCTATCTGGTCTAAATCACACCATCAAAGACTGGACTATCTCTCTCTATCTATCTCTCTGGTCTAAATCACACCATCAAAGACTGGACTATCTCTCTATCTATCTCTCTGGTCTAAATCACACCATCAAAGACTGGACTATCTCTCTTTCTATCTCTCTGGTCTAAATCACACCATCCAATACTGGACTATCTCTCTCTATCTATCTCTCTGGTCTAAATCACACCATCAAAGACTGGACTATCTCTCTCTATCTATCTCTCTGGTCTAAATCACACCATCAAAGACTGGACTATCTCTCTCTATCTCTCTGGTCTAATTCACATCATCAAAGACTGGACTATCTCTTTCTCTCTATCTCTCTGGTCTAAATCACACCATCAAAGACTGGACTATCTCTCTCTATCTATCTCTCTGGTCTAAATCACACCATCAAAGACTGGACTATCTCTCTCTCTGGTCTAAATCACACCATTAAAGACTGGACTATCTCTCTCTATCTATCTGGTCTAAATCACACCATCCAATACTGGACTATCTCTCTCTATCTATCTCTCTGGTCTAAATCACACCATCAAAGACTGGACTATCTCTCTCTATCTATCTCTCTGGTCTAAATCACACCATCAAAGACTGGACTATCTCTCTCTATCTATCTGGTCTAAATCACACCATCAAAGACTGGACTATCTCTCTCTCTATCTCTCTGGTCTAAATCACACCATCAAAGACTGGACTATCTCTCTCTATCTATCTCTCTGGTCTAAATCACACCATCAAAGACTGGACTATCTCTCTCTATCTACCTCTCTGGTCTAAATCACACCATCAAAGACTGGACTATCTCTCTCTATCTCTCTGGTCTAAATCACACCATCAAAGACTGGACTATCTCTCTCTATCTCTCTCTCTGGTCTAAATCACACCATCAAAGACTGGACTATCTCTCTCTCTATCTCTCTGGTCTAAATCACACCATCAAAGACTGGACTATCTCTCTCTATCTCTCTGGTCTAAATCACACCATCAAAGACTGGACTATCTCTCTCTATCTCTGGTCTAAATCACACCATCAAAGACTGGACTATCTCTCTCTATCTCTGGTCTAAATCTCACCATCAAAGACTGGACTATCTCTCTCTATCTCTCTGGTCTAAATCACACCATCAAAGACTGGACTATCTCTCTCTATCTCTGGTCTAAATCACACCATCAAAGACTGGACTATCTCTCTATCTCTGGTCTAAATCTCACCATCAAAGACTGGACTATCTCTCTCTATCTCTCTGGTCTAAATCACACCATCAAAGACTGGACTATCTCTCTCTATCTATCTCTCTGGTCTAAATCACAACATCAAAGACTGGACTATCTCTCTCTATCTCTCTGGTCTAAATCACACCATCAAAGACTGGACTATCTCTCTCTATCTCTCTGGTCTAAATCACACCATCAAAGACTGGACTATCTCTCTCTATCTATCTCTCTGGTCTAAATCACACCATCAAAGACTGGACTATCTCTCTCTCTATCTCTCTGGTCTAAATCACACCATCAAAGACTGGACTATCTCTCTCTATCTATCTCTCTGGTCTAAATCACACCATCAAAGACTGGACTATCTCTCTATCTCTCTCTCTGGTCTAAATCACACCATCAAAGACTGGACTATCTCTCTCTATCTATCTCTCTGGTCTAAATTACAACATCAAAGACTGGACTATCTCTCTCTATCTCTCTGGTCTAAATCACACCATCAAAGACTGGACTATCTCTCTCTCTATCTCTCTGATCTAAATCACACCATCAAAGACTGGACTATCTCTCTCTATCTATCTCTCTGGTCTAAATCACACCATCAAAGACTGGACTATCTCTCTCTCTATCTCTCTGGTCTAAATCACACCATCAAAGACTGGACTATCTCTCTCTATCTATCTCTCTGGTCTAAATCACACCATCAAAGACTGGACTATCTCTCTCTATCTCTCTGGTCTAATTCACATCATCAAAGACTGGACTATCTCTTTCTCTCTATCTCTCTGGTCTAAATCACACCATCAAAGACTGGACTATCTCTCTCTATCTCTCTGGTCTAAATCACACCATCAAAGACTGGACTATCTCTCTCTATCTATCTCTCTGGTCTAAATCACACCATCAAAGACTGGACTATCTCTCTCTATCTCTGGTCTAAATCACACCATCAAAGACTGGACTATCTCTCTCTATCTATCTGGTCTAAATCACACCATCAAAGACTGGACTATCTCTCTCTATCTATCTCTCTGGTCTAAATCACACCATCAAAGACTGGACTATCTCTCTCTATCTATCTCTCTGGTCTAAATCACACCATCAAAGACTGGACTATCTCTCTTTCTATCTCTCTGGTCTAAATCACACCATCCAATACTGGACTATCTCTCTCTATCTATCTCTCTGGTCTAAATCACACCATCAAAGACTGGACTATCTCTCTCTATCTATCTCTCTGGTCTAAATCACACCATCAAAGACTGGACTATCTCTCTCTATCTCTCTGGTCTAAATCACATCATCAAAGACTGGACTATCTCTTTCTCTCTATCTCTCTGGTCTAAATCACACCATCAAAGACTGGACTATCTCTCTCTATCTATCTCTCTGGTCTAAATCACACCATCAAAGACTGGACTATCTCTCTCTCTGGTCTAAATCACACCATTAAAGACTGGACTATCTCTCTCTATCTATCTGGTCTAAATCACACCATCCAATACTGGACTATCTCTCTCTATCTATCTCTCTGGTCTAAATCACACCATCAAAGACTGGACTATCTCTCTCTATCTATCTCTCTGGTCTAAATCACACCATCAAAGACTGGACTATCTCTCTCTATCTATCTGGTCTAAATCACACCATCAAAGACTGGACTATCTCTCTCTATCTCTCTGGTCTAAATCACACCATCAAAGACTGGACTATCTCTCTCTATCTATCTCTCTGGTCTAAATCACACCATCAAAGACTGGACTATCTCTCTCTATCTACCTCTCTGGTCTAAATCACACCATCAAAGACTGGACTATCTCTCTCTCTATCTCTCTGGTCTAAATCACACCATCAAAGACTGGACTATCTCTCTCTATCTCTCTCTCTGGTCTAAATCACACCATCAAAGACTGGACTATCTCTCTCTATCTCTCTGGTCTAAATCACACCATCAAAGACTGGACTATCTCTCTCTATCTCTCTGGTCTAAATCACACCATCAAAGACTGGACTATCTCTCTCTATCTCTGGTCTAAATCACACCATCAAAGACTGGACTATCTCTCTCTATCTCTGGTCTAAATCTCACCATCAAAGACTGGACTATCTCTCTCTATCTCTCTGGTCTAAATCACACCATCAAAGACTGGACTATCTCTCTCTATCTCTGGTCTAAATCACACCATCAAAGACTGGACTATCTCTCTCTATCTCTGGTCTAAATCTCACCATCAAAGACTGGACTATCTCTCTCTATCTCTCTGGTCTAAATCACACCATCAAAGACTGGACTATCTCTCTATCTATCTCTCTGGTCTAAATCACACCATCAAAGACTGGACTATCTCTCTCTATCTATCTCTCTGGTCTAAATCACACCATCAAAGACTGGACTATCTCTCTCTATCTCTCTGGTCTAATTCACATCATCAAAGACTGGACTATCTCTTTCTCTCTATCTCTCTGGTCTAAATCACACCATCAAAGACTGGACTATCTCTCTCTATCTCTCTGGTCTAAATCACACCATCAAAGACTGGACTATCTCTCTCTATCTATCTCTCTGGTCTAAATCACACCATCAAAGACTGGACTATCTCTCTCTATCTCTGGTCTAAATCACACCATCAAAGACTGGACTATCTCTCTCTATCTATCTGGTCTAAATCACACCATCAAAGACTGGACTATCTCTCTCTATCTATCTCTCTGGTCTAAATCACACCATCAAAGACTGGACTATCTCTCTATCTATCTCTCTGGTCTAAATCACACCATCAAAGACTGGACTATCTCTCTTTCTATCTCTCTGGTCTAAATCACACCATCCAATACTGGACTATCTCTCTCTATCTATCTCTCTGGTCTAAATCACACCATCAAAGACTGGACTATCTCTCTCTATCTATCTCTCTGGTCTAAATCACACCATCAAAGACTGGACTATCTCTCTCTATCTCTCTGGTCTAATTCACATCATCAAAGACTGGACTATCTCTTTCTCTCTATCTCTCTGGTCTAAATCACACCATCAAAGACTGGACTATCTCTCTCTATCTATCTCTCTGGTCTAAATCACACCATCAAAGACTGGACTATCTCTCTCTCTGGCCTAAATCACACCATTAAAGACTGGACTATCTCTCTCTCTATCTGGTCTAAATCACACCATCAAATACTGGACTATCTCTCTCTATCTATCTCTCTGGTCTAAATCACACCATCAAAGACTGGACTATCTCTCTCTATCTATCTCTCTGGTCTAAATCACACCATCAAAGACTGGACTATCTCTCTCTATCTATCTGGTCTAAATCACACCATCAAAGACTGGACTATCTCTCTCTCTATCTCTCTGGTCTAAATCACACCATCAAAGACTGGACTATCTCTCTCTATCTATCTCTCTGGTCTAAATCACACCATCAAAGACTGGACTATCTCTCTCTATCTACCTCTCTGGTCTAAATCACACCATCAAAGACTGGACTATCTCTCTCTCTATCTCTCTGGTCTAAATCACACCATCAAAGACTGGACTATCTCTCTCTATCTCTCTCTCTGGTCTAAATCACACCATCAAAGACTGGACTATCTCTCTCTCTATCTCTCTGGTCTAAATCACACCATCAAAGACTGGACTATCTCTCTCTATCTCTCTGGTCTAAATCACACCATCAAAGACTGGACTATCTCTCTCTATCTCTGGTCTAAATCACACCATCAAAGACTGGACTATCTCTCTCTATCTCTGGTCTAAATCTCACCATCAAAGACTGGACTATCTCTCTCTATCTCTCTGGTCTAAATCACACCATCAAAGACTGGACTATCTCTCTCTATCTCTGGTCTAAATCACACCATCAAAGACTGGACTATCTCTCTCTATCTCTGGTCTAAATCTCACCATCAAAGACTGGACTATCTCTCTCTATCTCTCTGGTCTAAATCACACCATCAAACACTGGACTATCTCTCTCTATCTATCTCTCTGGTCTAAATCACAACATCAAAGACTGGACTATCTCTCTCTATCTCTCTGGTCTAAATCACACCATCAAAGACTGGACTATCTCTCTCTCTATCTCTCTGGTCTAAATCACACCATCAAAGACTGGACTATCTCTCTCTATCTATCTCTCTGGTCTAAATCACACCATCAAAGACTGGACTATCTCTCTCTCTATCTCTCTGGTCTAAATCACACCATCAAAGACTGGACTATCTCTCTCTATCTATCTCTCTGGTCTAAATCACACCATCAAAGACTGGACTATCTCTCTCTATCTCTCTGGTCTAATTCACATCATCAAAGACTGGACTATCTCTTTCTCTCTATCTCTCTGGTCTAAATCACACCATCAAAGACTGGACTATCTCTCTCTATCTCTCTGGTCTAAATCACACCATCAAAGACTGGACTATCTCTCTCTATCTATCTCTCTGGTCTAAACCACACCATCAAAGACTGGACTATCTCTCTCTATCTCTGGTCTAAATCACACCATCAAAGACTGGACTATCTCTCTCTATCTATCTGGTCTAAATCACACCATCAAAGACTGGACTATCTCTCTCTCTATCTCTCTGGTCTAAATCACACCATCAAAGACTGGACTATCTCTCTCTATCTCTCTCTCTGGTCTAAATCACACCATCAAAGACTGGACTATCTCTCTCTCTATCTCTCTGGTCTAAATCACACCATCAAAGACTGGACTATCTCTCTCTATCTCTCTGGTCTAAATCACACCATCAAAGACTGGACTATCTCTCTCTATCTCTGGTCTAAATCACACCATCAAAGACTGGACTATCTCTCTCTATCTCTGGTCTAAATCTCACCATCAAAGACTGGACTATCTCTCTCTATCTCTCTGGTCTAAATCACACCATCAAAGACTGGACTATCTCTCTCTATCTCTGGTCTAAATCACACCATCAAAGACTGGACTATCTCTCTCTATCTCTGGTCTAAATCTCACCATCAAAGACTGGACTATCTCTCTCTATCTCTCTGGTCTAAATCACACCATCAAAGACTGGACTATCTCTCTCTATCTATCTCTCTGGTCTAAATCACAACATCAAAGACTGGACTATCTCTCTCTATCTCTCTGGTCTAAATCACACCATCAAAGACTGGACTATCTCTCTCTCTATCTCTCTGGTCTAAATCACACCATCAAAGACTGGACTATCTCTCTCTATCTATCTCTCTGGTCTAAATCACACCATCAAAGACTGGACTATCTCTCTCTCTATCTCTCTGGTCTAAATCACACCATCAAAGACTGGACTATCTCTCTCTATCTATCTCTCTGGTCTAAATCACACCATCAAAGACTGGACTATCTCTCTCTATCTCTCTGGTCTAATTCACATCATCAAAGACTGGACTATCTCTTTCTCTCTATCTCTCTGGTCTAAATCACACCATCAAAGACTGGACTATCTCTCTCTATCTCTCTGGTCTAAATCACACCATCAAAGACTGGACTATCTCTCTCTATCTATCTCTCTGGTCTAAATCACACCATCAAAGACTGGACTATCTCTCTCTATCTCTGGTCTAAATCACACCATCAAAGACTGGACTATCTCTCTCTATCTATCTGGTCTAAATCACACCATCAAAGACTGGACTATCTCTCTCTATCTATCTCTCTGGTCTAAATCACACCATCAAAGACTGGACTATCTCTCTCTATCTATCTCTCTGGTCTAAATCACACCATCAAAGACTGGACTATCTCTCTTTCTATCTCTCTGGTCTAAATCACACCATCAAAGACTGGACTATCTCTCTCTATCTCTCTGGTCTAAATCACACCATCAAAGACTGGACTATCTCTCTCTATCTATCTCTCTGGTCTAAATCACACCATCAAAGACTGGACTATCTCTCTCTATCTCTGGTCTAAATCACACCATCAAAGACTGGACTATCTCTCTCTATCTATCTCTCTGGTCTAAATCACACCATCAAAGACTGGACTATCTCTCTCTATCTCTGGTCTAAATCACACCATCAAAGACTGGACTATCTCTCTCTATCTATCTGGTCTAAATCACACCATCAAAGACTGGACTATCTCTCTCTATCTATCTCTCTGGTCTAAATCACACCATCAAAGACTGGACTATCTCTCTCTATCTATCTCTCTGGTCTAAATCACACCATCAAAGACTGGACTATCTCTCTTTCTATCTCTCTGGTCTAAATCACACCATCAAAGACTGGACTATCTCTCTCTATCTCTCTGGTCTAAATCACACCATCAAAGACTGGACTATCTCTCTCTATCTATCTCTCTGGTCTAAATCACACCATCAAAGACTGGACTATCTCTCTCTATCTCTGGTCTAAATCACACCATCAAAGACTGGACTATCTCTCTCTATCTATCTCTCTGGTCTAAATCACACCATCAAAGACTGGACTATCTCTCTCTATCTATCTCTCTGGTCTAAATCACACCATCAAAGACTGGACTTTCTCTCTTTCTATCTCTCTGGTCTAAATCACACCATCAAAGACTGGACTATCTCTCTCTATCTATCTCTCTGGTCTAAATCACACCATCAAAGACTGGACTATCTCTCTCTATCTATCTCTCTGGTCTAAATCACACCATCAAAGACTGGACTATCTCTCTCTATCTATCTCTCTGGTCTAAATCACACCATCAAAGACTGGACTATCTCTCTCTATCTATCTGGTCTAAATCACACCATCAAAGACTGGACTATCTCTCTCTATCTATCTATCTGGTCTTAATCACACCACCAAAGACTGGACTATCTCTCTCTCTATTTCTCTGGTCTAAATCACACCATCAAAGACTTGACTATCTCTCTCTATCTCTCTGGTCTAAACCACACCATCAAAGACTGGACTATCTCTCTCTATCTCTGGTCTAAATCACACCATCAAAGACTGGACTATCTCTCTCTATCTCTGGTCTAAATCACACCATCAAAGACTGGACTATCTCTCTCTATCTCTGGTCTAAATCTCACCATCAAAGACTGGACTATCTCTCTCTATCTCTCTGGTCTAAATCACACCATCAAAGACTGGACTATCTCTCTCTATCTCTGGTCTAAATCACACCATCAAAGACTGGACTATCTCTCTCTATCTCTGGTCTAAATCTCACCATCAAAGACTGGACTATCTCTCTCTCTATCTCTCTGGTCTAAATCACACCATCAAAGACTGGACTATCTCTCTCTATCTATCTCTCTGGTCTAAATCACAACATCAAAGACTGGACTATCTCTCTCTATCTCTCTGGTCTAAATCACACCATCAAAGACTGGACTATCTCTCTCTCTATCTCTCTGGTCTAAATCACACCATCAAAGACTGGACTATCTCTCTCTATCTATCTCTCTGGTCTAAATCACACCATCAAAGACTGGACTATCTCTCTCTCTATCTCTCTGGTCTAAATCACACCATCAAAGACTGGACTATCTCTCTCTATCTATCTCTCTGGTCTAAATCACACCATCAAAGACTGGACTATCTCTCTCTATCTATCTCTCTGGTCTAAATCACACCATCAAAGACTGGACTATCTCTCTCTATCTCTGGTCTAAATCACACCATCAAAGACTGGACTATCTCTCTCTATCTATCTGGTCTAAATCACACCATCAAAGACTGGACTATCTCTCTCTATCTATCTCTCTGGTCTAAATCACACCATCAAAGACTGGACTATCTCTCTCTATCTATCTCTCTGGTCTAAATCACACCATCAAAGACTGGACTATCTCTCTTTCTATCTCTCTGGTCTAAATCACACCATCAAAGACTGGACTATCTCTCTCTATCTCTCTGGTCTAAATCACACCATCAAAGACTGGACTATCTCTCTCTATCTATCTCTCTGGTCTAAATCACACCATCAAAGACTGGACTATCTCTCTCTATCTCTGGTCTAAATCACACCATCAAAGACTGGACTATCTCTCTCTATCTATCTGGTCTAAATCACACCATCAAAGACTGGACTATCTCTCTCTATCTATCTCTCTGGTCTAAATCACACCATCAAAGACTGGACTATCTCTCTCTATCTCTGGTCTAAATCACACCATCAAAGACTGGACTATCTCTCTTTCTATCTCTCTGGTCTAAATCACACCATCAAAGACTGGACTATCTCTCTCTATCTATCTCTCTGGTCTAAATCACACCATCAAAGACTGGACTATCTCTCTCTATCTATCTCTCTGGTCTAAATCACACCATCAAAGACTGGACTATCTCTCTCTATCTATCTGGTCTAAATCACACCATCAAAGACTGGACTATCTCTCTCTATCTATCTATCTGGTCTAAATCACACCACCAAAGACTGGACTATCTCTCTCTATCTATCTCTCTGGTCTAAATCACACCATCAAAGACTGGACTATCTCTCTCTCTATCTCTCTGGTCTAAATCACACCATCAAAGACTGGACTATCTCTCTCTATCTCTCTGGTCTAATTCACATCATCAAAGACTGGACTATCTCTTTCTCTCTATCTCTCTGGTCTAAATCACACCATCAAAGACTGGACTATCTCTCTCTATCTCTCTGGTCTAAATCACACCATCAAAGACTGGACTATCTCTCTCTATCTATCTCTCTGGTCTAAATCACACCATCAAAGACTGGACTATCTCTCTCTATCTCTCTGGTCTAAATCACACCATCAAAGACTGGACTATCTCTCTCTACCTATCTCTCTGGTCTAAATCACACCATCAAAGACTGGACTATCTCTCTCTATCTATCTCTCTGGTCTAAATCACACCATCAAAGACTGGACTATCTCTCTTTCTATCTCTCTGGTCTAAATCACACCATCAAAGACTGGACTATCTCTCTCTATCTATCTCTCTGGTCTAAATCACACCATCAAAGACTGGACTATCTCTCTCTATCTATCTATCTGGTCTAAATCACACCACCAAAGACTGGACTATCTCTCTCTATCTATCTCTCTGGTCTAAATCACACCATCAAAGACTGGACTATCTCTCTCTCTATCTCTCTGGTCTAAATCACACCATCAAAGACTGGACTATCTCTCTCTATCTCTCTCTCTGGTCTAAATCACACCATCAAAGACTGGACTATCTCTCTCTCTATCTCTCTGGTCTAAATCACACCATCAAAGACTGGACTATCTCTCTCTATCTCTCTGGTCTAAATCACACCATCAAAGACTGGACTATCTCTCTCTATCTCTGGTCTAAATCACACCATCAAAGACTGGACTATCTCTCTCTATCTCTCTGGTCTAAATCTCACCATCAAAGACTGGACTATCTCTCTCTATCTCTCTGGTCTAAATCACACCATCAAAGACTGGACTATCTCTCTCTATCTCTGGTCTAAATCACACCATCAAAGACTGGACTATCTCTCTCTATCTCTCTAAATCTATCAAAGACTGGACTATCTCTCTCTATCTCTCTGGTCTAAATCACACCATCAAAGACTGGACTATCTCTCTCTATCTATCTCTCTGGTCTAAATCACAACATCAAAGACTGGACTATCTCTCTCTATCTCTCTGGTCTAAATCACACCATCAAAGACTGGACTATCTCTCTCTATCTCTCTGGTCTAAATCACACCATCAAAGACTGGACTATCTCTCTCTATCTATCTCTCTGGTCTAAATCACACCATCAAAGACTGGACTATCTCTCTCTCTATCTCTCTGGTCTAAATCACACCATCAAAGACTGGACTATCTCTCTCTATCTATCTCTCTGGTCTAAATCACACCATCAAAGACTGGACTATCTCTCTCTATCTCTCTGGTCTAAATCACACCATCAAAGACTGGACTATCTCTCTCTCTCTATCTCTCTGGTCTAAATCACACCATCAAAGACTGGACTATCTCTCTCTATCTCTCTGGTCTAAATCACACCATCAAAGACTGGACTATCTCTCTCTATCTATCTCTCTGGTCTAAACCACACCATCAAAGACTGGACTATCTCTCTCTATCTCTGGTCTAAATCACACCATCAAAGACTGGACTATCTCTCTCTATCTATCTGGTCTAAATCACACCATCAAAGACTGGACTATCTCTCTCTCTATCTCTCTGGTCTAAATCACACCATCAAAGACTGGACTATCTCTCTCTCTATCTCTCTCTCTGGTCTAAATCACACCATCAAAGACTGGACTATCTCTCTCTATCTCTCTGGTCTAAATCACACCATCAAAGACTGGACTATCTCTCTCTATCTCTCTGGTCTAAATCACACCATCAAAGACTGGACTATCTCTCTCTATCTCTGGTCTAAATCACACCATCAAAGACTGGACTATCTCTCTCTATCTCTGGTCTAAATCTCACCATCAAAGACTGGACTATCTCTCTCTATCTCTCTGGTCTAAATCACACCATCAAAGACTGGACTATCTCTCTCTATCTCTGGTCTAAATCACACCATCAAAGACTGGACTATCTCTCTCTATCTCTGGTCTAAATCTCACCATCAAAGACTGGACTATCTCTCTCTATCTCTCTGGTCTAAATCACACCATCAAAGACTGGACTATCTCTCTCTATCTATCTCTCTGGTCTAAATCACAACATCAAAGACTGGACTATCTCTCTCTATCTCTCTGGTCTAAATCACACCATCAAAGACTGGACTATCTCTCTCTCTATCTCTCTGGTCTAAATCACACCATCAAAGACTGGACTATCTCTCTCTATCTATCTCTCTGGTCTAAATCACACCATCAAAGACTGGACTATCTCTCTCTCTATCTCTCTGGTCTAAATCACACCATCAAAGACTGGACTATCTCTCTCTATCTATCTCTCTGGTCTAAATCACACCATCAAAGACTGGACTATCTCTCTCTATCTCTCTGGTCTAATTCACATCATCAAAGACTGGACTATCTCTTTCTCTCTATCTCTCTGGTCTAAATCACACCATCAAAGACTGGACTATCTCTCTCTATCTCTCTGGTCTAAATCACACCATCAAAGACTGGACTATCTCTCTCTATCTATCTCTCTGGTCTAAATCACACCATCAAAGACTGGACTATCTCTCTCTATCTCTGGTCTAAATCACACCATCAAAGACTGGACTATCTCTCTCTATCTATCTGGTCTAAATCACATCATCAAAGACTGGACTATCTCTTTCTCTCTATCTCTCTGGTCTAAATCACACCATCAAAGACTGGACTATCTCTCTCTATCTCTCTGGTCTAAATCACACCATCAAAGACTGGACTATCTCTCTCTATCTATCTCTCTGGTCTAAATCACACCATCAAAGACTGGACTATCTCTCTCTATCTCTGGTCTAAATCACACCATCAAAGACTGGACTATCTCTCTCTATCTATCTGGTCTAAATCACACCATCAAAGACTGGACTATCTCTCTCTATCTATCTCTCTGGTCTAAATCACACCATCAAAGACTGGACTATCTCTCTCTATCTATCTCTCTGGTCTAAATCACACCATCAAAGACTGGACTATCTCTCTTTCTATCTCTCTGGTCTAAATCACACCATCAAAGACTGGACTATCTCTCTCTATCTCTCTGGTCTAAATCACACCATCAAAGACTGGACTATCTCTCTCTATCTATCTCTCTGGTCTAAATCACACCATCAAAGACTGGACTATCTCTCTCTATCTCTGGTCTAAATCACACCATCAAAGACTGGACTATCTCTCTCTATCTATCTGGTCTAAATCACACCATCAAAGACTGGACTATCTCTCTCTATCTATCTCTCTGGTCTAAATCACACCATCAAAGACTGGACTATCTCTCTCTATCTCTGGTCTAAATCACACCATCAAAGACTGGACTATCTCTCTTTCTATCTCTCTGGTCTAAATCACACCATCAAAGACTGGACTATCTCTCTCTATCTATCTCTCTGGTCTAAATCACACCATCAAAGACTGGACTATCTCTCTCTATCTATCTCTCTGGTCTAAATCACACCATCAAAGACTGGACTATCTCTCTCTATCTATCTGGTCTAAATCACACCATCAAAGACTGGACTATCTCTCTCTATCTATCTATCTGGTCTAAATCACACCACCAAAGACTGGACTATCTCTCTCTATCTATCTCTCTGGTCTAAATCACACCATCAAAGACTGGACTATCTCTCTCTCTATCTCTCTGGTCTAAATCACACCATCAAAGACTGGACTATCTCTCTCTATCTCTCTGGTCTAATTCACATCATCAAAGACTGGACTATCTCTTTCTCTCTATCTCTCTGGTCTAAATCACACCATCAAAGACTGGACTATCTCTCTCTATCTCTCTGGTCTAAATCACACCATCAAAGACTGGACTATCTCTCTCTATCTATCTCTCTGGTCTAAATCACACCATCAAAGACTGGACTATCTCTCTCTATCTCTCTGGTCTAAATCACACCATCAAAGACTGGACTATCTCTCTCTACCTATCTCTCTGGTCTAAATCACACCATCAAAGACTGGACTATCTCTCTCTATCTATCTCTCTGGTCTAAATCACACCATCAAAGACTGGACTATCTCTCTTTCTATCTCTCTGGTCTAAATCACACCATCAAAGACTGGACTATCTCTCTCTATCTATCTCTCTGGTCTAAATCACACCATCAAAGACTGGACTATCTCTCTCTATCTATCTATCTGGTCTAAATCACACCACCAAAGACTGGACTATCTCTCTCTATCTATCTCTCTGGTCTAAATCACACCATCAAAGACTGGACTATCTCTCTCTCTATCTCTCTGGTCTAAATCACACCATCAAAGACTGGACTATCTCTCTCTATCTATCTCTCTGGTCTAAATCACACCATTAAAGACTGTACTATCTCTCTCTATCTATCTCTCTGGTCTAAATCACACCATCAAAGACTGGACTATCTCTCTCTATCTATCTCTCTGGTCTAAATAACACCATCAAAGACTGGACTATCTCTCTTTCTATCTCTCTGGTCTAAATCACACCATCAAAGACTGGACTATCTCTCTCTATCTATCTCTCTGGTCTAAATCACACCATCAAAGACTGGACTATCTCTCTCTATCTATCTCTCTGGTCTAAATCACACCATCAAAGACTGGACTATCTCTCTCTATCTATCTGGTCTAAATCACACCATCAAAGACTGGACTATCTCTCTCTATCTATCTCTCTGGTCTAAATCACACCATCAAAGACTGGACTATCTCTCTCTATCTATCTCTCTGGTCTAAATCACACCATCAAAGACTGGACTATCTCTCTTTCTATCTCTCTGGTCTAAATCACACCATCAAAGACTGGACTATCTCTCTCTATCTCTCTGGTCTAAATCACACCATCAAAGACTGGACTATCTCTCTCTATCTATCTCTCTGGTCTAAATCACACCATCAAAGACTGGACTATCTCTCTCTATCTCTGGTCTAAATCACACCATCAAAGACTGGACTATCTCTCTCTATCTATCTGGTCTAAATCACACCATCAAAGACTGGACTATCTCTCTCTATCTATCTCTCTGGTCTAAATCACACCATCAAAGACTGGACTATCTCTCTCTATCTATCTCTCTGGTCTAAATCACACCATCAAAGACTGGACTATCTCTCTTTCTATCTCTCTGGTCTAAATCACACCATCAAAGACTGGACTATCTCTCTCTATCTATCTCTCTGGTCTAAATCACACCATCAAAGACTGGACTATCTCTCTCTATCTATCTCTCTGGTCTAAATCACACCATCAAAGACTGGACTATCTCTCTCTATCTATCTCTCTGGTCTAAATCACACCATCAAAGACTGGACTATCTCTCTCTATCTATCTGGTCTAAATCACACCATCAAAGACTGGACTATCTCTCTCTATCTATCTATCTGGTCTTAATCACACCACCAAAGACTGGACTATCTCTCTCTCTATCTCTCTGGTCTAAATCACACCATCAAAGACTGGACTATCTCTCTCTATCTCTCTGGTCTAAATCACACCATCAAAGACTGGACTATCTCTCTCTATCTCTGGTCTAAATCACACCATCAAAGACTGGACTATCTCTCTCTATCTCTGGTCTAAATCACACCATCAAAGACTGGACTATCTCTCTCTATCTCTGGTCTAAATCTCACCATCAAAGACTGGACTATCTCTCTCTATCTCTCTGGTCTAAATCACACCATCAAAGACTGGACTATCTCTCTCTATCTCTGGTCTAAATCACACCATCAAAGACTGGACTATCTCTCTCTATCTCTGGTCTAAATCTCACCATCAAAGACTGGACTATCTCTCTCTATCTCTCTGGTCTAAATCACACCATCAAAGACTGGACTATCTCTCTCTATCTATCTCTCTGGTCTAAATCACAACATCAAAGACTGGACTATCTCTCTCTATCTCTCTGGTATAAATCACACCATCAAAGACTGGACTATCTCTCTCTCTATCTCTCTGGTCTAAATCACACCATCAAAGACTGGACTATCTCTCTCTATCTATCTCTCTGGTCTAAATCACACCATCAAAGACTGGACTATCTCTCTCTCTATCTCTCTGGTCTAAATCACACCATCAAAGACTGGACTATCTCTCTCTATCTATCTCTCTGGTCTAAATCACACCATCAAAGACTGGACTATCTCTCTCTATCTCTCTGGTCTAATTCACATCATCAAAGACTGGACTATCTCTTTCTCTCTATCTCTCTGGTCTAAATCACACCATCAAAGACTGGACTATCTCTCTCTATCTCTCTGGTCTAAATCACACCATCAAAGACTGGACTATCTCTCTCTATCTATCTCTCTGGTCTAAATCACACCATCAAAGACTGGACTATCTCTCTCTATCTCTGGTCTAAATCACACCATCAAAGACTGGACTATCTCTCTCTATCTATCTGGTCTAAATCACACCATCAAAGACTGGACTATCTCTCTCTATCTATCTCTCTGGTCTAAATCACACCATCAAAGACTGGACTATCTCTCTCTATCTATCTCTCTGGTCTAAATCACACCATCAAAGACTGGACTATCTCTCTTTCTATCTCTCTGGTCTAAATCACACCATCAAAGACTGGACTATCTCTCTCTATCTCTCTGGTCTAAATCACACCATCAAAGACTGGACTATCTCTCTCTATCTATCTCTCTGGTCTAAATCACACCATCAAAGACTGGACTATCTCTCTCTATCTCTGGTCTAAATCACACCATCAAAGACTGGACTATCTCTCTCTATCTATCTGGTCTAAATCACACCATCAAAGACTGGACTATCTCTCTCTATCTATCTCTCTGGTCTAAATCACACCATCAAAGACTGGACTATCTCTCTCTATCTCTGGTCTAAATCACACCATCAAAGACTGGACTATCTCTCTTTCTATCTCTCTGGTCTAAATCACACCATCAAAGACTGGACTATCTCTCTCTATCTATCTCTCTGGTCTAAATCACACCATCAAAGACTGGACTATCTCTCTCTATCTATCTCTCTGGTCTAAATCACACCATCAAAGACTGGACTATCTCTCTCTATCTATCTGGTCTAAATCACACCATCAAAGACTGGACTATCTCTCTCTATCTATCTATCTGGTCTAAATCACACCACCAAAGACTGGACTATCTCTCTCTATCTATCTCTCTGGTCTAAATCACACCATCAAAGACTGGACTATCTCTCTCTCTATCTCTCTGGTCTAAATCACACCATCAAAGACTGGACTATCTCTCTCTATCTCTCTGGTCTAATTCACATCATCAAAGACTGGACTATCTCTTTCTCTCTATCTCTCTGGTCTAAATCACACCATCAAAGACTGGACTATCTCTCTCTATCTCTCTGGTCTAAATCACACCATCAAAGACTGGACTATCTCTCTCTATCTATCTCTCTGGTCTAAATCACACCATCAAAGACTGGACTATCTCTCTCTATCTCTCTGGTCTAAATCACACCATCAAAGACTGGACTATCTCTCTCTACCTATCTCTCTGGTCTAAATCACACCATCAAAGACTGGACTATCTCTCTCTATCTATCTCTCTGGTCTAAATCACACCATCAAAGACTGGACTATCTCTCTTTCTATCTCTCTGGTCTAAATCACACCATCAAAGACTGGACTATCTCTCTCTATCTATCTCTCTGGTCTAAATCACACCATCAAAGACTGGACTATCTCTCTCTATCTATCTATCTGGTCTAAATCACACCACCAAAGACTGGACTATCTCTCTCTATCTATCTCTCTGGTCTAAATCACACCATCAAAGACTGGACTATCTCTCTCTCTATCTCTCTGGTCTAAATCACACCATCAAAGACTGGACTATCTCTCTCTATCTATCTCTCTGGTCTAAATCACACCATTAAAGACTGTACTATCTCTCTCTATCTATCTCTCTGGTCTAAATCACACCATCAAAGACTGGACTATCTCTCTCTATCTATCTCTCTGGTCTAAATAACACCATCAAAGACTGGACTATCTCTCTTTCTATCTCTCTGGTCTAAATCACACCATCAAAGACTGGACTATCTCTCTCTATCTATCTCTCTGGTCTAAATCACACCATCAAAGACTGGACTATCTCTCTCTATCTATCTCTCTGGTCTAAATCACACCATCAAAGACTGGACTATCTCTCTCTATATATCTGGTCTAAATCACACCATCAAAGACTGGACTATCTCTCTCTATCTATCTGGTCTAAATCACACCATCAAAGACTGGACTATCTCTCTCTATCTATCTCTCTGGTCTAAATCACACCATCAAAGACTGGACTATCTCTCTCTCTATCTCTCTGGTCTAAATCACACCATCAAAGACTGGACTATCTCTCTCTATCTATCTCTCTGGTCTAAATCACACCATCAAAGACTGGACTATCTCTCTCTATCTCTCTGGTCTAAATCACACCATCAAAGACTGGACTATCTCTCTCTATCTATCTCTCTGGTCTAAATCACACCATCAAAGACTGGACTATCTCTCTCTATCTCTCTGGTCTAATTCACATCATCAAAGACTGGACTATCTCTTTCTCTCTATCTCTCTGGTCTAAATCACACCATCAAAGACTGGACTATCTCTCTCTATCTCTCTGGTCTAAATCACACCATCAAAGACTGGACTATCTCTCTCTATCTATCTCTCTGGTCTAAATCACACCATCAAAGACTGGACTATCTCTCTCTATCTCTGGTCTAAATCACACCATCAAAGACTGGACTATCTCTCTCTATCTATCTGGTCTAAATCACACCATCAAAGACTGGACTATCTCTCTCTATCTATCTCTCTGGTCTAAATCACACCATCAAAGACTGGACTATCTCTCTCTATCTATCTCTCTGGTCTAAATCACACCATCAAAGACTGGACTATCTCTCTTTCTATCTCTGGTCTAAATCACACCATCAAAGACTGGACTATCTCTCTCTATCTATCTCTCTGGTCTAAATCACACCATCAAAGACTGGACTATCTCTCTCTATCTATCTCTCTGGTCTAAATCACACCATCAAAGACTGGACTATCTCTCTCTATCTATCTGGTCTAAAGACTGGACTATCTCTCTCTATCTATCTCTCTGGTCTAAATCACACCATCAAAGACTGGACTATCTCTCTCTATCTCTCTGGTCTAAATCACACCATCAAAGACTGGACTATCTCTCTCTATCTATCTCTCTGGTCTAAATCACACCATCAAAGACTGGACTATCTCTCTCTATCTCTCTGGTCTAAATCACACCATCAAAGACTGGACTATCTCTCTCTATCTATCTCTCTGGTCTAAATCACACCATCAAAGACTGGACTATCTCTCTCTCTATCTCTCTGGTCTAATTCAAATCAAAGACTGGACCATCAAATCACACCATCAAAGACTGGACTATCTCTCTCTATCTCTCTGGTCTAAATCACACCATCAAAGACTGGACTATCTCTCTCTATCTATCTCTCTGGTCTAAATCACACCATCAAAGACTGGACTATCTCTCTCTATCTCTGGTCTAAATCACACCATCAAAGACTGGACTATCTCTCTCTCTATCTATCTGGTCTAAATCACACCATCAAAGACTGGACTATCTCTCTCTCTATCTCTCTGGTCTAAATCACACCATCAAAGACTGGACTATCTCTCTCTATCTATCTCTGGTCTAAATCACACCATCAAAGACTGGACTATCTCTCTTCTATCTCTCTGGTCTAAATCACACCATCAAAGACTGGACTATCTCTCTCTATCTATCTCTCTGGTCTAAATCACACCATCAAAGACTGGACTATCTCTCTCTATCTATCTGGTCTAAATCACACCATCAAAGACTGGACTATCTCTCTCTATCTATCTGGTCTAAATCACACCATCAAAGACTGGACTATCTCTCTCTATCTATCTATCTGGTCTAAATCACACCATCAAAGACTGGACTATCTCTCTCTATCTATCTCTCTGGTCTAAATCACACCATCAAAGACTGGACTATCTCTCTCTATCATCTCTCTGGTCTAAATCACACCATCAAAGACTGACTATCTCTCTCTCTATCTCTCTGGTCTAAATCACACCATCAAAGACTGGACTATCTCTCTCTATCTCTCTGGTCTAAATCACACCATCAAAGACTGGACTATCTCTCTCTATCTATCTCTCTGGTCTAAATCACACCATCAAAGACTGGACTATCTCTCTCTAAATCTATCTATCTCTGGTCTAAATCACACCATCAAAGACTGGACTATCTCTCTCTATCTCTCTGGTCTAAATCACACTATCAAAGACTGGACTATCTCTCTCTATCTATCTCTCTGGTCTAAATCACACCATCAAAGACTGGACTATCTCTCTCTCTATCTCTCTGGTCTAAATCACACCATCAAAGACTGGACTATCTCTCTCTATCTATCTCTCTGGTCTAAATCACACCATCAAAGACTGGACTATCTCTCTCTATCTCTCTGGTCTAAATCACACCATCAAAGACTGGACTATCTCTCTCTATCTATCTCTCTGGTCTAAATCAATCAAAGACTGGACTATCTCTCTCTCTATCTCTCTGGTCTAATCACATCATCAAAGACTGGACTATCTCTTTCTCTCTATCTCTCTGGTCTAAATCACACCATCAAAGACTGGACTATCTCTCTCTATCTCTCTGGTCTAAATCACACCATCAAAGACTGGACTATCTCTCTCTATCTATCTCTCTGGTCTAAATCACACCATCAAAGACTGGACTATCTCTCTCTATCTCTGGTCTAAATCACACCATCAAAGACTGGACTATCTCTCTCTATCTATCTGGTCTAAATCACACCATCAAAGACTGGACTATCTCTCTCTATCTATCTCTCTGGTCTAAATCACACCATCAAAGACTGGACTATCTCTCTCTATCTATCTCTCTGGTCTAAATCACACCATCAAAGACTGGACTATCTCTCTTTCTATCTCTCTGGTCTAAATCACACCATCAAAGACTGGACTATCTCTCTCTATCTCTCTGGTCTAAATCACACCATCAAAGACTGGACTATCTCTCTCTATCTATCTCTCTGGTCTAAATCACACCATCAAAGACTGGACTATCTCTCTCTATCTCTGGTCTAAATCACATCAAAGACTGGACTATCTCAAATCACACCATCAAAGACTGGACTATCTCTCTCTATCTATCTCTCTGGTCTAAATCACACCATCAAAGACTGGACTATCTCTCTCTATCTCTGGTCTAAATCACACCATCAAAGACTGGACTATCTCTCTTTCTATCTCTCTGGTCTAAATCACACCATCAAAGACTGGACTATCTCTCTCTCTATCTATCTCTCTGGTCTAAATCACACCATCAAAGACTGGACTATCTCTCTCTATCTATCTCTCTGGTCTAAATCACACCATCAAAGACTGGACTATCTCTCTCTATCTATCTGGTCTAAATCACACCATCAAAGACTGGACTATCTCTCTCTATCTATCTATCTGGTCTAAATCACACCACCAAAGACTGGACTATCTCTCTCTATCTATCTCTCTGGTCTAAATCACACCATCAAAGACTGGACTATCTCTCTCTCTATCTCTCTGGTCTAAATCACACCATCAAAGACTGGACTATCTCTCTCTATCTCTCTGGTCTAATTCACATCATCAAAGACTGGACTATCTCTTTCTCTCTATCTCTCTGGTCTAAATCACACCATCAAAGACTGGACTATCTCTCTCTATCTCTCTGGTCTAAATCACACCATCAAAGACTGGACTATCTCTCTCTATCTATCTCTCTGGTCTAAATCACACCATCAAAGACTGGACTATCTCTCTCTATCTCTCTGGTCTAAATCACACCATCAAAGACTGGACTATCTCTCTCTACCTATCTCTCTGGTCTAAATCACACCATCAAAGACTGGACTATCTCTCTCTATCTATCTCTCTGGTCTAAATCACACCATCAAAGACTGGACTATCTCTTCTATCTCTCTGGTCTAAATCACACCATCAAAGACTGGACTATCTCTCTCTATCTATCTCTCTGGTCTAAATCACACCATCAAAGACTGGACTATCTCTCTCTATCTATCTATCTGGTCTAAATCACACCACCAAAGACTGGACTATCTCTCTCTATCTATCTCTCTGGTCTAAATCACACCATCAAAGACTGGACTATCTCTCTCTCTATCTCTGGTCTAAATCACACCATCAAAGACTGGACTATCTCTCTCTATCTATCTCTCTGGTCTAAATCACACCATTAAAGACTGTACTATCTCTCTCTATCTATCTCTCTGGTCTAAATCACACCATCAAAGACTGGACTATCTCTCTCTATCTATCTCTCTGGTCTAAATCACACCATCAAAGACTGGACTATCTCTCTTTCTATCTCTCTGGTCTAAATCACACCATCAAAGACTGGACTATCTCTCTCTATCTATCTCTCTGGTCTAAATCACACCATCAAAGACTGGACTATCTCTCTCTATCTATCTCTCTGGTCTAAATCACACCATCAAAGACTGGACTATCTCTCTCTATCTATCTGGTCTAAATCACACCATCAAAGACTGGACTATCTCTCTCTATCTATCTCTCTGGTCTAAATCACACCATCAAAGACTGGACTATCTCTCTCTATCTATCTCTCTGGTCTAAATCACACCATCAAAGACTGGACTATCTCTCTTATCTATCTCTCTGGTCTAAATCACACCATCAAAGACTGGACTATCTCTCTCTATCTCTCTGGTCTAAATCACACCATCAAAGACTGGACTATCTCTCTCTATCTATCTCTCTGGTCTAAATCACACCATCAAAGACTGGACTATCTCTCTCTATCTCTGGTCTAAATCACACCATCAAAGACTGGACTATCTCTCTCTATCTATCTGGTCTAAATCACACCATCAAAGACTGGACTATCTCTCTATCTATCTCTCTGGTCTAAATCACACCATCAAAGACTGGACTATCTCTCTCTATCTATCTCTCTGGTCTAAATCACACCATCAAAGACTGGACTATCTCTCTCTTCTATCTCTCTGGTCTAAATCACACCATCAAAGACTGGACTATCTCTCTCTATCTATCTCTCTGGTCTAAATCACACCATCAAAGACTGGACTATCTCTCTCTATCTATCTCTCTGGTCTAAATCACACCATCAAAGACTGGACTATCTCTCTCTATCTATCTCTCTGGTCTAAATCACACCATCAAAGACTGGACTATCTCTCTCTATCTATCTGGTCTAAATCACACCATCAAAGACTGGACTATCTCTCTCTATCTATCTATCTGGTCTAAATCACACCACCAAAGACTGGACTATCTCTCTCTATCTCTCTGGTCTAAATCACACCATCAAAGACTGGACTATCTCTCTCTATCTCTCTGGTCTAAATCACACCATCAAAGACTGGACTATCTCTCTCTATCTCTGGTCTAAATCACACCATCAAAGACTGGACTATCTCTCTCTATCTCTGGTCTAAATCACACCATCAAAGACTGGACTATCTCTCTCTCTCTGGTCTAAATCACACCATCAAAGACTGGACTATCTCTCTCTATCTCTCTGGTCTAAATCACACCATCAAAGACTGGACTATCTCTCTCTATCTCTGGTCTAAATCACACCATCAAAGACTGGACTATCTCTCTCTATCTCTGGTCTAAATCTCACCATCAAAGACTGGACTATCTCTCTCTATCTCTCTGGTCTAAATCACACCATCAAAGACTGGACTATCTCTCTCTATCTATCTCTCTGGTCTAAATCACACCATCAAAGACTGGACTATCTCTCTCTATCTCTCTGGTCTAAATCACACCATCAAAGACTGGACTATCTCTCTCTATCTATCTCTCTGGTCTAAATCACACCATCAAAGACTGGACTATCTCTCTCTATCTATCTCTCTGGTCTAAATCACACCATCAAAGACTGGACTATCTCTCTCTCTATCTCTCTGGTCTAAATCACACCATCAAAGACTGGACTATCTCTCTCTCTATCTCTCTGGTCTAAATCACACCATCAAAGACTGGACTATCTCTCTCTATCTCTCTGGTCTAAATCACATCATCAAAGACTGGACTATCTCTCTCTATCTATCTCTCTGGTCTAAATCACACCATCAAAGACTGGACTATCTCTCTCTATCTCTGGTCTAAATCACACCATCAAAGACTGGACTATCTCTCTCTATCTATCTGGTCTAAATCACACCATCAAAGACTGGACTATCTCTCTCTATCTATCTCTCTGGTCTAAATCACACCATCAAAGACTGGACTATCTCTCTCTATCTATCTCTCTGGTCTAAATCACACCATCAAAGACTGGACTATCTCTCTTTCTATCTCTCTGGTCTAAATCACACCATCAAAGACTGGACTATCTCTCTCTATCTCTCTGGTCTAAATCACACCATCAAAGACTGGACTATCTCTCTCTATCTATCTCTCTGGTCTAAATCACACCATCAAAGACTGGACTATCTCTCTCTATCTCTCTGGTCTAAATCACACCATCAAAGACTGGACTATCTCTCTCTATCTATCTGGTCTAAATCACACCATCAAAGACTGGACTATCTCTCTCTATCTATCTCTCTGGTCTAAATCACACCATCAAAGACTGGACTATCTCTCTCTATCTCTCTGGTCTAAATCACACCATCAAAGACTGGACTATCTCTCTTTCTATCTCTCTGGTCTAAATCACACCATCAAAGACTGGACTATCTCTCTCTATCTCTCTGGTCTAAATCACACCATCAAAGACTGGACTATCTCTCTCTATCTATCTCTCTGGTCTAAATCACACCATCAAAGACTGGACTATCTCTCTCTATCTATCTGGTCTAAATCACACCATCAAAGACTGGACTATCTCTCTCTATCTATCTATCTGGTCTAAATCACACCACCAAAGACTGGACTATCTCTCTCTATCTATCTCTCTGGTCTAAATCACACCATCAAAGACTGGACTATCTCTCTCTATCTATCTCTCTGGTCTAAATCACACCATCAAAGACTGGACTATCTCTCTCTATCTCTCTGGTCTAAATCACATCATCAAAGACTGGACTATCTCTTTCTCTCTATCTCTCTGGTCTAAATCACACCATCAAAGACTGGACTATCTCTCTCTATCTATCTCTCTGGTCTAAATCACACCATCAAAGACTGGACTATCTCTCTCTCTATCTCTCTGGTCTAAATCACACCATCAAAGACTGGACTATCTCTCTCTATCTCTCTGGTCTAAATCACACCATCAAAGACTGGACTATCTCTCTCTATCTATCTCTCTGGTCTAAATCACACCATCAAAGACTGGACTATCTCTCTCTATCTATCTCTCTGGTCTAAATCACACCATCAAAGACTGGACTATCTCTCTCTATCTATCTCTGGTCTAAATCACACCATCAAAGACTGGACTATCTCTCTCTATCTATCTGGTCTAAATCACACCATCAAAGACTGGACTATCTCTCTCTATCTATCTCTCTGGTCTAAATCACACCATCAAAGACTGGACTATCTCTCTCTATCTATCTCTCTGGTCTAAATCACACCATCAAAGACTGGACTATCTCTCTTTCTATCTCTCTGGTCTAAATCACACCATCAAAGACTGGACTATCTCTCTCTATCTCTCTGGTCTAAATCACACCATCAAAGACTGGACTATCTCTCTCTATCTATCTCTCTGGTCTAAATCACACCATCAAAGACTGGACTATCTCTCTCTATCTCTGGTCTAAATCACACCATCAAAGACTGGACTATCTCTCTCTATCTATCTGGTCTAAATCACACCATCAAAGACTGGACTATCTCTCTCTATCTATCTCTCTGGTCTAAATCACACCATCAAAGACTGGACTATCTCTCTCTATCTATCTCTCTGGTCTAAATCACACCATCAAAGACTGGACTATCTCTCTTTCTATCTCTCTGGTCTAAATCACACCATCAAAGACTGGACTATCTCTCTCTATCTATCTCTCTGGTCTAAATCACACCATCAAAGACTGGACTATCTCTCTCTATCTATCTCTCTGGTCTAAATCACACCATCAAAGACTGGACTATCTCTCTCTATCTATCTCTCTGGTCTAAATCACACCATCAAAGACTGGACTATCTCTCTCTATCTATCTGGTCTAAATCACACCATCAAAGACTGGACTATCTCTCTCTATCTATCTATCTGGTCTTAATCACACCACCAAAGACTGGACTATCTCTCTCTCTATTTCTCTGGTCTAAATCACACCATCAAAGACTGGACTATCTCTCTCTATCTATCTCTCTGGTCTAAATCACACCATCAAAGACTGGACTATCTCTCTCTATCTCTGGTCTAAATCACACCATCAAAGACTGGACTATCTCTCTCTATCTCTGGTCTAAATCACACCATCAAAGACTGGACTATCTCTCTCTATCTCTGGTAAAGACTAAATCTCACCATCAAAGACTGGACTATCTCTCTCTATCTCTCTGGTCTAAATCACACCATCAAAGACTGGACTATCTCTCTCTATCTCTGGTCTAAATCACACCATCAAAGACTGGACTATCTCTCTCTATCTCTGGTCTAAATCTCACCATCAAAGACTGGACTATCTCTCTCTATCTCTCTGGTCTAAATCACACCATCAAAGACTGGACTATCTCTCTCTCTGGCCTAAATCACACCATTAAAGACTGGACTATCTCTCTCTCTATCTCTCTGGTCTAAATCACACCATCAAAGACTGGACTATCTCTCTCTATCTCTCTGGTCTAAATCACACCATCAAAGACTGGACTATCTCTCTCTATCTATCTCTCTGGTCTAAATCACACCATCAAAGACTGGACTATCTCTCTCTCTATCTCTCTGGTCTAAATCACACCATCAAAGACTGGACTATCTCTCTCTAAATCTATCTCTCTGGTCTAAATCACACCATCAAAGACTGGACTATCTCTCTCTATCTCTCTGGTCTAATTCACATCATCAAAGACTGGACTATCTCTTTCTCTCTATCTCTCTGGTCTAAATCACACCATCAAAGACTGGACTATCTCTCTCTATCTCTCTGGTCTAAATCACACCATCAAAGACTGGACTATCTCTCTCTATCTATCTCTCTGGTCTAAATCACACCATCAAAGACTGGACTATCTCTCTCTATCTCTGGTCTAAATCACACCATCAAAGACTGGACTATCTCTCTCTATCTATCTGGTCTAAATCACACCATCAAAGACTGGACTATCTCTCTCTATCTATCTCTCTGGTCTAAATCACACCATCAAAGACTGGACTATCTCTCTCTATCTATCTCTCTGGTCTAAATCACACCATCAAAGACTGGACTATCTCTCTTTCTATCTCTCTGGTCTAAATCACACCATCAAAGACTGGACTATCTCTCTCTATCTCTCTGGTCTAAATCACACCATCAAAGACTGGACTATCTCTCTCTATCTATCTCTCTGGTCTAAATCACACCATCAAAGACTGGACTATCTCTCTCTATCTCTGGTCTAAATCACACCATCAAAGACTGGACTATCTCTCTCTATCTATCTGGTCTAAATCACACCATCAAAGACTGGACTATCTCTCTCTATCTATCTCTCTGGTCTAAATCACACCATCAAAGACTGGACTATCTCTCTCTATCTCTGGTCTAAATCACACCATCAAAGACTGGACTATCTCTCTTTCTATCTCTCTCTGGTCTAAATCACACCATCAAAGACTGGACTATCTCTCTCTATCTATCTCTCTGGTCTAAATCACACCATCAAAGACTGGACTATCTCTCTCTATCTATCTCTCTGGTCTAAATCACACCATCAAAGACTGGACTATCTCTCTCTATCTATCTGGTCTAAATCACACCATCAAAGACTGGACTATCTCTCTCTATCTATCTATCTGGTCTAAATCACACCACCAAAGACTGGACTATCTCTCTCTATCTATCTCTCTGGTCTAAATCACACCATCAAAGACTGGACTATCTCTCTCTCTATCTCTCTGGTCTAAATCACACCATCAAAGACTGGACTATCTCTCTCTATCTCTCTGGTCTAATTCACATCATCAAAGACTGGACTATCTCTTTCTCTCTATCTCTCTGGTCTAAATCACACCATCAAAGACTGGACTATCTCTCTCTCTCTATCTCTCTGGTCTAAATCACACCATCAAAGACTGGACTATCTCTTTCTCTATCTATCTCTCTCTGGTCTAAATCACACCATCAAAGACTGGACTATCTCTCTCTATCTCTCTGGTCTAAATCCACCATCAAAGACTGGACTATCTCTGGTCTAATTCACACCATCAAAGACTGGACTATCTCTCTCTCTGGTCTAATTCACACCATCAAAGACTGGACTATCTGTCCCCTCTCTCTCTCTAAATCACACCATCAAAGACTGGACTATCTCTCCCTCTCTCTCGGTCTAAAATCACACCATCAAAACTGGACTATCTCTCTTTCTATCTC
>NC_060185.1:15007753-15098682 GCF_021184085.1 Oncorhynchus gorbuscha | reverse complement strand
GCCATTCTAGAGCCCTTGGTTAATGAGGCTTTGATGCCATTCTAGAGCCCTTGGTTAATGAGGTTTTGATGCCATTCTAGAGCCCTTGGTTAATGAGGCTTTGATGCCATTCTAGAGCCCTTGGTTAATGAGGTTTTGATGCCATTCTAGAGCCCTTGGTTAATGAGGCTTTGATGCCATTCTAGAGCCCTTGGTCAATGAGGCTTTGATTCCATTCTAGAGCCCTTGGTTAATGTGTTTGATGCCATTCTAGAGCCCTTGGTTAATGAGGCTTTGATGCCATTCTAGAGCCCTTGGTTAATGTGTTTGATTCCATTCTAGAGTCATTGGTTAATGAGGCTTTGATGCCATTCTAGAGCCCTTGGTTAATGAGGCTTTGATGCCATTCTAGAGCCCTTGGTTAATGAGGCTTTGATGCCATTCTAGAGCCCTTGGTTAATGAGACTTTGATTCCATTCTAGAGCCCTTGGTTAATGTGTTTGATGCCATTCTAGAGCCCTTGGTTAATGAGGCTTTGATTCCATTCTAGAGCCCTTGGTTAATGAGGCTTTGATGCCATTCTAGAGCCCTTGGTTAATGAGGCTTTGATGCCATTCTAGAGCCATTGGTTAATGAGGCTTTGATGCCATTCTAGAGCCCTTGGTTAATGAGGCTTTGATTCCATTCTAGAGCCCTTGGTTAATGAGGCTTTGATGCCATTCTAGAGCCCTTGGTTAATGAGGATTTGATGCCATTCTAGAGCCCTTGGTTAATGAGGCTTTGATTCCATTCTAGAGCCCTTGGTTAATGAGGCTTTGATGCCATTCTAGAGCCCTTGGTTAATGAGGCTTTGATGCCATTCTAGAGCCCTTGGTTAATGAGGCTTTGATTCCATTCTAGAGCCCTTGGTTAATGAGGCTTTGATGCCATTCTAGAGCCCTTGGTCAATGAGGCTTTGATTCCATTCTAGAGCCCTTGGTTAATGAGGCTTTGATTCCATTCTAGAGCCCTTGGTTAATGAGGCTTTGATTCCATTCTAGAGCCCTTGGTTAATGAGGCTTTGATTCCATTCTAGAGCCCTTGGTTAATGAGGCTTTGATTCCATTCTAGAGCCCTTGGTTAATGAGGCTTTGATGCCATTCTAGAGCCCTTGGTCAATGAGGCTTTGATTCCATTCTAGAGCCCTTGGTTAATGAGGCTTTGATTCCATTCTAGAGCCCTTGGTTAATGAGGCTTTGATTCCATTCTAGAGCCCTTGGTTAATGAGGCTTTGATGCCATTCTAGAGCCCTTGGTTAATGAGGTTTTGATGCCATTCTAGAGCCCTTGGTTAATGAGGCTTTGATGCCATTCTAGAGCCCTTGGTCAATGAGGCTTTGATTCCATTCTAGAGCCCTTGGTTAATGTGTTTGATTCCATTCTAGAGTCATTGGTTAATGAGGCTTTGATGCCATTCTAGAGCCCTTGGTTAATGAGGCTTTGATGCCATTCTAGAGCCCTTGGTTAAATGAGGCTTTGATGCCATTCTAGATCCCTTGGTTAACGAGGCTTTGATGCCATTCTAGAGCCCTTGGTTAATGTGTTTGATTCCATTCTAGAGTCATTGGTTAATGAGGCATTGATGCCATTCTAGAACCCTTGGTTAATGAGGCTTTGATGCCATTCTAGAGCCCTTGGTTAATGAGACTTTGATTCCATTCTAGAGCCCTTGGTTAATGTGTTTGATGCCATTCTAGAGCCCTTGGTTAATGAGGCTTTGATTCCATTCTAGAGCCCTTGGTTAATGAGGCTTTGATGCCATTCTAGAGCCCTTGGTTAATGAGGCTTTGATGCCATTCTAGAGCCCTTGGTTAATGAGGCTTTGATGCCATTCTAGAGCCCTTGGTTAATGAGGCTTTGATTCCATTCTAGAGCCCTTGGTTAATGAGGCTTTGATGCCATTCTAGAGCCCTTGGTTAATGAGGATTTGATGCCATTCTAGAGCCCTTGGTTAATGAGGCTTTGATTCCATTCTAGAGCCCTTGGTTAATGAGGCTTTGATGCCATTCTAGAGCCCTTGGTTAATGAGGCTTTGATTCCATTCTAGAGCCCTTGGTTAATGAGGCTTTGATGCCATTCTAGAGTCCTTGGTTAATATGGCTTTGATGCCATTCTAGAGCCCTTGGTTAATGAGGCGTTGATGCCATTCTAGAGCCCTTGGTTAATGAGGCTTTGATGCCATTCTAGAGTCCTTGGTTAATATGGCTTTGATGCCATTCTAGAGCCCTTGGTTAATGAGGCTTTGATGCCATTCTAGAGCCCTTGGTTAATGAGGCTTTGATGCCATTCTAGAGCCCTTGGTTAATGAGGCTTTGATTCCATTCTAGAGCCCTTGGTTAATGTGTTTGATGCCATTCTAGAGCCCTTGGTTAATGAGGCTTTGATGCCATTCTAGAGCCCTTGGTTAATGAGGCTTTGATTCCATTCCAGAGCCCTTGGTTAATGAGGCTTTGATGCCATTCTAGAGCCCTTGGTTAATGAGGCTTTGATTCCATTCTAGAGCCCTTGGTTAATGAGGCTTTGATGCCATTCTAGAGCCCTTGGTTAATGAGGCTTTGATGCCATTCTAGAGCCCTTGGTTAATGAGGCTTTGATGCCATTCTAGAGCCCTTGGTTAATGAGGCTTTGATGCCATTCTAGAGCCCTTGGTTAATGAGGCTTTGATGCCATTCTAGAGTCCTTGGTTAATGAGGCTTTGATGCCATTCTAGAGCCCTTGGTTAATGACGCTTTGATGCCATTCTAGAGTCCTTGGTTAATGAGGCTTTGATGCCATTCTAGAGTCCTTGGTTAATGAGGCTTTGATTCCATTCTAGAGCCCTTGGTTAATGTGTTTGATGCCATTCTAGAGCCCTTGGTTAATGAGGCTTTGATGCCATTCTAGAGCCCTTGGTTAATGTGTTTGATTCCATTCTAGAGTCATTGGTTAATGAGGCTTTGATGCCATTCTAGAGCCCTTGGTTAATGAGGCTTTGATGCCATTCTAGAGCCCTTGGTTAATATGGCTTTGATGCCATTCTAGAGCCCTTGGTTAATGAGGCTTTGATGCCATTCTAGAGCCCTTGGTTAATGAGGCTTTGATGCCATTCTAGAGCCCTTGGTTAATGAGGCTTTGATGCCATTCTAGAGCCCTTGGTTAATGAGGCTTTGATGCCATTCTAGAGCCCTTGGTTAATGAGGCTTTGATGCCATTCTAGAGCCCTTGGTTAATGAGGCTTTGATGCCATTCTAGAGCCCTTGGTTAATGAGGCTTTGATGCCATTCTAGAGTCCTTGGTTAATGAGGCTTTGATTCCATTCTAGAGCCCTTGGTTAATGTGTTTGATTCCATTCTAGAGTCATTGATTAATGAGGCTTTGATGCCATTCTAGAGCCCTTGGTTAATGAGGCTTTGATGCCATTCTAGAGCCCTTGGTTAATGAGGCTTTGATGCCATTCTAGAGCCCTTGGTTAATGAGGCTTTGATGCCATTCTAGAGCCCTTGGTTAATGAGGCTTTGATGCCATTCTAGAGCCCTTGGTTAATGAGGCTTTGATGCCATTCTAGAGCCCTTGGTTAATGAGGCTTTGATGCCGTTCTAGAGCCCTTGGTTAATGAGGCTTTGATGCCATTCTAGAGCCCTTGGTTAATGAGGCTTTGATGCCATTCTAGAGCCCTTGGTTAATGTGTTTGATGCCATTCTAGAGCCCTTGGTTAATGATGTAAAAGAGTGTCTGCTAAATGACTTAAATGTAAATGTAAAAAAAAAACTGGAGAGTGATGGTGTAAATTTGCCCTTTTCCACTGATAGAATTTATGGCTCTATCTGCCAAATAACCGGAGACAATTTGGGGATGCATGCAGTCCTTCGTTTCTCAGAGTCCATCAGTGGTCATTACTTTTGCCGGTTCTGTTTGATAGAAAAGTCTAATGCTCAGATGGTCTACAGTGAAGATGACCCTAAGATTGTCTTGTGTGGTAAAGATCAATTTGAAATGCATTTGAATCAGTTGCAATCAGACCCACATCTCCCATCTGTATAAGAAAAACTCTAAACTAAATAGTTTGTAGCACTTCCATGTTTGTAGTCATTTTTCTGTGGACATAATGCACAACTTTATTGAAGGGTGGCTAAGGTTGAGTTAAAATTGTTGTTTGAATATGTCTCCGAATTGTATTTTTCCTGAAACGTGTGCTTCTCTTTAGAATCTACTCGTTTGACTTGGGGCGCAAAAAGCGTCCAACTAAAGTCATCCTAAAGAAGGGTGGAAATAGATTAACGCTTCATTCCCTTCAAGCTCTATGTCTTGTGAGAAACATTCCCTTGATTTTGGGTGATGTTGTTCTACCAGGAAATTAGAACTGGAATTTGCTGCTCATCTTACTGCAAATAATCAACATAGTCCCCCCCTTTTCTTAGCCAGGGCATGACTGTGTATATGATAAACTTTCAAACAGTTGTACCCCACATAAAAATGTAATACCCAAACATCACTTTATGATATATTACCCAGCATGCAAAAAACAAATCAGTCCTTTATTACATATTTGAGGCAAGCACAAACTCTTTAAGAACACCCTCAACTTCAAGAACCTTACTAAGTCCCTTGCCAAAAAAACACCCATTTGCTGTAGACCATCACTGGGAGACATCACTGTTGGACTGATGAAAGCATTTTCCCTGAGTCATTTTACTGGTGGCGAGGAGTTGGCAGTGTCACTTCAGGTCACTATACAGAAAGCCATTAACTCTACCAGCTGGGATAAGATGGATGGCCCGGAGTACAGAGGGGGACTGTTAGTCTTTTGTTAAATAACTAAGATCATTGTGGTTGACAATATTGTATCCCTAATGCTGGACAAGTTGCATACAGATCATCTGAGTGAACATTACCATGCATTCACTGTGTTTGATGGTGTTGATGACAAAGTTGCTGTCAAAGTTGGTGATCTGAAATTTTATAGGCCTTTTATGTTGTTCCTTTGTTTGACATGATTAAGTAATGGTCAGATTATTGGAACATTGAATACCTAGTCTTACGAGGACTCCCACTTGTGTTAAATAGCAACTCTCTTGTTATAGCAAATACTCTTGTTCTCAAATAATACATGTACTGAGGTGCCTGTGAGGCACTGATTTCATTCTGATGCACCTTCTTTTTGTGGCCTAAATATATTAAACAAAGCAGAGTCACTACTCTTGTAAAAAATCCTTTATTGCTCCAGTTTAACTCAACTATATAATATGTGTGCGATGTTGCTGGGTTCAGATCACAGTTAGAGTTAAGGTGGATACAATTAGATTGACACTTGCACTGTTTCTAGCATGGCCATAGTGAAGATCGGTTATCTTGTTGGAGGTGTGTGTATTTATGTGAGTGATGCCCATAGTGAAGATCGGTTATCTTGTTGGAGGTGTGTGTATTTATGTGAGTGATGCCCATAGTGAAGATCGGTTATCTTGATGGAGGTGTGTGTATTATGTGATTGATGCCCATAGTGAAGATCGGTTATCTTGATGGAGGTGTGTGTATTTATGTGAGTGATGCCCATAGTGAAGATCGGTTATCTTGATGGAGGTGTGTGTATTTATGTGAGTGATGCCCATAGTGAAGATCGGTTATCTTGTTGGAGGTGTGTGTATTTATGTGAGTGATGCCCATAGTGAAGATCGGTTATCTTGATGGAGGTGTGTGTATTATGTGAGTGATGCCCATAGTGAAGATCGGTTATCTTGTTGGAGGTGTGTGTATTTATGTGAGTGATGCCCATAGTGAAGATCGGTTATCTTGATGGAGGTGTGTGTATTTATGTGAGTGATGCCCATAGTGAAGATCGGTTATCTTGTTGGAGGTGTGTGTATTTATGTGAGTGATGCCCATAGTGAAGATCGGTTATCTTGATGGAGGTGTGTGTATTATGTGAGTGATGCCCATAGTGAAGATCGGTTATCTTGTTGGAGGTGTGTGTATTTATGTGAGTGATGCCCATAGTGAAGATCGGTTATCTTGTTGGAGGTGTGTGTATTTATGTGAGTGATGCCCATAGTGAAGATCGGTTATCTTGTTGGAGGTGTGTGTATTTATGTGAGTGATGCCCATAGTGAAGATCGGTTATCTTGTTGGAGGTGTGTGTATTTATGTGAGTGATACCCATAGTGAAGGTCGGTTATCTTTTGATGGAGGTGTGTGTATTTATGTGAGTGATGCCCATAGTGAAGATCAGTTATCTTGTTGGAGGTGTGTGTATTTATGTGAGTGATGCCCATAGTGAAGGTGTTATCTTGATGGAGGTGTGTGTATTATGTGAGTGATGCCCATAGTGAAGATCGGTTATCTTGTTGGAGGTGTGTGTATTTATGTGAGTAATGCCCATAGTGAAGATCGGTTATCTTGTTGGAGGTGTGTGTATTTATGTGAGTAATGCCCATAGTGAAGATCGGTTATCTTGTTGGAGGTGTGTGTATTTATGTGAGTGATGCCCATAGTGAAGATGGGTTATCTTGTTGGAGGTGTGTGTATTTATGTGAGTGATGCCCATAGTGAAGATCGGTTATCTTGTTGGAGGTGTGTGTATTTATGTGAGTGATGCCCATAGTGAAGATCGGTTATCTTGATGGAGGTGTGTGTATTTATGTGAGTGATGCCCATAGTGAAGATCGGTTATCTTGTTGGAGGTGTGTGTATTTATGTGAGTGATCGGTTATCACGCGGACTAGGTACCCTCTGAGAAGAAAACCAACGAATACACGGATACTGTGACTGAGTTCATCAGGAAGTGTATGGGGGATGTTGTACCCACTGTGACTATTAAAACCTACCCAAACCATAAACTGTGGATAGACGGCAGCACGAACAACCGCATTTAACCATGGCTATGTGACTGGGAATAATGACCAAATACAAACAGTGTAGTTATTCCCTCTTTACGTCAATCACACAGGCAAAACGTAAGTGGAGTCACAGTTCAACGGCTCAGACACGAGAGAGACGTATATGGCATAGTCTACAGACAATCATGGACTACTATTTTCAAGTCTCTCCAGAGATGTTCGATTGGGTTCAAGTCCGGGCTCTGGCTGGGCCGCTCAAGGACATTCAGAGTCCCAAAGCCACTCCTGCGTTAGTCTTGGCTGTGTGCTTAGGGTAATTGTCCTGTTGGAAGGTGGACCTTCAACCTAGTCCTTAGGTCCTGAATGCTCTGAAGCAGGTTTTCAACAATGATCTCTCTGTACTTTGCTCTGTTCATCTGTCCCTCGAGCCTGACTAGTCTCCCAGTCCCTGCCACTGAAAAACATCTCTTTATCATGATGCTGCCTCCACCATGCTTCACCATAGGGATGGTGCCAGGTTTCCACCAGACGTGATGCTTGGCATTCAGACCGAAGAGTTCAATCCTGCTTTCATCAGACCAGAGAATCTTGTTTCTGATGGTCTGACAGTCCTTTAGGGGCTTTCCATTTGGCCACTCTACCATAAAGGCCCGAGCCAGGTGCCATGAAGCCGGCTCAGCGCGTCTGGTCTCCAGTGTGTCTCCTCGGGCCGGTGTACATGGCACCAGCCTTTTACGCATGGTGTCCCCGGGTTCAGCCCAGTGCTGGCTATTCCACCTCGCCGCACTGGCCTGGCTACGGGGAGCATTCAACCAGGTAAGGTTGGGCAGGCTCGGTGCTCAAGAGCTCCAGTGCGCCTTCACGGTCCGGTCTATCCGGCGCCACCTCCACGCACCAGCCCTCCGGTGGCAGCCCCCCGCACCAGGCTGTCTCTCCGTCTTCTCCCTACAGGTGCCTTCCTCCTGCCCAGCGCTGCCAGTGTCTCCCGTCTGTCCTGAGCTGCCAGAGTCTCCCGTTTGTCCTGAGCTGCCAGAGTCTAATAATAATAATAATAATAATATATGCCATTTCTCCTTTTATCCAAAGCGACTTACAGTCATGTGTGCATACATTCCTGAGCTGGCCAGAGTCTCCCAGAAGGACCACGTCCTGAGCTGCCAGAGTCTCCCGTCTGTCCTGAGCTGCCAGAGTCTCCCGTCTGTCCTGTCCTGAGCTGAGCTGCCAGAGTCTCTCCCGTCTGTCCTGAGCTGCCAGAGTCTCCCGTCTGTCCTGAGCTGCCAGAGTCTCCCGTCTGTCCTGAGCTGCCAAAGTCTCCCGTCTGTCCTGAGCTGCCAGCCAGAGTCTCCCGTCTGTCCTGAGCTGCCAGAGTCTCCGTCTGTCCTGAGCTGCCAGAGTCTCCCGTCTCCTGCCCAGCGCTGCCAGAGCCTTCCTCCTGCCCAGCTGCCAGAGTCTCCCGCGCTGTCTCCAGTCTGTCCTGAGCCATCAGTCAGCCAGGAGCTGCCAAGCCGCCTGTCACGCCGGCAGCCACAAGGACTATGGTGAAGTCCGGGCTGCCGGAGTCTCTCATCCGTCCGGTGCTGCCAGAGTCTCCCGTCCGTCTGGCGCTGACAGTCACCCATCCCAGTGCCCATTGCTAGGGTCCCCGGTCTAGTCGGCGGCGAGGGTTGAGGAGACCACGGAGGCGGGCTAAGAGGCAGACAAGGACTATGGTGAAGTGGGGTTTGTCCCGCGCCAGAGCCGCACGACAGACACCCACCCAGACCCTCTCCTATAGTTTCAGGTTTTACCTTTGGGATGGGGTACTGTCACGTTCTGACCTTAGTTCTGTTATTATATCTTTGTTTTAGTATGGTCAGGGCGTGAGTTGGGTGGGCAGTCTATGTTTGTTTTCGTATGTTGGTTTTTGAGTTCGGCCTAGTATGGTTCTCAATCAGAGGCAGCTGTCAATTGTTGTCCCTGATTGAGAATCATACTTTAGGTAGCCTGGGTTTCACTTTTGGTTTGTGGGTGTTTGTTTTCCGTGTGAGTGTTTGTTCCACACGGTACTGTTTTCGGTTTTGTATATTCACGTCATCGTTTGTTATTTTGTTCGAGTGTTCTATTGTCTTTACTAAAAAACATTATGGACACTTACCACGCTGCGTTTTGGTCCTCCGACAAAAACCCTTACAAATACTTATTTCATAAAGTTACGCAACACCCAATGCTCCTATGTGAAAAAGTATTTGCCCCCTAACACTCAATAACTGGTTGTGCCACCTTTAGCTGCAATGACTGCAACCAAACGCTTCCTGTAGCTGTTGACCAGTCTCTCACGTTACTGAGGAGATATTTTGGCCCACTCTTCCATGTAGAACTGATTTAACTCAACCACCTTTGTGGGATTTCAAGCATGAGCTGCTTGTTTCACGTCCTGCTACAACATCTCAATTGTATGTTGACTTGATTGTGTGTTTTGGATCATTGTCTTGCTGCATGACCCATCTGCACTTTAGCTTCAGCTCACAGAAAGATGGCCTGACATCCTCCTGTAGAATTCTCTGATACAGAGCAGAATTCATGGTTCCAAAACTTTGAGTCAAGTTTGCCAAAAAGCACCTGGAAGCACGTGGATGATCATCAAGACTCTTGGAAGAATGTTCTATGGACAGCTGAGTATCACTTTTTGGATGACATGGGTCCCATTATGTCAGGCAAAATCCAAACACTGCATTCCACAGTAAGAACCTCATACCAACGGTCAAGGATGGTGGTGGTAGTGTGATGGTTTGGGGATGCTTTGCGGTCTCAGGACCTGGACGACTTGTTTTAATAGAAGGAACCATTCATTTGGCAAAACGTTTTTGTGCAAAGTTTTTATTGACACATTAACTGTTAGCAAAAGTTTCAGCTAGAGATAATGTGCAGGAGCTTGCAGGGATTTGTAGTCTTGCATGATGTCGACTTTGATGCTAATTAGCATTTTCGAATCTGAGTGTAAATAGAGCCATATATATTGACATAAGTCACCTCGCTATCAAAACATCATGTCAGGGTAAGCCTACACGAAACACCGCCCTTATCTGAAGTGTTTATCAAATACCCTATGGGAAAAATAAACGCTAGGCTTTATGAGTGTTATGACACCTCCACTGTGGGGCTCTATATCTTCTTTGAGAAGCGATGTGGTGGGGGACCTATGGGAAGATAGAGCGGGGTGGGCTGTTTGTACAATATATACCATTTAGCAGACACTTTCATCTGAAACAACGTAGTCGTGCATGTATACATTTTACGTATAGGATGGCCTCAGTGGGAAATAACCCCATGACCCTTCGTGTTGCGAGCGCCTTGATCTACCGACTGAGCCACAGAAGACCGAGCATGTGTGTGTGTGTGTGGTTGCAGGATGTGTGTAAACATTCTGATTGGCTCTCCTAAACTGAAGGGATGAGGAGCAAAATTGAGCTGACAGCTGATTGTCCGTTTGTTCTCTGTTTGACAGAGTGAGGGGAGGACAGCTGATTGTCTGTTATCTGTTTGACAGAGTGAGGGGAGGACAGCTGATTGTCTGTTATCTGTTTGACAGAGTGAGGGGAGGACAGCTGATTGTCTGTTATCTGTTTGACAGAGTGAGGGGAGGACAGCTGATTGTCTGTTATCTGTTTGACAGAGTGAGGGGAAGACAGCTGATTGTCTGTTATCTGTTTGACAGAGTGAGGGGAGGACAGCAGATTGTCAATCTGTTATCTGTTTGACAGAGTGAGGGGAGGACAGCAGATTGTCAATCTGTTATCTGTTTGACAGAGTGAGGGGAGGACCGCTGATTGTCTGTTATCTGTTTGACAGAGTGAGGGGTGGACAGCTGATTGTCTGTTATCTGTTTGACAGAGTGAGGGGAGGACAGCTGATTGTCTGTCTGTTATCTGTATTACGGAGTGAGGGAAGGACCGCTGATTGTCAATCTGTTATCTGTTTGACAGAGTGAGGGGAGGACAGCTGATTGTCAATCTGTTATCTGTTTGACAGAGTGAGGGGAGGACAGCTGATTGTCAATCTGTTATCTGTTTGACAGAGTGAGGGGAGGATCGCTGATTGTCTGTTATCTGTTTGACAGAGTGAGGGGAGGACAGCTGATTGTCAATCTGTTATCTGTTTGACAGAGTGAGGGGAGGACAGCTGATTGTCTGTTATCTGTTTGACAGAGTGAGGGGAGGACAGCTGATTGTCAATCTGTTATCTGTTTGACAGAGTGAGGGGAGGACAGCTGATTGTCTGTTATCTGTTTGACAGAGTGAGGGTGGACAGCTGATTGTCTGTTATCTGTTTGACAGAGTGAGGGAGGACAGCTGATTGTCTGTTATCTGTTTGACAGAGTGAGGGGAGGACAGCTGATTGTCTGTCTGTTATCTGTATTATGGAGTGAGGGGAGGACCGCTGATTGTCAATCTGTTATCTGTATTACGGAGTGAGGGGAGGACAGCTGATTGTCTGTTATCTGTTTGACAGAGTGAGGAGAGGACAGCTGATTGTCTATCTGTTATCTGTTTTACAGACTGAGGGGAGGACAGCTGATTGTCTGTTATCTGTTTGACAGAGTGAGGGGTGGACAGCTGATTGTCTGTTATCTGTTTGACAGAGTGAGGGGAGGACAGCTGATTGTCTGTTATCTGTTTGACAGAGTGAGGGGAGGACCGCTGATTGTCAATCTGTTATCTGTTTGACAGAGTGAGGGGTGGACAGCTGATTGTCTCTTATCTGTTTGACAGAGTGAGGGGAGGACAGCTGATTGTCTGTTATCTGTTTGACAGAGTGAGGGGAGGACAGCTGATTGTCTGTTATCTGTTTGACAGAGTGAGGGGAGGACAGCTGATTGTCAATCTGTTATCTGTTTGACAGAGTGAGGGGAGGACAGCTGATTGTCTGTCTGTTATCTGTATTACGGAGTGAGGGGAGGACCGCTGATTGTCAATCTGTTATCTGTATTACGGAGTGAGGGGTGGACAGCTAATTGTCTGTTATCTGTTTGACAGAGTGAGGAGAGGACAGCTGATTGTCTATCTGTTATCTGTTTTACAGACTGAGGGGAGGACAGCTGATTGTCTGTTATCTGTTTGACAGAGTGAGGGGCGGACAGCTGATTGTCTGTTATCTGTTTGACAGAGTGAGGGGAGGACCGCTGATTGTCAATCTGTTATCTGTTTGACAGAGTGAGGGGTGGACAGCTGATTGTCTGTTATCTGTTTGACAGAGTGAGGGGAGGACAGCTGATTGTCTGTTATCTGTTTGACAGAGTGAGGGGAGGACAGCTGATTGTCTCTTATCTGTTTGACAGAGTGAGGGGAGGACAGCTGATTGTCTGTTATCTGTTTGACAGAGTGAGGGGAGGACAGCTGATTGTCTGTTATCTGTTTGACAGAGTGAGGGGAGGACAGCTGATTGTCAATCTGTTATCTGTTTGACAGAGTGAGGGGAGGACAGCTGATTGTCTGTCTGTTATCTGTATTACGGAGTGAGGGGAGGACCGCTGATTGTCAATCTGTTATCTGTATTACGGAGTGAGTGGTGGACAGCTAATTGTCTGTTATCTGTTTGACAGAGTGAGGGGAGGACCGCTCATTGTCTGTTATCTGTTTGACAGAGTGAGGGGAGGACAGCTGATTGTCTGTCTGTTATCTGTATTACGGAGTGAGGGGAGGACCGCTGATTGTCAATCTGTTATCTGTTTGACAGAGTGAGGGGAGGACAGCTGATTGTCAATCTGTTATCTGTTTGACAGAGTGAGGGGAGGACAGCTGATTGTCTGTTATCTGTTTGACAGAGTGAGGGGTGGACAGCTGATTGTCTGTTATCTGTTTGACAGAGTGAGGGGAGGACAGCTGATTGTCTGTTATCTGTTTGACAGAGTGAGGGGAGGACCGCTGATTGTCAATCTGTTATCTGTTTGACAGAGTGAGGGGTGGACAGCTGATTGTCTGTTATCTGTTTGACAGAGTGAGGGGAGGACAGCTGATTGTCTGTTATCTGTTTGACAGAGTGAGGGGAGGACAGCTGATTGTCTCTTATCTGTTTGACAGAGTGAGGGGAGGACAGCTGATTGTCTGTTATCTGTTTGACAGAGTGAGGGGAGGACAGCTGATTGTCTGTTATCTGTTTGACAGAGTGAGGAGGACAGCTGATTGTCAATCTGTTATCTGTTTGACAGAGTGAGGGGAGGACAGCTGATTGTCTGTCTGTTATCTGTATTACGGAGTGAGGGGAGGACCGCTGATTGTCAATCTGTTATCTGTATTACGGAGTGAGGGGTGGACAGCTAATTGTCTGTTATCTGTTTGACAGAGTGAGGGGAGGATCGCTGATTGTCTGTTATCTGTTTGACAGAGTGAGGGGAGGACAGCTGATTGTCAATCTGTTATCTGTTTGACAGAGTGAGGGGAGGATCGCTGATTGTCTGTTATCTGTTTGACAGAGTGAGGGGAGGACAGCTGATTGTCAATCTGTTATCTGTTTGACAGAGTGAGGGGAGGACAGCTGATTGTCTGTTATCTGTTTGACAGAGTGAGGGGAGGACAGCTGATTGTCAATCTGTTATCTGTTTGACAGAGTGAGGGGAGGACAGCTGATTGTCTGTTATCTGTTTGACAGAGTGAGGGGTGGACAGCTGATTGTCTGTTATCTGTTTGACAGAGTGAGGGGAGGACAGCTGATTGTCTGTCTGTTATCTGTATTATGGAGTGAGGGGAGGACCGCTGATTGTCAATCTGTTATCTGTATTACGGAGTGAGGGGAGGACAGCTGATTGTCTGTTATCTGTTTGACAGAGTGAGGAGAGGACAGCTGATTGTCTATCTGTTATCTGTTTTACAGACTGAGGGGAGGACAGCTGATTGTCTGTTATCTGTTTGACAGAGTGAGGGGTGGACAGCTGATTGTCTGTTATCTGTTTGACAGAGTGAGGGGAGGACAGCTGATTGTCTGTTATCTGTTTGACAGAGTGAGGGGAGGACCGCTGATTGTCTGTTATCTGTTTGACAGAGTGAGGGGAGGACAGCTGATTGTCAATCTGTTATCTGTTTGACAGAGTGAGGGGAGGACAGCTGATTGTCAGTCTGTTATCTGTATTACGGAGTGAGGTGAGGACCGCTGATTGTCAATCTGTTATCTGTATTACGGAGTGAGTGGTGGACAGCTAATTGTCTGTTATCTGTTTGACAGAGTGAGGGGAGGACCGCTCATTGTCTGTTATCTGTTTGACAGAGTGAGGGGAGGACAGCTGATTGTCTGTCTGTTATCTGTATTACGGAGTGAGGGGAGGACCGCTGATTGTCAATCTGTTATCTGTTTGACAGAGTGAGGGGAGGACAGCTGATTGTCAATCTGTTATCTGTTTGACAGAGTGAGGGGAGGACAGCTGATTGTCTGTTATCTGTTTGACAGAGTGAGGGGTGGACAGCTGATTGTCTGTTATCTGTTTGACAGAGTGAGGGGAGGACAGCTGATTGTCTGTTATCTGTTTGACAGAGTGAGGGGAGGACCGCTGATTGTCAATCTGTTATCTGTTTGACAGAGTGAGGGGTGGACAGCTGATTGTCTGTTATCTGTTTGACAGAGTGAGGGGAGGACAGCTGATTGTCTGTTATCTGTTTGACAGAGTGAGGGGAGGACAGCTGATTGTCTCTTATCTGTTTGACAGAGTGAGGAGGACAGCTGATTGTCTGTTATCTGTTTGACAGAGTGAGGGAGGACAGCTGATTGTCTGTTATCTGTTTGACAGAGTGAGGGGAGGACAGCTGATTGTCAATCTGTTATCTGTTTGACAGAGTGAGGGGAGGACAGCTGATTGTCTGTCTGTTATCTGTATTACGGAGTGAGGGGAGGACCGCTGATTGTCAATCTGTTATCTGTATTACGGAGTGAGGGGTGGACAGCTAATTGTCTGTTATCTGTTTGACAGAGTGAGGGGAGGATCGCTGATTGTCTGTTATCTGTTTGACAGAGTGAGGGGAGGACAGCTGATTGTCAATCTGTTATCTGTTTGACAGAGTGAGGGGAGGATCGCTGATTGTCTGTTATCTGTTTGACAGAGTGAGGGGAGGACAGCTGATTGTCAATCTGTTATCTGTTTGACAGAGTGAGGGGAGGACAGCTGATTGTCTGTTATCTGTTTGACAGAGTGAGGGGAGGACAGCTGATTGTCAATCTGTTATCTGTTTGACAGAGTGAGGGGAGGACAGCTGATTGTCTGTTATCTGTTTGACAGAGTGAGGGGTGGACAGCTGATTGTCTGTTATCTGTTTGACAGAGTGAGGGGAGGACAGCTGATTGTCTGTTATCTGTTTGACAGAGTGAGGGGAGGACAGCTGATTGTCTGTCTGTTATCTGTATTATGGAGTGAGGGGAGGACCGCTGATTGTCAATCTGTTATCTGTATTACGGAGTGAGGGGAGGACAGCTGATTGTCTGTTATCTGTTTGACAGAGTGAGGAGAGGACAGCTGATTGTCTATCTGTTATCTGTTTTACAGACTGAGGGGAGGACAGCTGATTGTCTGTTATCTGTTTGACAGAGTGAGGGGTGGACAGCTGATTGTCTGTTATCTGTTTGACAGAGTGAGGGGAGGACAGCTGATTGTCTGTTATCTGTTTGACAGAGTGAGGGGAGGACCGCTGATTGTCTGTTATCTGTTTGACAGAGTGAGGGGAGGACAGCTGATTGTCAATCTGTTATCTGTTTGACAGAGTGAGGGGAGGACAGCTGATTGTCTGTCTGTTATCTGTATTACGGAGTGAGGTGAGGACCGCTGATTGTCAATCTGTTATCTGTATTACGGAGTGAGTGGTGGACAGCTAATTGTCTGTTATCTGTTTGACAGAGTGAGGGGAGGACCGCTCATTGTCTGTTATCTGTTTGACAGAGTGAGGGGAGGACAGCTGATTGTCTGTCTGTTATCTGTATTACGGAGTGAGGGGAGGACCGCTGATTGTCAATCTGTTATCTGTTTGACAGAGTGAGGGGAGGACAGCTGATTGTCAATCTGTTATCTGTTTGACAGAGTGAGGGGAGGACAGCTGATTGTCTGTTATCTGTTTGACAGAGTGAGGGGAGGACAGCTGATTGTCTGTTATCTGTTTGACAGAGTGAGGGGAGGACCGCTGATTGTCAATCTGTTATCTGTTTGACAGAGTGAGGGGTGGACAGCTGATTGTCTGTTATCTGTTTGACAGAGTGAGGGGAGGACAGCTGATTGTCTGTTATCTGTTTGACAGAGTGAGGGGAGGACAGCTGATTGTCTCTTATCTGTTTGACAGAGTGAGGGAGGACAGCTGATTGTCTGTTATCTGTTTGACAGAGTGAGGGAGGACAGCTGATTGTCTGTTATCTGTTTGACAGAGTGAGGGGAGGACAGCTGATTGTCAATCTGTTATCTGTTTGACAGAGTGAGGGAGGACAGCTGATTGTCTGTCTGTTATCTGTATTACGGAGTGAGGGGAGGACCGCTGATTGTCAATCTGTTATCTGTATTACGGAGTGAGGGGTGGACAGCTAATTGTCTGTTATCTGTTTGACAGAGTGAGGGGAGGACAGCTGATTGTCTGTTATCTGTTTGACAGAGTGAGGGGAGGACCGCTCATTGTCTGTTATCTGTTTGACAGAGTGAGGGGAGGACAGCTGATTGTCTGTCTGTTATCTGTATTACGGAGTGAGAGGAGGACCGCTGATTGTCAATCTGTTATCTGTTTGACAGAGTGAGGGGAGGACAGCTGATTGTCAATCTGTTATCTGTTTGACAGAGTGAGGGGAGGACAGCTGATTGTCTGTTATCTGTTTGACAGAGTGAGGGGAGGACAGCTGATTGTCTGTCTATTATCTGTATTATGGAGTGAGGGGAGGACCGCTGATTGTCAATCTGTTATCTGTATTACGGAGTGAGGGGTGGACAGCAGATTGTCTGTTATCTGTTTGACAGAGTGAGGGGAGGACAGCTGATTGTCTGTTATCTGTTTGACAGAGTGAGGGGAGGACCGCTGATTGTCTGTTATCTGTTTGACAGAGTGAGGGGAGGACAGCTGATTGTCTGTTATCTGTTTGACAGAGTGAGGAGAGGACAGCTGATTGTCTATCTGTTATCTGTTTTACAGACTGAGGGGAGGACAGCTGATTGTCTGTTATCTGTTTGACAGAGTGAGGGGTGGACAGCTGATTGTCTGTTATCTGTTTGACAGAGTGAGGGGAGGACAGCTGATTGTCTGTTATCTGTTTGACAGAGTGAGGGGAGGACCGCTGATTGTCTGTTATCTGTTTGACAGAGTGAGGGGAGGACAGCTGATTGTATGTTATCTGTTTGACAGAGTGAGGGGAGGACAGCTGATTGTCTGTCTGTTATCTGTATTACGGAGTGAGGGGAGGACCGCTGATTGTCAATCTGTTATCTGTATTACTGAGTGAGGGGTGGACAGCTAATTGTCTGTTATCTGTTTGACAGAGTGAGGGGAGGACAGCAGATTGTCTGTTATCTGTTTGACAGAGTGAGGGGAGGACAGCTGATTGTCTGTTATCTGTTTGACAGAGTGAGGGGAGGACAGCTGATTGTCTGTTATCTGTTTGACAGAGTGAGGGGAGGACAGCTGATTGTCTGTTATCTGTTTGACAGAGTGAGGGGAGGACAGCTGATTGTCTGTTATCTGTTTGACAGAGTGAGTGGAGGACAGCTGATTGTCTGTCTGTTATCTGTATTACGGAGTGAGGGGAGGACAGCTAATTGTCTGTTATCTGTTTGACAGAGTGAGGGGAGGACAGCAGATTGTCTATCTGTTATCTGTTTGACAGAGTGAGGGGTGGACAGCTAATTGTCTGTTATCTGTTTGACAGAGTGAGGGGAGGACAGCTGATTGTCTGTTATCTGTTTGACAGAGTGAGGGGAGGACAGCTGATTGTCTGTTATCTGTTTGACAGAGTGAGGGGAGGACAGCTGATTGTCTGTTATCTGTTTGACAGAGTGAGTGGAGGACAGCTGATTGTCTGTCTGTTATCTGTATTACGGAGTGAGGGGAGGACAGCTGATTGTCAATCTGTTATCTGTTTGACAGAGTGAGGGGAGGACAGCTAATTGTCTGTTATCTGTTTGACAGAGTGAGGGGAGGACAGCTGATTGTCTGTTATCTGTTTGACAGAGTGAGGGGAGGACAGCTGATTGTCTATCTGTTTGACAGAGTGAGGGGAAGAAAGAGGAGAGAGTGAGGGGAAGAAAGAGGAGAGAGTGAGGGGAAGAAAGAGGAGAGAGTGAGGGGAAGAAAGAGGAGAGAGTGAGGGGAAGAAAGAGGAGAGAGTGAGGGGAAGAAAGAGGGAGAGAGTGAGGGGAAGAAAGAGGAGAGAGTGAGGGAAGAAAGAGGAGAGTGAGGGGAAGAAAGAGGAGAGAGTGAGGGGAAGAAAGAGGAGAGAGTGAGGGGAAGAAAGAGGAGAGAGTGAGGGGAAGAAAGAGGAGAGAGTGAGGGGAAGAAAGAGGAGAGAGTGAGGGGGAAGGAAGAGGAGAGAGTGAGGGGAAGAAAGAGGAGAGAGTGAGGGGAAGAAAGAGGAGAGAGTAAGGGGAAGAAAGAGGAGAGAGTGAGGGGAAGGAAGAGGAGAGAGTGAGGGGAAGAAAGAGGAGAGAGTGAGGGGAAGGAAGAGGAGAGAGTAAGGGGAAGGAAGAGGAGAGAGTAAGGGGAAGAAGAGGAGAGAGTAAGGTGAAGAAAGAGGAGAGAGTGAGGGGAAGAAAGAGGAGAGAGTGAGGGGAAGGAAGAGGAGAGAGTGGGGGGAAGGAAGAGGAGAGAGTGAGGGGAAAAAAGAGGAGAGAGTGAGGGGAAGGAAGAGGAGAGAGTGAGGGAAGAAAGAGGAGAGAATGAGGGGAAGGAAGAGGAGAGAGTGAGGGGAAGAAAGAGGAGAGAGTAAGGGGAAGAAAGAGGAGAGAGTAAGGGGAAGAAAGAGGAGAGAGTAAGGGGAAGAAAAGAGGAGAGAGTAAGGGGAAGAAAGAGGAGAGAGTGAGGGGAAGAAAGAGGAGAGAGTAAGGGGAAGAAAGAGGAGAGAGTGAGGGGAAGAAAGAGGAGAGAGTAAGGGGAAGAAAGAGGAGAGAGAGACATGTAGAGACAGAGAGAGATAAAAAGAGAGAGATGTAGAGAGAGAGATTATCTACCTCACATGCTTTGGCAATGTTAACATGTTTCCCATGCCAATAAAGCCCCTTGAATTGAATTGAATTGAGAGAGAGAAAGAGAGAGATGTAGAGACGGAGGTCGAGAACGAGAGAGATAAAAAGAGAGATGTAGAGGTAGAGAGACAGAGGTAGAGAAATAGAGAGAGATAAAGAGAGATGTAGAGACAGATGTAGAGGTAGAGAGAGAGGGGGGAGAGAGAGTGATAAGTAGGGAGAGACTATGAGTTTGATTGAGTGTGACATACTTAATAACTCATCTCAGTGAGTTAAATAATCTCTCTGGTAAATGGAGGGACACTGTCACCCACAGCCTCTAGGAGTCACTGTCACACTGTGGGCCTGAGCATGGGTGTCACTGTGGGCCTGAGCATGGGTGTCACTGTCGGCCTGAGCATGGGTGTCACTGTGGGCCTGAGCATGGGTGTCACTGTGCATGGGTGGTGGTGGTGTGTGTGTTGTGTTTTGAGCCTGAAATAGTCCATACTCCTTTGGGAGTGAGGCAGCATAATGTTACAACACAGGTACATCTCTTCTTTTAGACCCACAGGAGAGAGGAGAGAAAGAGAGAGGGAGGAGAGAGATGGAGAGAAAGAGAGAGGGAGGAGAGAGAAGGAGAGAAAGAAAGAGGGAGGAGAGAGAAGGAGAGAAAGAGAGAGGGTTGAGAGAGAAGGAGGGAAAGAAAGAGGGAGGAGAGAGAAGGAGAGAAAGAGAGAGGGAGGAGAGAGAAGGAGAGAAAGAGAGAGGGTTGAGAGAGAAGGAGGGAAAGAAAGAGGGAGGAGAGAGAAGGAGAGAAAGAGAGAGGGAGGAGAGAGAAGGAGAGAAAGAGAGAGAAGGAGAGAGAGAGAAGGAGAGAGAGAGGGAGGAGAAAGGAGAGAAAGAGAGATGGAGGGGAGAGAAGGAGAGAAAGAGAGAGGGAGGGGAGAGAAGGAGAGAAAGAGAGATGGAGGGGAGAGAAGGAGAGAAAGAGAGAGGGTTGAGAGAGAAGGAGGGAAAGAAAGAGGGAGAGAGAGAAGGAGAGAAAGAAAGAGGGAGGAGAGAGAAGGAGAGAAAGAGAGGGTTGAGAGAGAAGGAGGGAAAGAAAGAGGGAGGAGAGAGAAGGAGAGAAAGAGAGAGGGAGGAGAGAGAAGGAGAGAAAGAGAGAGAAGGAGAGAGAGAGAAGGAGAGAGAGGGAGGAGAAAGGAGAGAAAGAGAGATGGAGGGAGAGAAGGAGAGAAAGAGAGAGGGGGGAGAGAAGGAGAGAAAGAGAGATGGAGGGAGAGAAGGAGAGAAAGAGAGGGAGGAGAGAGAAGGAGAGAAAGACATAGGGAGGAGAGAGAAGGAGAGAAAGAGAGAAGAGAGAGAGAGAGGGAGGGAGAGAAGGAGAGAAGAGGAAGTGAAAGAGAGAGGGAGTGAAAGAGAGAGGGGGAGAGGGAGTGAAGAGAGAGGGAGGAGAGGGAGTGAAAAGAGAGGGGGAGAGGGGGAGTGAAGAGAGGGAGGAGAGGGAGTGAAAGAGAGAGGGGGGAGAGGGGAGTGAAAGAGAGAGGGAGGGAGGGGAGTGAAAGAGAGAGGGAGGAGAAAGAGAGAGGGAGGAGAGAGAAGGAGAGAAAGAGAGAGATAGGTAGGGGTGAGAAAGAGAGACAGAGAGGGAGGGATGAGAGAGGAAGAGAGAGGGAGTGGAGAGAAAGAGAGACAGAGAGGGAGGGGTGAGAGAGGAAGAGAGAGGGAGGGAGGGTAGAGAAAGAGAGACAGAGAGTGAGGGGAAAGAGAGTGCCATTGTATTCTCTCTTGAACTTTTATTCTAAGCACAGGAGTTGTTTCAAAAGCCAGTTCTCCTGTCATCTAAACACAGGCAGTACAAACCAGCTGATGAGGTAGTGGAGCATCTGTCCTATGGGGATTGAGCAGGAAGCTGTACGCACCAATCAGCAGTGCTGTGATGAAACAGTAGTTTGACCCATAAGAGAGGCTGACACAGCAGTGGATTACGGATGATGCATTAGCTATGTATTACTGTCTAATTGAGGGAGTTGACTTACCAGTGGGATGCAGTAAAAGCTCTACTGTCATTGTTCTGTGAGTGGTCTACTGTTGGTCTGCTGTTGCCATGGCTCCCTGAACAATCCCACTGCTAGACTGCTAGACATTTCAAAACAATGTTCTCTGTCCTCAGTGCATCTGGGACAGCTGGGTGAGCAATAGATTCACTGTGGTTCTGACAGAATTTGAAAGGGAGTGATGAGTGGGGGTGGGGGGCGATGGGGGTTCATGTTTTGGATATAAATACAGCCCGAGTCTAGAAGTGCCATGCTGACTCATATCAAACTGGGTCAGTGGGGCTTTTAACAATGACATTTTGCCACAGAGCGCTTCACAGTGAGATCAGACTGCTAACTACAGTATACTTCTGGGAGCACCATAAGTATAATGGCCTTCTAAAAACGTTGCCACAACTAAGATGTAGCTAGTGAAGCATGATGAGGAGGATGTGGCACATGCTGCAGGATCCACATCAACCACATTGCTGCTGTCTTTTCATGTCAATCTTTACAAATGTTTGATCCTGATCAAAACTTTCCACCATTAACATCAGACAGGTACGCTCTCTATCTCTCTCTATCTCTCTCTCTATCTCTCTCTATCTCTCTCTCTGTCTCTCTATCTCTCTCTATCTCTCTCTATCTCTCTGGTCTAATTCACATCATCAAAGACTGGACTATCTCTCTATCTCTCTCTATCTCTCTCTATCTCTCTCTCTATCTGGTCTAATTCACACCATCAAAGACTGGACTATCTCTCTCTATCTCTCTCTATCTCTCTCTATCTGGTCTAATTCACACCATCAAAGACTGGACTATCTCTCTCTCTCTATCTCTGGTCTAAATCACACCATCAAAGACTGGACTATCTCTCTCTATCTCTCTCTCTGGTCTAAATCACACCATCAAAGACTGGACTATCTCTATCTCTGGTCTAAATCACACCATCAAAGACTGGACTATCTCTCTCTATCTCTGGTCTAAATCACACCATCAAAGACTGGACTATCTCTCTCTATCTCTGGTCTAAATCACACCATCAAAGACTGGACTATCTCTCTCTATCTCTCTCTCTGGTCTAAATCACACCATCAAAGACTGGACTATCTCTCTCTATCTCTGGTCTAAATCACACCACCAAAGACTGGACTATCTCTCTCTATCTCTGGTCTAAATCACACCATCAAAGACTGGACTATCTCTCTCTATCTATCTCTCTGGTCTAAATCACACCATCAAAGACTGGACTATCTCTCTCTATCTCTGGTCTAAATCACACCACCAAAGACTGGACTATCTCTCTCTATCTCTGGTCTAAATCACACCATCAAAGACTGGACTATCTCTCTCTATCTATCTCTCTGGTCTAAATCACACCATCAAAGACTGGACTATCTCTCTCTATCTCTGGTCTAAATCACACCATCAAAGACTGGACTATCTCTCTCTATCTCTCTGGTCTAAATCTCACCATCAAAGACTGGACTATCTCTCTCTATCTCTCTGGTCTAAATCACACCATCAAAGACTGGACTATCTATCTCTCTGGTCTAATTCACACCATCAAAGACTGGACTATCTCTCTCTATCTCTGGTCTAAATCACACCATCAAAGACTGGACTATCTCTCTCTATCTCTGGTCTAAATCACACCATCAAAGACTGGACTATCTCTCTCTATCTCTCTGGTCTAAATCTCACCATCAAAGACTGGACTATCTCTCTCTATCTCTGGTCTAAATCACACCATCAAATACTGGACTATCTCTCTCTATCTCTGGTCTAAATCACACCATCAAAGACTGGACTATCTCTCTCTATCTCTTTGGTCTAAATCTCACCATCAAAGACTGGACTATCTCTCTCTATCTCTCTGGTCTAAATCACACCATCAAAGACTGGACTATCTCTCTCTATCTCTGGTCTAAATCACACCATCAAAGACTGGACTATCTCTCTCTATCTCTCTGGTCTAAATCACACCATCAAAGACTGGACTATCTCTCTCTATCTCTGGTCTAAATCACACCATCAAAGACTGGACTATCTCTCTCTATCTCTCTCTCTGGTCTAAATCACACCAGCAAAGACTGGACTATCTCTCTCTCTATCTCTCTGGTCTAAATCACACCATCAAAGACTGGACTATCTCTCTCTCTATCTCTCCGGTCTAAATCACACCATCAAAGACTGGACTATCTCTCTCTCTCTATCTCTGGTCTAAATCACACCATCAAAGACTGGACTATCTCTCTCTATCTATCTCTCTGGTCTAAATCACACCATCAAAGACTGGACTATCTCTCTCTATCTATCTCTCTGGTCTAAATCACACCATCAAAGACTGGACTATCTCTCTCTCTATCTCTCTGGTCTAAATCACACCCTCAAAGACTGGACTATCTCTCTCTCTATCTCTCTGATCTAAATCACACCATCAAAGACTGGACTATCTCTCTCTATCTCTCTGGTCTAAATCACACCATCAAAGACTGGACTATCTCTCTATCTATCTCTCTGGTCTAAATCACACCATCAAAGACTGGACTATCTCTCTCTATCTCTCTGGTCTAAATCACACCATCAAAGACTGGACTATCTCTCTCTCTATCTCTCTGGTCTAAATCACACCATCAAAGACTGGACTATCTCTCTCTCTATCTCTCTGGTCTAAATCACATCATCAAAGACTGGACTATCTCTTTCTCTCTATCTCTCTCTCTCTCTGGTCTAATTCACACCATCAAAGACTGGACTCTCTCTCTCTCTCTCTGGTCTAATTCACACCATCAAAGACTGGACTATCTCTCTCTATCTCTCTGGTCTAAATCACACCATCAAAGACTGGATTATCTCTCTCTATCTCGCTGGTCTAAATCACACCATCAAAGACTGGACTATCTCTCCCTCTCTCTCTGGTCTAATTCACACCATCAAAGACTGGACTATCTCTCCCTCTCTCTCCGGTCTAAATCACACCATCAAAGACTGGACTATCTCTCCCTCTCTCTCCGGTCTAAATCACACCATCAAAGACTGGACTATCTCTCCCTCTCTCCGGTCTAAATCACACCATCAAAGACTGGACTATCTCTCCCTCTCTCTCCGGTCTAAATCACACCATCAAAGACTGGACTATCTCTCCCTATCTCCAGTCTAAATCACACCATCAAAGACTGGACTATCTCTCCCTCTCTCTCCGGTCTAAATCACACCTTGAAAAATGCATATGTTGAACAGCTATTACCTACTTTCACCTTATGTTGTCTTGGTAACAGGGTTGGGAGATAGTGGGGGTTGTGGCTAAGGGTTGCCGGCGTAGACCCAGCAGGAAGTTGTCGAAGAGCAGGATCAGTGTGTGGTGCTGTGAGGCTGGCGGAGATAGGACTGTTTTGTTGTTGTCGATAAAGATGTTCCTGTTTTGTATTTCATCATTTTTTTTAAAGGTATTCGCAGTATAACCAGACACAGGACTCCTGTTGAGGGGAAACAAGGACTAGAATTTTGGTGGGATGCTTTTGTCTCCCGTCTTTATGTCCATCCTCCCCATGTTGTGTGTAATCAGGGCCTGCTGTTAGGATGTGATCATGTCCCAGTGTGTCCGGTTACTGGCAGCATCAGACGATGCACTCTTTCAGGAAGCAAACAACATCTACACATTTCAGGCTTTCAGAATGCGATACTGAATACATTCCCTACACCCACATCACATTGACCTCACCTCTTTCCACTGTGTTCTTGACATGACACTGACAACATGTATTTGACAGTGGTCTAAAGTACTTTAGTAAAAATAATTTAAAGTACAACTTAAGTCGTTTTTTGGGGGTATCTGTACTTTACTATTTATATTTTTGACTACTTTTACTTCACTACATTAATAAAGAAAGTATTAGACTTTTTACTCCATACATTTTCCCTGACATTCAAAAGTACTCGATACATTTTGAATGTTTAGCAGGACAGGGAAACGGTCTAATTCACACACTTATCAAGAGGACATCCCTGGTCATCCCTACTGCCTCTGATCTGGAGGACTCACTAAACACAACCTTCGTTTGTAAATTATGTCTGAGTGTTGGAGCGTAACCCTGACAATCCATTTAAAAAAATGTTTTTTAAATGGTGCTGTCTGGTTTGCTAAAAATAAGGAATTAGAAATGATTTTTGATACTTAAGTATATTTAGACCCAAGTATATTTAGACTTTTACTCAAGTAGGATTTTACTGGGTTACTTTTACATTTACTTGAGTCATTTTCTATTAAGGTGTCATTACTTTTACTCAAAGTAAAATGAGTACTTTTTCCACCACAGGTATTTGATCAAGCTCCTGTTAGTAACATTGTAGCGATTCAGGTTATAGCAGAGCTTGAGCCAGTATCCCTGAGGTTACATGACAAACACACTACATTATGTACTGCAGAGATCCACATTTCTTGACAGGGGAACTTTTAACTATTGTTCTTTCCCAATGGAGGCACAGAGCACCATCCCTGACTGGAGGCACAGAGCACCATCCCTGACTGGAGGCACAGAGCACCATCCCTGACTGGAGGCACAGAGCACCATCCCTGACTGGAGGCACAGAGCACCATCCCTGACTGGAGGCACAGAGCACCATCCCTGACTGGAGGCACAGAGCACCATCCCTGACTGGAGGCACAGAGCACCATCCCTGACTGGAGGCACAGAGCACCATCCCTGACTGGAGGCACAGAGCACCATCCCTGACTGGAGGCACAGAGCACCATCCCTGACTGGAGGCACAGAGCACCATCCCTGACTGGATATCTTGACTCTGTGCATCACTGCTAAGTACGACAACTTCAAGGCGCCCGACTGCAAGGCACTACAGATAGTGATGGGTACTGCCCAGTACATCACTGGGGCCGAGCTCTCTGCCATCCAGGACCTCTATACCAGGCAATGTAAGAGAAAGACTCCAGCCACACAAGCCATAGACTGATCTCTCTGCTACTGCACGGCAAGCGGTACCACTGCACCAAGTCTGTAACCAACAGGACAGTGAACAGCTTCTACCCCCAAGCCATAAGACTGCTAAACAACTTTAGTTTTTGTATTTCTATGTTGGCCTGGTATCGTTGTCTCTGATTGGGGATCATATTAGGCAGCCTTTTCCCACTGTGTTTTTGTGGGATCTTGTCTTTGGTTAGTTGACTGTGAACAATCCATTTGCTGCGCGTTTCGTTTGTTGTTTATTGTTTTTTTGTGAGTTTCATCTGAATAAACATGTGGAACTCTACGTACGCTGCGCCTTGGTCCGACATTCATTATAACGACCGTGACAATATGTACATATCTACCTCAATTACCTCGTACTCCTGCACATTGACTCGGTAATGGTAATCCCTGTATAAAGCCATGTTGTTTTTACTCCTTGTATAAATCAATGAATTACAAATTAGTTTTACTCAATTGTGAATGAATCAATGAATTACAAATGAGTTTTACTCAATTACGAATTAATCAATGAATGAATGAATGACATTTTATTTTTGCTCGTTATCAATGAATTACATCTTATTTTTACTCATTATGAATGAATCAATGAATCAATGAATGACACTGAATTTTTGTGTCAAATCGCCAGTTCGCAAACCATCCCTTATGGGATTAATTGACACAAAAACAAACATTACATTTCACTGTGATAATTCAGTGATAATTCTTCTTCTTCTAGTGTTCTCTGCAGTATGCATCGCATGAAGGGTTGTTATTCGTTATTGTTGTGCATTTATTTTATTTAAAAATCTATATAAAGTCTTTATCCTTACCTCTGCATTGTTGTAACAGTAAACATTTCACTGTTAGTCTACACTGTCAGTCTACACAGTTAGTCTACACTGTCAGTCTACACTGTTAGTCTACACTCTTAGTCTACAACTGTTAGTCTACACTGTTAGTCTACACTATCCGTCTACACTGTTAGTCTACACTCTTAGTCTACAACTGTTAGTCTACACTGTTAGTCTACACTGTCAGTCTACACTGTCAGTCTACACTGTTAGTCTACACTGTTAGTCTACACCTGTTAGTCTACACTGTTCAGTCTACACTGTCAGTCTACACTGTTAGTCTACACTGTTAGTCTACACTGTTAGTCTACACTGTCAGTCTACACTGTTAGTCTACACTGTTAGTCTACAACTGTTAGTCTACACTGTTAGTCTACACTGTTAGTCTACATTATTCGTCTACACTTTTAGTCTACACCTGTTAGTCTACACCTATTGTTTATGAAGCATGTGACAAATACAATTTAATTTAATTTGAAGCAAACCCACTCTCTCACAAACACACCTAAAGCACACAGTGAAACCTCAGTCCTTGTGTTGGGGGAAATTGTTATTTTAATGAATCAATGGAACTAAAGTGAAAGGTCAAGGTTGAGATAAGTAATTAGAATGGGAAGCCTTTTCAGAACTGACTGAAGGGAAGATATGAGAAACACACTGATATTCTTGCCTGTGTGTGTGTGTGTGTGTGTGTGTGTGTGTGTGTGTGTGTGTGTGTGTGTGTGTGTGTGTGTGTGTGTGTGTGTGTGTGTGTGTGTGTGTGTGTGTGTGTGTGTGTGTGTGTGTGTGTGTGTGTGTGTGTGTGTGAAAGTGTGTGAGTGTGTCTTTGTCTGCATGATGGTGTCCAATCAGCTCTCACAGTCTCATATCAGAATTAAGCGTTCATCCCATGTTCCAACATCAAATGGCAAAGTGTTTGTGCATTGCCTCTGACGGGTTAAGGTTAGGTTTAAACTCTGAAGGGTTAAGGTTAGGTTTTAACTCTGAAGGGTTAAGGTTAGGTTTTAACTCTGAAGGGTTAAGGTTAGGTTTTAACTCTGAAGGGTTAAGGTTAGGTTTTAACTCTGAAGGGTTAAGGTTAGGTTTTAACTCTGAAGGGTTAAGGTTAGGTTTTAACTCTGAAGGGTTAAGGTTAGGTTTTAACTCTGAAGGGTTAAGGTTAGGTTTAAACTCTGAAGGGTTAAGGTTAGGTTTTAACTCTGAAGGGTTAAGGTTAGGTTTAAACTCTGAAGGGTTAAGGTTAGGTTTTAACTCTGAAGGGTTAAGGTTAGGTTTTAACTTTGAAGGTTTAAGGTTAGGTTTTAACTCTGAAGGGTTAAGGTTAGGTTTTAACTCTGAAGGGTTAAGGGTAGGGTTAAAACAAAAATATCAAAACCAACTTTCTATTGCTGGATTCGAACATACAACCTTTAGAATCAAAGGCAGATGCTTACACTAATCTGCCATCCCCCTCCATAGCAAGAACAAAACCTACTAACTTCGCTCACTGGTGCCTCTCGTAGCCAGTTTCCACGTCATCTCCCGACGTCCTCAGACTTGGATGGACGTCGAATACGGACTTGTATCATGGGTGACCTGGCCTTTTTTTCTGTGTGTGTGTGTGTGTTTACTGTGATAAGCTGAGCGGAACATTAGCTCTCATCTGAAGCAGTGTTTGGTGCCAACTCTCTAAGACACTCATTCTACCTGCTCCTGAGAACCAAGGAGAATTATCATGGCTGTACTGTGGATATCAAACCAAGAACATTAGTTATTATTTTCCTTTGGTTACCGGCAACAGAATGCAAATATAATTAGCCCAGTGTAATTATTGAGAGAGCAGCGGGAACTCTGAGATTAATTTGTTATTTTCTGACGGTGGAGAGTTTTATCAGAGCAGTACTCAAAAACACTGTCACGCTTTTCTGTCCAAGGTGGCAAAATCATCATCACTAACATACTCTTTCACCATCCATTTTCTATTTCCTGTGTATTATGGAAAACATTTCTGTGTGTGTCTGTGTGTGTATTTTAGTGAACATGTTTATGTATCTCTGTAAACAGGAATGTGTCACCGTCCATGGTTAAGCTTCTCTGTGTGTGTATATGTGTGTGTAGCAAAGCTAGTAAATTGTCCCGTTCTTGGACAGATAAGCAGTAGCGGGGCTGTGCTCTGTGTGAGCTAGTGTTCCAGGGTCAGGGGTCAGGGGTGATGAGTGTGAGCTGAGATAATACACACACGATGGGGGGGGGGTGAGACATGAGCTTGCAGAGCTAAGCACAGACTACGGGGGTACCGTAATGACACTGATGTCATTAGAAGTGGCCTTTCTTTGCCCCTAAAAACAGTGTCTCAGGCTGATGCTGTCACTGAGGGCTCCTAGTGGGTGAGAGATCCTCTCTACCTATCTCCTCCTGTCACACATTACAGCTCTGTTCTTTAATACTGGACCTGCACAGACACTACACTGGGTGTGCAGGCTTTTTCTCTGGCCCAGTACTAAAACACTGTAAATGAATCAAGGCCTTGATAATTACTTATATTGTATTTTATTCTAATCTAGTCTATTTATTTGCAATGCTCTTCCATGGGTTTTGTTGACACTTCCACAGAGTCAATGTTCTTCCATGGGTTCTGTTGACACTTCCACAGAGTCAATGTTCTTTCATGGGTTCTGTTGACACTTCCACAGAATCAATGTTCTTCCATGGGTTCTGTTGACACTTCCACAGGGTTCTGTTGACACTTCCACAGAGTCGATGTTCTTCCATGGGTTCTGTTGACACTTCCACAGAGTCAATGTTCTTCCATGGGTTCTGTTGACACTTCCACAGAGTCTTTGTCAATGAAGATATCCCTCTAGTGGTGTGGTGGCTGTGCTTTGCCAAAGTGGGTGGGGTTATATCCTTCCTGTTTGGCCCTGTCCGGGGGTGTCCTCGGATGGGGCCACAGTGTCTCCTGACCCCTCCTGTCTCAGCCTCCAGTATTTATGCTGCAGTAGTTTATGTCGGGGGGCTAGGGTCAGTTTGTTATATCTGGAGTACTTCTCCTGTCCTATTCGGTGTCCTGTGTGAATCTAAGTGTGCGTTCTCTAATTCTCTCCTTCTCTCTTTCTTTCCCTCTCTCGGAGGACCTGAGCCCTAGGACCATGCCCCAGGACTACCTGACATGATGACTCCTTGCTGTCCCCAGTCCACCTGGCCGTGCTGCTGCTCCAGTTTCAACTTCCACCTGACCGTGCTGCTGCTCCAGTTTAAACTGTTCTGCCTTATTATTATTCGACCATGCTGGTCATTTATGAACATTTGAACATCTTGGCCATGTTCTGTTATAATCTCCACCCGGCACAGCCAGAAGAGGACTGGCCACCCCACATAGCCTGGTTCTTCTCTAGGTTTCTTCCTAGGTTTTGGCCTTTCTAGGGAGTTTTTCCTAGCCACCGTGCTTCTACACCTGCATTGCTTGCTGTCTGGGGTTTTAGGCTGGGTTTCTGTACAGCACTTTGAGATATCAGCTGATGTACGAAGGGCTATATAAATACATTTGATTTGAATGTTCTTCCATGGGTTCTGTTGACACTTCCACAGAGTCATTGTTTGTGGCAGTGCAGTCCTTGCATCATCAGCGAGTATGTTTACATTCACAGTAATAATTTGATACTAAACAGATTATGTCAGTAGGCAGATTATGCAATAGTCATGTAGACACCTTACACTGATTATCTTAATAAACATTTAAGTAAGCTTACATTGATTAAAACACCTGGTTTTCTAAACAATCTTTCAAATGATTAGGACATTTAAACACCTTAATGGGCGTTCCAGCAGTGTATGTGATCTGAGCATGTTCCAGCACCAGCCAAGCGAGCCTCCCTCTTTGTGAAGTGAAGTGAGTTTGGAACAACTGAATGTGTTGGTCGTTGAAGTAGTTTTCACATATAAACTTTAGATGCCCAAACTCAGAATCAAATATGCTTCCCAAAAATAGCATGGTCACTGTGGTAGAATGTTTATATAGATAGGAGATGTTCTACATTTATCAGAGTGGTAGAATGTTTATATAGATAGGAGATGTTCTACATTTATCAGAGTGGTAGAATGTTTATATAGATAGGAGATGTTCTACATTTATCAGAGTGGTAGAATGTTTATATAGATAGGAGATGTTCTACATTTATCAGAGTGGTAGAATGTTTATAGATAGGAGATGTTCTACATTTATCAGAGTGGTAGAATGTTTATATACAGAGATGTTCTACATTTATCACTGTGGTAGAATGTTTATATACAGAGATGTTCTACATTTATCAGAGTGGTAGAATGTTTATATAGATAGGAGATGTTCTACATTTATCAGAGTGGTAGAATGTTTATATAGATAGGAGATGTTCTACATTTATCAGAGTGGTAGAATGTTTATATAGATAGGAGATGTTCTACATTTATCAGAGTGACATCAGGTCTCCTGATCTCAGATGTGTCCATGTAAACAGGAAAAAGTTGGTGATCTGCCCCTTTTTTTCAATTTTCTCAGAAAATGACTCAAATCTAACTGCCTGTAGCTCAGGACCTGGAAGCAAGGATGTGCATATTGTTGATACCATTTGAAAGGAAACACTTTGAAGTTTGTGGAAATGGGAAATTAATGTAGGAGAATATAACACATTAGTGCTGGTAAAAGATAATACAAAGAAAAAAACATGAATATTTTTGTATTTATTTTGTACCATCTTTGAAATGCAAGAGAAAGGCCATCATGTATTATTCCAGCCAAAGCACAATTTCAATTTTGGCCACTAGATGGCAGCAGAGTATGTGCAAGTTTTAGACTGATTCAATGAACCATTGCATTTCGGTTCAACATTTTCTATCAAGACTGCCCAAATATCCCTAATTGGTTAACTAAAACCTCTACAGGATCGGTGGGTCCCCCACTGGACGGTTGAGCTAACGTAGGCTAATGCGATTACCATGAGGTTGTAAGTAACAAGAACATTTCCCAGGACATAGACATATCTGATATTGGCAGAAAGCTTAAATTATTGTTAATCTAACTGCACTGTCCAATTTACAGTATCTATTACAGTGGAATAATACCATGCTATTATTTGAGGAGAGTGTACAGTTATGAACTTGAAAAGTTATTAATCAAACTATTATATTAATCTGTCTATTCACAATAATCACATTATTGTGTGTATGTGAAAGTACCCATTGATATTGAATCTGGCTTATTTCAGTGGAAAAGCATCCAACCAAAGAGAGGAAAAGAAATACCTGCTTTCAGAAGTACTCTCCTATGATGTCACCATCTGAGGGGACTACACCTGCTTCCAGAAGTACTCTCCTATGATGTCACCCTCTGAGGGGACTACACCTGCTTTCAGAAGTACTCTCCTATGATGTCACCCTCTGAGGGGACTACACCTGTACTTCTCCTATGATGTCAGTACTCTCCTATGATGTCACCCTCTGAGGGGACTACACCTGCTTTCAGAAGTACTCTCCTATGATGTCACACTCTGAGGGGACTACACCTGCTTTCAGAAGTACTCTCCTATGATGTCACCCTCTGAGGGGACTACACCAGAAGTACTCTCCTATGATGTCAGAAGTACTCTCCTATGATGTCACCCTCTGAGGGGACTACACCTGCTTTCAGAAGTACTCTCCTATGATGTCACCCTCTGAGGGGACTACACCTGCTTTCAGAAGTACTCTCCTATGATGTCACCCTCTGAGGGGACTACACCTGCTTTCAGAAGTACTCTCCTATGATGTCACCCTCTGAGGGGTCACCCTCTATGATGTCACCCTCTGGGGACTACACCTGCTTTCAGAAGTACTCTCCTATGATGTCACCCTCTGAGGGGACTACACCTGCTTCCAGAAGTACTCTCCTGATGATGAGGGGACTCACCTGCTTCCCCTCTATGATGTCACCCTCTGAGGGGACTACACCTGCTTCCAGAAGTACTCTCCTATGATGTCACCCTCTGAGGGGACTACACCTGCTTTCAGAAGTACTCTCCTATGATGTCACCCTCTGAGGGGACTACACCTGCTTTCAGAAGTACTCTCCTATGATGTCACCCTCTGAGGGGACTACACCTGCTTTCAGAAGTACTCTCCTATGATGTCACCCTCTGAGGGGACTACACCTGCTTTCAGAAGTACTCTCCTATGATGTCACCCTCTGCGGGGACTACACCTGCTTTCAGAAGTACTCTCCTATGATGTCACCCTCTGAGGGGACTACACCTGCAAGTACTTCTATGATGAAGTACTCAGAAGTACTCTCCTATGATGTCACCCTCTGAGGGGACTACACCTGCTTCCAGAAGTACTCTCCTATGATGTCACCCTCTGAGGGGACTACACCTGCTTCCAGAAGTACTCTCCTATGATGTCACCCTCTGAGGGGACTACACCTGCTTTCAGAAGTACTCTCCTATGATGTCACCCTCTGAGGGGACTACACCTGCTTTCAGAAGTACTCTCCTATGATGTCACCCTCTGAGGGGACTACACCTGCCTTCAGAAGTACTCTCCTATGATGTCACCCTCTGAGGGGACTACACCTGCTTTCAGAAGTACTCTCCTATGATGTCACCCTCTGAGGGGACTACACCTGCTTTCAGAAGTACTCTCCTATGATGTCACCCTCTGAGGGGACTACACCTGCTTCCAGAAGTACTCTCCTATGATGTCACCCTCTGAGGGGACTACACCTGCTTCCAGAAGTACTCTCCTATGATGTCACCCTCTGAGGGGACTACACCTGCTTTCAGAAGTACTCTCCTATGATGTCACCCTCTGAGGGGACTACACCTGCTTCCAGAAGTACTCTCCTATGATGTCACCCTCTGAGGGGACTACACCTGCTTCCAGAAGTACTCTCCTATGATGTCACCCTCTGAGGGGACTACACCTGCTTCCAGAAGTACTCTCCTATGATGTCACCCTCTGAGGGGACTACACCTGCTTCCAGACGTACTCTCCTATGATGTCACCCTCTGAGGGGACTACACCTGCTTTCAGAAGTACTCTCCTATGATGTCACCCTCTGAGGGGACTACACCTGCTTCCAGAAGTACTCTCCTATGATGTCACCCTCTGAGGGGACTACACCTGCTTTCAGAAGTACTCTCCTATGATGTCACCCTCTGAGGGGAAGACACCTGATTTCAGAAGTATTCTGCTATGATGTCACCCTCTGAGGGGAAGACACCTGATTTCAGAAGTATTCTCCTATGATGTCACCCTCTGAGGGGAAGACACCTGATTTCAGAAGTATTCTGCTATGATGTCACCCTCTGAGGGGAAGACACCTGCTTCCAGAAGTACTCTGCTATGATGTCACACTGAGGAGAATAATGGAAAATGAGTATCTTGAAGACTGAGGGGAATGGAGGTGGAGTGAGAGAGCAAGAAAGAAAAAGTTGTGTTGTGCTATCTGCACGTAAATGTGTACGTGTGTGTGTGTGTGTGTGTGTGTGTGTGTGTGTGTGTGTGTGTGTGTGTGTGTGTGTGTGTGTGTGTGTGTGTGTGTGTGTGTGTGTGTGTGTGTGTGTGTGTGTGTGTGTGTGTGTGTGTGTGTGTGTGTGTGTGTGTGTGTGTGTGTGTGTGTGTGTGTGTGTGTGTGTGTGTGACCTAACACTCTGGTATGACTAGCTGACTGCCAATTTCGTGTGTGTTTTTTTATTTATTTTAATTTTATTTCACCTTTATTTAACCAGGTTGGCAAGTTGAGAACAAGTTCTCATTTACAATTGCGACCTGGCCAAGATAAAGCAAAGCAGTTCGACAGATACAACGACACAGAGTTACACATGGAATAAAACAAACATACAGTCAATAATACAGTATAAACAAGCCTATATACAATGTGAGCAAATGAGGTGAGAAGGGAGGTAAAGGCAAAAAAGGCCATGGTGGCAAAGTAAATACAATATAGCAAGTAAAACACTGGAATGGTAGTTTTGCAATGGAAGAATGTGCAATGTAGAAATAAAAATAATGGGGTGCAAAGGAGCAAAATAAAGAAATGGGGGGCTGCAAAGTGCCTAATTTCTCTCTCACCAAAACCAAAACAACACAATCCCTGAAAAGAAAACATTAAGAAATACAAACACAGACTACAAATGGAACACAAACACTGAGACTACAAATGGAACACAAATACTGAGACTACAAATGGAACACAAACACTGAGATTACAAATGGAACACAAACACTGAGACTACAAATGGAACACAAACACTGAGATTACAAATGGAACACAAACACTGAGACTACAAATGGAACACAAACACTGAGACTACAAATGGAACACAAACACTGAGATTACAAATGGAACACAAACACTGAGACTACAAATGGAACACAAACACTGAGACTACAAATGGAACACAAACACTGAGACTACACATGGAACACAAACACTGAGACTACAAATGGAACACAAACACTGAGACTACAAATGGAACACAAACACTGAGACTACAAATGGAACACAAACACTGAGATTACAAATGGAACACAAACACTGAGACTACAAATGGAACACAAACACTGAGACTACACATGGAACACAAACACTGAGAACTGGTACACTTCTTCAGAGTTGTCGAAATGAGTTAGGAAAAACACCCTAAAACTGAACCGGAAATGTCTCAGTAAATCATAGTGTAATATCACTGTACGGCTAAGAAGGGGAAAAGTGTGGTTCTGATGATTCATAATACACATTTCTCTTCAAATCCCAATAGAGAGGACAGAGAGGAACAGCTACTGTCCACACCAACGCAGGACAATGGCAAGGTGGAATGTTTCATTAGCCTGCTTTAAGACTAACAGCTTTTTCACTGTTCAAGGATAAGCTTTCTTAAGTGTGAACAGTCCACAAATGCACACACACACACACACACACACACACACACACACACACACACACACACACACACACACACACACACACACACACACACACACACACACACACACACACACACACACACACACACACACACACACACACACACACACACACACACACACACACACACACACACACACACACACACACACACACGCTCGTGCACTCCCTCAAACACCAGGGTCGTTGTCTCCTCTACATTCTCTGCAGTGTAAAATGTCTTAATTCCAGGAGGAGTAAGAAAGAATACAAACGATTTGTAACAAATATCTTCTGCCTCTGTGGAGTCTGGGTTCAAATAGTCCTTAGGAAACTTTACAGTAGTTTTTTAATATATTATTTATCACATCGCTAGCCCAGAAAATATGAGGTGTTATTACATACAGCTGGGAAAAAGTATTGCAAATCATAGCGACGTCAACTTACCATCACTACAACTTTCCCGAAACAGATTCTTGTCCGCACCACCCGGGGCATTTCAACGGATTCCAGAGGCCAACCCAAAACAATGCCACCGGAGAAGAGGGAGACTGAGCGGTCTTCTGGTCAGACTTCAGAGGGAGAGAATTATCTTCGGTTATTGTCACAGCCGTGTGTATCCCCCCTCAAGCTGATACCAAGACGGCCCTCAAGGAAATTCACTGGAATTTATTGAAACTGGAAACCATATATCCTGAGGCTGCATTTATTGTAGCTGGATATTTTAACAAAGCTAATTTGAGAACAATGCTACCTAAATTCGATCTGCATATCGACTGTAGCACTCGCGCTGGAAAATACAAGGCCCTCCCCCGCCCTCCTTTCGGCAAATCTGACCATGACTCCATTTTGCTCCTCCCTTCCTATAGGCAGAAACTAAAACAGGAAGTACACGTGATAAGGTCTATTCAACGCTGGTCTGACCAATCGGAATCCACAAATCAAGATTGTCTTGATCACGCAGACTGGGATATGTTCCGGGTAGCCTCAGAGCATAATATCGACGTAAATGCTGTTTCGGTGAGTGAGTTTATCAGGAAGTGTTGCGAAGCTGTTGTACCCACTGTGACTATTAAAACCTACCTTAACCATAAACCTTGGATAGATGGTGGCATTTGCAGAAAACTGAAAGTGCCAAACACCACATTTAACCATGGAAAGGTGACTGGGAATATGGCCGAATACTAACAGTATAGTTATTCCCTCCGCAAGGCAATCAAACAAGCAAAATGTTTGAGACACGAGACGTACGTGGCAGGGTCTACAGACAATCACAGACTACAAAAGAAAAACCAGCCATGTCACGGACACCGACGTCGTGCTTCCAGACAGGCTAAACACCTTTGCACACTTTGAGGATAACACAGTGCCACCATCTCGACCCGCTAACAAGTACTGCACCCCCCCTCCTTCTCCGTGGCTGTCGTGAATAAAACATTTAAACATGTTAACCCTCCCCTGGCTGCTGGCCCAGATGGCATCCCTAGCCGTGTCCTCAGAGCATGCGCAGACCAGCTGGTTGGTGTGTTTACGGATGTATTCAATCACTCCCTATCCCAGTCTGTTGTCCCCACATGCTTCAAGATGGATACCACTGTTCCTGTACCCAAGAAGGCAAAAATAACTGAACTAAATGACTACCGCACTGTAGCGCTCACTTCTGTCATCAAGTGCTTTGAGAGACTAGTCAAGGATCATATCACCTCATCCTTACCGGCCACCCTAGACCCACTTCAGTTGCACCAACAGGTCCACAGATGACGCAATTGCCATCACACTGCACACTGCCCTATCCCATCTGTACAAAATACCTACGTAAGAATGCTGTTCATTGACTACAGCTCAGCATTCAACACCATAGTACCCTCCAAGGTCATCATCAAGCTGGAGGCCCTGGGTCTCAACCCTGCCCTTTGCAATTGGGTCCTGAACTTTGACGGGCTGCCCCCAGGTGGAGTAGGTAGGAAACAACATCTCCACTTCGCTGACCACTTCGCTGACCCTCAACATTGGGTGCATGCTCAGCCCCCTCCCGTTCTCCCTGTTCACCAATGTCTGCGTGGCCAATCATCAGGTTTGCAGACGACAGAACAGTAGTGGGCTTGATTACCAACAACGACGAGACAGCCTACAGAGAGGAGATGAGGGCACTTGGAGTGTGGTGTCAGGAAAACAACCTGTCACTCAATGTCAACAAAACAAAGGAGACAGTCGTGGACTTCAGGGAACAGCAGAGGGAGCACCCCCCTATCCACATCGAAGGGACAGCAGTGGAGAGGGTAGTAAGTTTTAAGTTCCTCGGCATACACATCACAGACAAACTGAAATGGTCCACCCACACAGACAGCGTGGTGAAGAATGCGCAACAGCGCCTCTTCGACCTCAGGAGGCTGAAGAAATTTGGCTTGTCACCCAAAACCCTGACTAACTTTTACAGATGCACAATCGAGAGCATCCTGTCGGTCTGCATCACCGCCTGGTACTGCAACTGCACCGCCCTCAACCGCAAGGGTCTCCAGAGGGTAGTGAGGTCTGCACAACACATCACCGGGGGCAAACTACCTGCCATCCAGGACACCTACAGTACCCGATGTCACAGGAAGACCAAAAAGATTATCAAAGACATCAACCACCCGAGCCACTGCCTGTTCACACTGCTATCATCCAGAAGGCGAGGTCAGTACAGGTGCATCAAAGCTGGACCGAGAGACTGCAAAACAGCTTCTATCTCAAGGCCATCAGACTGTTTAACAGCCATCACTAGCACAGAGAGGCTGCTGCCTACATACAGACTTGAAATCATTGTCCACTTTAATAATCTTTACATATCTTGCATTACTCATCTCATATGTATATACTCTATTCTATACTATATATTGCATCTTAGCCTATGCCGCTCTGTCATCGCTCATCACTCATCCACATTTTTATATTTATATATTCTTATTCCATTCCTTTACTTAGATTTGTGTGTATTAGGTAGTTGTTGTGGAATAATTAGATATTACTTGTTAGATATTGCTTCACTGTCAGAACTAGAAGCATAAGCATTTCACTACACTTGCAATAACATCTCCTCACCATGTGTATGTGTCCAATACAATTTCATTTGATTTGAATTTAATCCGACCACGAAGGCCTGATTCACGTCTCCTCTGAACAGTTGATGTTGAGATGTGTCTGTTATTTGAACTCTGTGAAGCATTTATTTGGGCTGAAATTTCTGAGGCTGGTAACTCTAATGAACTGATCCTCTGCAGCAGAGGGAACTCTGGGTCTTCCTTTCTTGTGGTGGTCCTCATGAGAGACAGTTAACTCTAATGAACGTATCCTCTGCAGCAGAGAACTCTGGGTCTTCCTTTCCTGTGGTGGTCCTCATGAGAGACAGTTAACTCTAATGAACTGATCCTCTGCAGCAGAGGGAACTCTGGGTCTTCCTTTCCTGTGGTGGTCCACTTTAAACAATGCTACCTTATATAATGTTACTTACCCTACATTATTCATCTCATATGCATATGTATATGCTGTACTCTACATCATCATCATCATACTCTACATCATCGACTGCATCCTTATGTAACACATGTATCACTAGCCACTTTAACTATGCCACTTTGTTTACTTTGTCTACACACTCATCTCATCTCATATGTATATACTGTACTCGATACCATCTACTGTATGCTGCTCTGTACCATCACTCATTCATATATCCTTATGTACATATTCTTTATCCCCTTACACTGTGTATAAGACAGTAGTTTTGGAATTGTTAGTTAGATTACTTGTTGGTTATCACTGCATTGTCGGAACTAGAAGCACAAGCATTTCGCTACACTCGCATTAACATCTGCTAACCATGTGTATGTGACAAATAAAATTTGATTTGATTTGGTCCTCATGAGAGACAGTTAACTCTAATGAACTGATTCCTCTGCAGCAGAGGGAACTCTGGATCTTCCTTTCCTGTGGCGGTCCTCAGGAGAGACAGTTCCATCATAGCGCTTGATGGTTTTTGCGACTGTACATGAGGAAACATTCAACATTGTCCGTATTGACTGAACTTCATGTCTTAAAGTAATGATGGACTGTCGTTTCTCTTTGCTTATTTGAGCTGTTCTTACCATAATATGGACTTGGGTCTTTTACCAAATAGGGCTATCTTCTGTATACCACCCTACCTTGTCACAACACAACTGGTTGGCTCAAACACATTATTAAGAAGGAAAGAAATTTGACTACTTCATGAAGCTGGTTAAGAGAATGCCAAGAGTGTGCAAAGATGTCATCAAGGAAAAGGGTCCCTACTTTGAAGAATCTCAAATATAAATTCTCAGTGTTTAACACTTTTTTGGTTTTTACATGATTCCATATGTGTTTTTTCACAGTAGAAAATAGTCAAAATAAAGAAAAACCTTGAATGAGAAGCTGTGCAAACGTTTCACTGGCACTGTATATGCATGTGTGTGTGTCTATGTGTGTGTGTGTGTGTTTTTGTCTGTGTGTGTGTGTGTGTGTGTGTCTGTGTTTGTGGGTCTGTGTGTGAGGGGTCAATGTCAGGCTGTTTTATGTGCAACACATTGTCACTCTGTTTCTCTGTGTCACGACTTCTGCCGAAGTCAGCCCCTCTCCTTGTTTGGGCGGCGTTCCCCTCTCCTTGTTTGGGCGGCGTTCTCCTCTTCTTGTTCAGACGGCGTTCTCCTCTCCTTGTTTGGGCGGCGTTCTCCTCTCCTTGTTCGGGCGGTGTTCTCCTCTTCTTGTTTGGGCGGCGTTCTCCTCTTCTTGTTCGGGCGGCGTTCTCCTCTCCTTGTTCGGGCGGCGTTCTCCTCTTCTTGTTTGGGCGGCGTTCTCCTCTTCTTGTTCGGGCGGCGTTCTCCTCTCCTTGTTCGGGCGGCGTTCTCCTCTTCTTGTTTGGGCGGCGTTCTCCTCTCCTTGTTCGGGCGGCATTCTCCTCTTCTTGTTTGGGCGGCGTTCTCCTCTTCTTGTTCGGGCGGCATTCCCCTCTTCTTGTTTGGGCGGCGTTCTCCTCTTCTTGTTTGGGCGGCGTTCTCCTCTTCTTGTTTGGGCGGCGTTCTCCTCTTCTTGTTTGGGCGGCGTTCTCCTCTTCTTGTTTGGGCGGCGTTCTCCTCTTTTTGTTCGGGCGGCGTTCTCCTCTTCTTGTTTGGGCGGCGTTCTCCTCTTCTTGTTTGGGCGGCGTTCTCCTCTTCTTGTTCGGGCGGCGTTCTCCTCTCCTTGTTTGGGCAGCGTTCTCCTCTCCTTGTTCGTTCTGCGATCGACGTCACCGGCTCTCTAGCCATCGCCGCTCCACTTTTCATATATCCATTTGTCTGGTCTTGTTTCCATACACATCTGCTTTTCATATATCCATTTGTCTGGTCTTGTATCCATACACATCTGCTTTTCATATATCCATTTGTCTGGTCTTGTTTCCATACACATCATTTGTCTGGTCTTGTTTCCATACACATCTGCTTTTCATATATCCATTTGTCTGGTCTTGTTTCCATACACATCTGCTTTTCATATATCCATTTGTCTGGTCTTGTTTCCATACACACCTGCTTTTCATATATCCATTTGTCTGGTCTTGTTTCCATACACATCTGCTTTTCATATATCCATTTGTCTGGTCTTGTTTCCACACACACCTGCTTTTCATATATCCATTTGTCTGGTCTTGTTTCCATACACATCTGCTTTTCATATATCCATTTGTCTGGTCTTGTTTCCATACACATCTGCTTTTCATATATCCATTTGTCTGGTCTTGTTTCCATACACATCTGCTTTTCATATATCCATTTGTCTGGTCTTGTTTCCATATCACATTTGTCTGGTCTTTTCATATATCCATTTGTCTGGTCTTGTTTCCATACACACCTGCTTTTCATATATCCATTTGTCTGGTCTTGTTTCCACACACACCTGTTTTTCATTTCCCCAATGGAGCTACTTGTATTTAACCCTCTGTTTCCCATCATGTGTTGTGTGTAGTTGTTTTCATGTTAGGTGGTGTTCGTTTCTACGCTCTACTCTTATGGTCCCTTTTTGGAGCGCGTTTGGTTCATGTAGTGCTCTCGTTTTTGGAACTATAATAAAAGTTTGCCTGTTCATTATACTCTGCTCTCCTGCACTTGCCTTCACCTCCAATGCACCATCCCGTTTCTCTTTCTCTTTATGTAATTCTCTTTAATTTACAAGAAGGATACTGTTAGGTCAAGGTCAAACAGGGGATACTTATATTTGTCCTGTTTCACATATTCAAGTGTGTAACCTGTACAGTGTGCTTTTTGCATATCCCACTCCCCCTGAGACACCCTCGGTGAGTGGGGTCACGGCATGAGACCATTCCTGTCTTTGGATCTTTCTTTTGAAGTGGTTTTTCGTCCCTTTCAATATGTTCCTATTATTTTTGTCTTTTTTTTTACTAACCTGCAGTATTGAGTGGTTTAGACAAGGTTGATAAGTCTAACTCTTCCGCTGTCATTTGAGGTTTGTGGTTTGGTCTTGAGAGATTAAGAGAGAGAGATAATTTGACAGAGTATGAGAGAGAGAGGAGAGGAGAGGAGAGGGAGGAGAGGAGAGGAGAGGAGAGGAGAGGAGAGGAGAGGAGAGGAGAGGATGGAAGAGAGACTTCAGAACTGTAATGTCTCTGTGTTTATACTTGGTGTGATTGTTCTTTACTGAGTCTGTTGTGCGTGTGTGTGTGTGTGTGTGTGTGTGTGTGTGTGTGTGTGTGTGTGTGTGTGTGTGTGTGTGTGTGTGTGTGTGTGTGTGTGTGTGTGTGCGTGCGTGCGTGCGTGCGTGCGTGCGTGTGTGTGTGTGAGAGAGAGGCAGTTATCCCCATCAACATGAGAGAGCGATGATGAAGTAATATACACTCCTTCTTGTCTAGTTACATAAGTGCTGGTGCTGAGCCTCTTTCACCATCCCTCTCCCCTGTCCTTCCCATGGACCACAGCCAAAACCTCTGGAGGAGTGACCCTGGACACCCCACCCCACACACAGGCTTTTAATCAGAGGAGTAGTGTTTACATTTTCACCCTATTACCTTCTGATTCCTCACTGAGTAATGCTCCCCAGTGTTCTCTAATGTCCAAGGATGTCATATCGGGTTGAGAAGAGAGAGGGGGAGAGAGACAAGGAGAAGGGATGAAAATAAGAATGTTCGGAGGTCCAAAAATATTTAAAAGAAACAAAGAGGGTAATGAAAAGGATGAGGGGAGAAGAGGAAGAGCTAGAAGACACGTGACCTCAATGATCTGTACCTCAATTCAATTCAAGGGCTTTATTGGCATGGGAAACGTGTTAACATTGCCAAAGCAAGTGAGGTAGATAATATATAAAGTGAATATATAAAGTGAAATAAACAATAAAAATTAACAGTAAACATTACACATACAGAAGTTTCAAAACAATAAAGACACTACAAATGTCATATTATATATATACAGTGTTTTAACAATGTACAAATGGTTAAAGGACACAAGATAAAATAAATAAGCATAAATATGGGTTGTATTTACAATGGTGTTTGTTCTTCACTGGTTGCCCTTTTCTCGTGGCAACAGGTCACAAATCTTTCTGCTGTGATGGTACACTGTGGAATTTCACCCAGTAGATATGGGAGTTTATCAAAATTGGATTTGTTTTCGAATTCTTTGTGGATCTGTGTCATCTGAGGGAAATATGTCTCTCTAATATGGTCATACATTGGGCAGGAGGTTAGGAAGTGCAGCTCAGTTTCCACCTCATTTTGTGGGCAGTGAGCACATAGCCTGTCATCTCTTGGGAGCCATGTCTGCCTACGGCGGCCTTTCTCAATAGCAAGGCTATGCTCACTGAGTCTGTACATAGTCAAAGCTTTCCATAATTTTGGGTCAGTCACAGTGGTCAGCTATTCTGCCGCTGTGTACTCTCTGTGTAGGGCCAAATAGCATTCTAGTTTGCTCTGTTTTTTTGTTAATTCTTTCCAATGTGTCAAGTTATTATCTTTTTGTTTTCTCATGATTTGGTTGGGTCTAATTGTGTTGCTGTCCTGGGGCTCTGTAGGGTGTGTTTGTGAACAGAGCCCCAGGACCAGCTTGCTTAGGGGACTCTTCTCCAGGTTCATCTCTCTGTAGGTGATGGCTTTGTTATGGAAGGTTTGGGAATCACTTCCTTTTAGGTGGTTATAGAATTTAACGGCTCTTTTCTGGATTTGGATAATTAGTGGGTATCGGCCTAATTCTGCTCTGCATGCATTATTTGCTGTTCTACGTTGTACACGGAGGATATCTTTGCAGATTCTGCGTGCAGAGTCTCAATTTCGTATTTGTCCCATTTTGTGAAGTCTTGGTTGGTGAGCGGACCCCAGACCTCACAACCATGAAGGGCAATGGGCTCTATGATTGATTAAAGTATTTTTAGCCGAATCCTAATTGGTATGTTGAAATTTATGTTCCTTTTGATGGCATAGAATGCCCTTCTTGCCTTGTCTCTTAGATCGGTCTGGCCTATCTGTACCTCTGAATCAGTCTTCCCTATCTGTACCTCTGAATCAGTCTTTCCCTATCTGTACCTCTGAATCAGTCCTCCCTATCTGTACCTCTGAATCAGTCCTCCCTATCTGTACCTCTGAATCAGTCTTCCCTATCTGTACTTCTGAATCAGTCTTCCCTATCTGTACCTCTGAATCAGTCCTCCCTATCTTGTACCTCTGAATCAGTCTGGCCTATCTTTACCTCTGAATCAGTCTGGCCTATCTGTACTTCTGAATCAGTCTTCCCTATCTGTACCTCTGAATCAGTCTTCCCTATCTGTACCTCTGAATCAGTCTTCCCTATCTGTACCTCTGAATCAGTCCTCCCTATCTGTACCTCTGAATCAGTCTTCCCTATCTGTACCTCTGAATCAGTCTTCCCTATCTGTACCTCTGAATCAGTCTTCCCTATCTGTACCTCTGAATCAGTCCTCCCTATCTGTACCTCTGAATCAGTCTTCCCTATCTGTACCTCTGAATCAGTCTTCCCTATCTGTACCTCTGAATCAGTCTTCCCTATCTGTACCTCTGAATCAGTCCTCCCTATCTGTACCTCTGAATCAGTCTTCCCTATCTGTACCTCTGAATCAGTCCTCCCTATCTGTACCTCTGAATCAGTCTTTCTTTCTGTCTTTTCTGTCTTTTCCTCTTTCTCTCTCAACCTCTCAATCTTTGTCTTTCCCTCTCCCACTCTCACTCTCCACATCTCAATCTTTCTATCCTTCCCTCTGTCTCTCTCAACCTCTCAATCTTTGTCTTTCCCTCTCCCACTCTCACTCTCCACATCTCAATCTTTCTATCCTTCCCTCTGTCTCTCTCATCCTCTCAATCTTTCTTTCTTTCTTTCTTTTTCTTTCTTTCTTTCTTTCTTTCTTTCTTTCTTTCTTTCTTTCTTTCCTTTCCTTTCCTTTCCTTTCCTATTATTTTCTTTTCTTTCCCTATCTCTCTCCTTGCTATGATCAGGTCTCCACTTACCCATGCTCTCTTCAGCCTCTGTCAGTGAGCTCTGTGTGAACTTTGAACCTTGACCCCTCACTCTCCAGTCATCAACAAGTCCTCTTGTTGACCTTATCAGACGTGTCAACACTGATCACAGTTTTTATTCTCACCTAGATTGGCCCGCTGCGATATGTCAGATTAATCGTTAAGGTTTAGGTGACAGGGTGGTGTTTGTGTGTCTGTGTGTCTATGGGTGTGTGTGTGTGTGTGTACGGGTCTGTGTTTGTGAGCGTGTGTATGCACGGTATGTATTTGTGGTGAATCTAAGAAGTGTAGAGAATGATGCTCTCTCTCTCTCTCTCTCTCTCTCTCTCTCTCTCTCTCTCTCTCTCTCTCTCTCTCTCTCTCTCTCTCTCTCTCTCTCTCTCTCTTTCTCTCTCTCTCTCTCTCTCTCTCTCTCTCTCTCGCAGTGCATGGTGGGATTGTTTTGTGTGGAGGGTTCTGTCCTAACTTATTTTCTGGATTTTGTCTTTGGTCTTTTCTTTCAATTTTTCTTTTCTATGGTGGAGAGTTTATGCAATATTTATTTTAGTGGTATCCACAGGTTTTTTCAAAGTTAGAGTGGAAGGAGATGCTGTCGTTACGACATGGATTCAGGTGTGAGAATGGAGTTAAGGGGGATGAGGTTCTGCTCGCGGTCGGTGAACAGGTAGGAGCTGAATTTATACATTCCGTTTCCAGAATAAACAAAGATGTGGTTTTGTTGGTAGGCTCATTGCTAGTGGAATATTTTTAAGGGATGTTGTTGGTGCCAATTTAGCCTCTTTCTGCCCCTTCGACCAGGGTGGTCGTTGCACATTAGCCTCTTTCTGCCCCTTCGACCAGGGTGGTAGTTGCACATTAGCCTCTTTCTGCCCCTTCGACCAGGGTGGTAGTTGCACATTAGCCTCTTTCTGCCCCTTCGACCAGGGTGGTAGTTGCACATTTGCCACTGTTCACTACGGATTGTCAAATCAGGAAAGAGCTGAGTCATTTTGGTAAGTCGGCTAGCCGTTTTCGTGTCAGCAGGTTTTCAGGCAGATGCCATTAAGCATGTTGTTTCATTCAGGAGGCAAGTGTTCATGCTTCTGAATAACAATTAACAACAGCTAAACGTGCATTTTAAAATGAGACATGGGGAGGGGCTCTACGCAGGGTTTGCCGCCACAGATAGTCTACAGTACAGTGTTTTGAGTGTGGGGATTTGGGGCATAACAGCTTTACCATAGACAAGGTGAGGGTACAAGCGCCAGTGGGGGAAATCGAGTTCAACATGCAGGGGGCAATGAGGCTGGGCCTAGTCATGCAAAAGATGGTGGGGTAGCTGAGGCTGGGTCTAGTCAGGCTAGAGATGGTGTAGATGAGGCTGGGTCTAGTCATGCAAAAGATGGTGGGGTAGATGAGGCTGGGTCTAGTCATGCAAAAGATGGTGGGGTAGCTGAGGCTGGGTCTAGTCAGGTTATGGGTGGTGGTGTAGATGAGCCTGGGTCTAGTCAGGCTAGAGATGGTGGTGTAGATGACGCTGGGCCTAGTCATGCAAAAGATGGTGGGGTAGCTGAGGCTGGGTCTAGTCAGGTTATGGATGGTGGTGTAGATGAGGCTGGGTCTAGTCAGGTTATGGAGGGTGGTGTAGATGACGCTGGGCCTAGTCAGGTTATGGAGGGTGGTGTAGATGATGCTGGGCCTAGTCAGGTTATGGAGGGTGGGGTAGATGAGGCTGGGTCTAGTCAGGTTATGGAGGGTGGTGTAGATGAGGCTGGGCCTAGTCAGGTTATGGAGGGTGGGGTAGATGAGGCTGGGTCTAGTCATGTTATGGAGGGTGGTATAGATGAGGCTGGGCCTAGTCAGGTTATGGAGGGTGGTATAGATGAGGCTGGGTCTAGTCAGGTTATGGAGGGTGGTATAGATGAGGCTGGGCCTAGTCAGGTTATGGAGGGTGGTGTAGATGAGGCTGGGTCTAGTCAGGTTATGGAGGGTGGTGTAGATGAGGCTGGGTCTAGTCAGGTTATGGAGGGTGGTATAGATGAGGCTGGGTCTAGTCAGGTTATGGAGGGTGGTATAGATGAGGCTGGGTCTAGTCAGGTTATGGAGGGTGGTATAGATGAGGCTGGGTCTAGTCAGGTTATGGAGGGTGGTGTAGATGAGGCTGGGCCTAGTCAGGTTATGGAGGGTGGGGTAGATGAGGCTGGGTCTAGTCAGGTTATGGAGGGTGGGGTAGATGAGGCTGGGTCTAGTCAGGTTATGGAGGGTGGTATAGATGAGGCTGGGTCTAGTCAGCTTATGGAGGGTGGTATAGATGAGGCTGGGTCTAGTCAGGTTATGGAGGGTGGTATAGATGAGGCTGGGTCTAGTCAGGTTATGGAGGGTGGTATAGATGAGGCTGGGTCTAGTCAGGTTATGGAGGGTGGTGTAGATGAGGCTGGGTCTAATCAGGTTATGGAGGGTGGTATAGATGAGGCTGGGTCTAGTCAGGTTATGGAGGGTGGTATAGATGAGGCTGGGTCTAGTCAGGTTATGGAGGGTGGTATAGATGAGGCTGGGTCTAGTCAGGTTATGGAGGGTGGTATAGATGAGGCTGGGTCTAGTCAGGTTATGGAGGGTGGTGTAGATGAGGCTGGGCCTAGTCAGGTTATGGAGGGTGGTGTAGATGAGGCCGGGCCTAGTCAGGTTATGGAGGGTGGTGTAGATGAGGCTGGGCCTAGTCAGGTTATGGAGGGTGGGGTAGATGAGGCCGGGTCTAGTCAGGTTATGGACGGTGGGGTAGATGAGGCTGGGTCTAGTCAGGTTATGGAGGGTGGTATAGATGAGGCTGGGTCTAGTCAGGTTATGGAGGGTGGTATAGATGAGGCTGGGTCTAGTCAGCTTATGGAGGGTGGTATAGATGAGGCTGGGTCTAGTCAGGTTATGGAGGGTGGTATAGATGAGGCTGGGTCTAGTCAGGTTATGGAGGGTGGTATAGATGAGGCTGGGTCTAGTCAGGTTATGGAGGGTGGTATAGATGAGGCTGGGTCTAGTCAGGTTATGGAGGGTGGTATAGATGAGGCTGGGCCTAGTCAGGTTATGGAGGGTGGTGTAGATGAGGCTGGGTCTAGTCAGGTTATGGAGGGTGGTGTAGATGAGGCTGGGTCTAGTCAGGTTATGGAGGGTGGTATAGATGAGGCTGGGTCTAGTCAGGTTATGGAGGGTGGTATAGATGAGGCTGGGTCTAGTCAGGTTATGGAGGGTGGTATAGATGAGGCTGGGTCTAGTCAGGTTATGGAGGGTGGTATAGATGAGGCTGGGCCTAGTCAGGTTATGGAGGGTGGTGTAGATGAGGCTGGGCCTAGTCAGGTTATGGAGGGTGGTGTAGATGAGGCTGGGCCTAGTCAGGTTATGGAGGGTGGGGTAGATGAGGCTGGGTCTAGTCAGGTTATGGAGGGTGGGGTAGATGAGGCTGGGTCTAGTCAGGTTATGGAGGGTGGTATAGATGAGGCTGGGTCTAGTCAGGTTATGGAGGGTGGTATAGATGAGGCTGGGTCTAGTCAGGTTATGGAGGGTGGTATAGATGAGGCTGGGTCTAGTCAGGTTATGGAGGGTGGTATAGATGAGGCTGGGTCTAGTCAGGTTATGGAGGGTGGTGTAGATGAGGCTGGGTCTAGTCAGGTTATGGAGGGTGGTATAGATGAGGCTGGGTCTAGTCAGGTTATGGAGGGTGGTATAGATGAGGCTGGGTCTAGTCAGGTTATGGAGGGTGGTATAGATGAGGCTGGGTCTAGTCAGGTTATGGAGGGTGGTATAGATGAGGCTGGGTCTAGTCAGGTTATGGAGGGTGGTGTAGATGAGGCTGGGCCTAGTCAGGTTATGGAGGGTGGTGTAGATGAGGCGGGGCCTAGTCAGGTTATGGAGGGTGGTATAGATGAGGCTGGGCCTAGTCAGGTTATGGAGGGTGGTGTAGATGAGGCTGGGTCTAGGTAGCGCCTGAGGAGACGCTGGTGGTCGGCAGGTACTGAAACTGAACAATGGATTTTTAAAACAAAAGACAGAAATGGGGAAGAGCCTCATTCAGTGTCAGTGGGTGAGTTCAGGGACATCATTAATCAGTTCGACCTAGTGGATGTTTGGAGAACTAAACATCCTGACACAAGACAGTAAACATGGGTGAAGGTCTTTGGGGCTGGGGTGAGTGCAGCCCGACTTGATCGGTTTTACATGTCCAGGAATCAGAGCAATAGTCTGTTGGGTGCTACCATTCTCCTGTTGGGGTTTTCAGATCACCACATGACCATGACTCGACTGTCTATTTCACCAGGGCCTTGCAATGCATCCCATTGGAAGTTTAATGTAAAGCTGTTGCAAGATGCTACTTTTTGCTCAAGTTTCCAGATTTTTTGGGAAAGGTGGAGGCAGCAAAGACAGGAGTCTCTGAGTCAATGGTGGGATGTGGGGAAAGTCCAAATGAGGCTTTTCTGTCAACAGTATTACAGCTCTCTCATCCTCAGAGGCTAGGAGAGTATTGAGGGAACTCGAGCGTAGTATTAGTGAGATGGAAGTAGAGATGGTGGGGCAAGGAAATGTAAATCAATCTAATTTAGCTGAATTATGTAGGGACCTGGGCAGTTTTTTCCAGGTTAAAGCAAAGGGAGCACTTGTAAGAGCTAGGTTCTCCATGCTCAAGAAGATGGATGCTCTCAGCTCCTTCTTCTTTGGTTTGGAAAGACAGAGTGGTGAAGCCAAGGGTATGCATTGTCTACGGCTGTCTGATGGGCGGGTGACCTCTGTGGTGGGGGAGATGTGGCTCTCTGATGGGCGGGTGACCTCTGTGGTGGGGGAGATGTGGCTGTCTGATGGGCGGGTGACCTCTGTGGTGGGGGAGATGGGGGAGCGGACTGTGGAGTTTTATACTGTGTTGTATAGGTCGGAACTGTGTGATCATATGTGTGCTGAGGTCTTGTTTGCATAACTCCCTAAGCTCTCTCTGGCACAGAGGAATGAAATGGACATTCCTCTGTTGTCCCATGAACTGGCAGAGGCCGTAACCCAGATGTCCCCTGGCCGTGTAACGGGGGTTGATGGACTCCCAGTGGAGTTTCCAAAAACATTCTGGGGAATAATTGGACTGGACTTCTTTTGCGTGTTGCGTGAATGCGTCGGGGTAGGAGGTCGGTGTGTACCGCTCTCTCGCTCTCTCTCCCTCCCAGTCTCTCTATCGCTCTGTGTCTGTGTCTGTGTCTCTCTCTCTCCCTCCCAGTCTCTCTATCGCTCTGTGTCTGTGTCTGTGTCTCTCTCCCTCCCTCCCAGTCTCTCTATCGCTCTGTGTCTGTGTCTGTCTCTCTCTCCCTCCCAGTCTCTCTATCGCTCTGTGTCTGTGTCTGTGTCTGTGTCTCTCTCCCTCCCAGTCTCTCTATCGCTCTGTGTCTGTGTCTGTGTCTCTCTCCCCCTCCCGGTCTCTCTATCGCTCTGTGTCTGTGTCTGTGTCTCTCTCCCCCTCCCGGTCTCTCTATCGCTCTGTGTCTGTGTCTGTGTCTCTCTCTCCGATCCAACAGCACACACATTCACCATCTACACTGAGTATACCAAACATTAGGAACACCTTCCTAATACTGAGTTGTAGCCCCCTGTCTTGCCCTCACAACACCCTCAATTTGTCGAGGCATGGACTTTACAATGTGTCGAAAGCGTTCCACAGGGAGTTGGTTGTCCTTTGGATGGTGTGCCATTCTTGATACACACAGGAAACTGTTGAGTGTGAAAAACCCAGCAGCATTGCTGTTCTTGACACAAACCAGTCCGTCTGGCACCTACTGCCATAGCTCGTTCAGAGGCACTTAAATCTTGTGTCTTTCCCTCTCACCCTCTGAATGGCACTCGTACACAATCCATGTTTCAATTGTCTCAAGGCTTAAACATATTTCTTTAACCTGTCTCCTCTCCTTCATCTACACTGATTTGAAGTGGATTTAAAAGGTGAGATCAATAAGTGATCATAGCTTTCACCTGGATTCACCTGGTCAGTCTATATCATGGTACACAGCCTTAGTTATGAGAGCAGTTGGTAGCAGTGATGAGGTGGAAGAAATAGTTCCCAAGGGTGTCTGTGACTGGTTCGTGGCAGTCTGACAACAGTCTTTACCAGACAAGGCAAATACCGTCTCAGATGGGAAGGCAAAACAGACGGAGAGAAGGAGGAAAACAAGAAACAATTGAATATTCTGCACAGAGCAACGAGTGAAAATATGTTGTCGCCCCACTTGATACACAAATAAGTGGGAATACACACACACACACACACACACACACACACACACACACACACACACACACACACACACACACACACACACACACACACACACACACACACACACACACACACACACACACACACACACACACAAAAGAGAATTTGAGGTCGACTTTATGCCCCCAAAAAACGTCTTGGTTCTTTTCAAACTGCAATTAAAGTAATCCGTGAGGCTAAGGCAGAGGGTAATGGAGAACTTTCTATTCGTCTGAATGCCTCGGGACTTAGCAGGACCACAGTCTGAGAATGCCTGTCTTTTACAGGTCTGTTTCAAGGTCTGTCTGTTACAGGGTCTGTCTGTTACAGGGTCTGTCTGCCACAAGGTCTGTCTGTTACCAGGTCTGTCTGCCACAAGGTCTGTCTGTTACCAGGTCTGTCAGCCACAAGGTCTGTCTGTTACCAGGTCTGTCTGCCACAAGGTCTGTCTGTTACCAGGTCTGTCTGTTGCAACGTCTGTCTGTTGCAAGGTCTGTCTGTTACAAGGTCTGTCTGTTGCAAGGTCTGTCTGCCACAAGGTCTGTCTGCCACAAGGTCTGTCTGTTGCCAGGTCTGTCTGCCACAAGGTCTGTCTGTTGCAAGGTCTGTCTGTTACCAGGTTTGTCTGCCACAAGGTCTGTCTGTTACCAAGTCTGTCTGCCACAAGGTTTGTCTGTTACCAGGTCTGTCTGCCACAAGGTCTGTCTGTTACCAAGTCTGTCTGCCACAAGGTTTGTCTGTTTCAAGGTCTGTCTGCCACAAGGTCTGTCTGTTACCAGGTCTGTCTGCCACAAGGTCTGTCTGTTACAAGGTCTGTCTGTTACAAGGTCTGTCTGCCACAAGGTCTGTCTGTTACCAGGTCTGTCTGCCACAAGGTCTGTCTGTTACAAGGTCTGTCTGTTACCAGGTCTGTCTGCCACAAGATCTGTCTGTTACCAGGTCTGTCTGCCACAAAGTTTGTCTGTTTCAATGTCTGTCTGCCACAAGGTCTGTCTGTTACCAGGTCTGTCTGCCACAAGGTCTGTCTGTTACCAGGTCTGTCTGCCACAAGGTCTGTCTGTTACCAGGTCTGTCTGCCACAAGGTCTGTCTGTTACAAGGTCTATCTGTTACCAGGTCTGTCTGCCACAAAGTTTGTCTGTTTCAATGTCTGTCTGCCACAAGGTCTGTCTGTTACCAGGTCTGTCTGCCACAAGGTCTGTCTGTTACCAGGTCTGTCTGCCACAAGGTCTGTCTGTTACCAGGTCTGTCTGCCACAAGGTCTATCTGTTACCAGGTCTGTCTGCCACAAGGTCTGTCTGTTACAAGGTCTGTCTGTTACAAGGTCTGTCTGCCACAAGGTCTGTCTGTTACCAGGTCTGTCTGCCACAAGGTCTGTCTGTTACAAGGTCTGTCTGTTACCAGGTCTGTCTGCCACAAGATCTGTCTGTTACCAAGTCTGTCTGCCACAAGGTTTGTCTGTTTCAAGGTCTGTCTGCCACAAGGTCTGTCTGTTACCAGGTCTGTCTGCCACAAGGTCTGTCTGTTACAAGGTCTGTCTGTTACAAGGTCTGTCTGCCACAAGGTCTGTCTGTTACCAGGTCTGTCTGACACAAGGTCTGTCTGTTACAAGGTCTGTCTGTTACCAGGTCTGTCTGCCACAAGGTTTGTCTGTTTCAAGGTCTGTCTGCCACAAGGTCTGTCTGTTACCAGGTCTGTCTGCCACAAGGTCTGTCTGTTACCAGGTCTGTCTGCCACAAGGTCTGTCTGTTACAGGGTCTGTCTGCCACAAGGTCTGTCTGTTACCAGGTCTGTCTGCCACAAGGTCTGTCTGTTACCAGGTCTGTCTGCCACAAGGTCTCTCTGTTACAAGGTCTGTCTGTTACAAGGTCTGTCTGCCACAAGGTCTGTCTGTTACCAGGTCTGTCTGCCACAAGGTCTGTCTGTTACCAGGTCTGTCTGCCACAAGGTCTGTCTGTTTCAAGGTCTGTCTGCCACAAGGTCTGTCTGTTACCAGATCTGTCTGCCACAAGGTCTGTCTGTTACCAGGTCTGTCTGCCACAAGGTCTGTCTGTTACCAGGTCTGTCTGCCACAAGGTCTGTCTGTTACCAGGTCTGTCTACCACAAGGTCTGTCTGTTACAAGGTCTGTCTGTTACCAGGTCTGTCTGGCACAAGGCCTGTCTGTTACAAGGTCTGTCTGTTACCAGGTCTGTCTGCCACAAGGTTTGTCTGTTTCAAGTTTCTCTCTCTCTCTCTCTGTGTTAACATTGCCAAAGCAAGTGACATAGATAATAAATAAAAGTGCAATAAACAATATAATATGAACAATAAACATTACACTCACTCACAAAAGTTCCAAAGGAATAGAGACAGTGGTGTTTGCTCTTCAATGGCTGCCCTTTTCTTGTTGCAGCAGGTCACACATCTTGCTACGGTGATGGCACACTGTGGCATTTTATCCATTTATCAGTTTATCAAAATTGGGTTTGTTTCCAAATTCTTTGTGGATCTGTGTAATCTTAGGGAAATATGTGTCTCTAATATGGTCACCATAGTGTAGCTCAGTTTTCACCCCATGTTGTGATCAGTGTGCCCAGTCTGCCTACGGCGACCTCTCTCAATAGCTATGCTCACTGAGTCTGTACATAGTCAAAGCTTTCCTTAATGTTGGGTCAGTCAGAGCGGTCAGATATTCTGCCACTGTGTACTCTCTGTTTAGGGACAAATAGCATTCTAGTTTGCTATGTTTTCTTGTTCATCTACAAGACCCTGCTAGGTAAAGTCCCCCCTTATCTCAGCTCGCTGGTCACCATAGCATCTCCCACCTGTAGCACACGCTCCAGCAGGTATATCTCTCTAGTCATCCCCAAAACCAATTCTTTCTTTGGCCGCCTCTCCTTCCAGTTCTCTGCTGCCAGTGACTGGAACGAACTACAAAAATGTCTGAAACTGGAAACACTTATCTCCCTCACTAGCTTTAAGCACCAGTTGTCAGAGCTGCTCACATATTACTGCACCTGTACATAGCCCACCTATAATTTAGCCCAAACAACTACCTCTTTCCCAACTGTATTTAATTAATTTATTTATTTTGCTCCTTTGCACCCCATTATTTTTATTTCTACTTTGCACATTCTTCCATTGCAAAACTACCATTCCAGTGTTTTACTTGCTATATTGTATTTACTTTGCCACCATGGCCTTTTTTGCCTTTACCTCCCTTATCTCACCTCATTTGCTCACATTGTATATAGACTTGTTTATACTGTATTATTGACTGTATGTTTGTTTTACTCCATGTGTAACTCTGTGTCATTGTATCTGTCGAACTGCTTTGCTTTATCTTGGCCAGGTCGCAATTGTAAATGAGAACTTGTTCTCAACTTGCCTACCTGACTAGACCCAGCCTCAGTTAAATAAAGGTGAAATAAAATAATATAAATTGTTAATTCTTTCCAATGTGTCAAGTAATTATAGTTTTATTTCCTCATGATTTGGTTGGGTCTAATTGTGCTGCTGTCCTGAGGCTCTGTTTGTGAACCGAGCCCCAGGACCAGCTTGCTTAGGGGAATCTTCTTCAGGTTAATCTCTTAGTAGGTGATGGCTTTGTTCTGAAAGGTTTGGGAATCTCTTCCTTTTAGGTGGCTGTATAATTTAACGTCTCTTTCTGGATTTTGATCATTAGTGGGTATCGGCCTAATTCTGCTCTGCATGCGTCTGCATCTCTCTCTCTCTCTCTCTCTCTCTCTCTCTCTCTGTCTCTCTCTCTCTCTCTCTCTCTCTCTCTCTCTCTCTCTCTCTCTCTCTCTCTCTCTCTCTCTCTCTCTCTCTCTCTCTCTCTCTCTCTCTCTCTCTCTCTCTCTCTCTCTCTCTCTCTCTCTCTGTCTCTCTCTCTCTCTCTCTCTCTCTCTCTCTCTCTCTCTCTCTCTCTCTCTCTCTCTCTCTCTCTCTCTCTCTCTCTCTCTCTCTCTCTCTCTGTCTCTCTCTCTCTCTCTCTCTCTCTCTCTCTCTCTCTCTCTCTCTCTCTCTGTCTCTCTCTCTCTCTCTCTCTCTCTCTCTCTCTCTCTCTCTCTCTCTCTCTCTCTCTCTCTCTCTCTCTCTCTCTCTCTCTCTCTCTCTCTGTCTCTCTCTCTCTCTCTCTCTCTCTCTCTCTCTCTCTCTCTCTCTCTCTCTCTCTCTCTCTCTCTCTCTCTCTCTCTCTCTCTCTCTCTCTCTCTCTCTCTCTCTCTCTCTCTCTGTCTCTCTCTCTCTCTCTCTCTCTCTCTCTCTCTCTCTCTCTCTCTCTCTCTCTCTCTCTCTCTCTCTCTCTCTCTCTCTCTCTCTCTCTCTCTCTCTCTCTCTCTCTCTCTCTCTCTCTCTCTCTCTCTCTCTCTCTCTCTCTCTCTCTCTCTCTCTCTCTCTCTCTCTCTCTCTCTCTCTCTCTCTCTCTCTCTCTCTCTCTCTCTCTCTCTCTCTCTCTCTCTCTCTCTCTCTCTCTCTCTCTCTCTCTCTCTCTCTCTCTCTCTCTCTCTCTCTCTCTCTCTCTCTCTCTCTCTCTCTCTCTCTCTCTCTCTGTCTCTCTCTCTCTCTCTCTCTCTCTCTCTCTCTCTCTCTCTCTCTCTCTCTCTCTCTCTCTCTCTGTCTCTCTCTCTCTCTCTCTCTCTCTCTCTCTCTCTCTCTCTCTCTCTCTCTCTCTCTCTCTCTCTCTCTCTCTCTCTCTCTCTCTCTCTCTCTCTCTCTCTCTCTCTCTCTCTCTCTCTCTCTCTCTCTCTCTCTCTCTCTCTCTCTCTCTCTCTCTCTCTCTCTCTCTCTCTCTCTCTCTCTCTCTCTCTCTCTCTCTCTCTCTCTCTCTCTCTCTCTCTCTCTCTCTCTCTCTCTCTCTCTCTCTCTCTCTCTCTCTCTCTCTCTCTCTCTCTCTCTCTCTCTCTCTCTCTCTCTCTCTCTCTCTCTCTCTCTCTCTCTCTCTCTCTCTGTCTCTCTCTCTCTCTCTCTCTCTCTCTCTCTCTCTCTCTCTCTCTCTCTCTCTCTCTCTCTCTCTCTCTCTCTCTCTCTCTCTCTCTCTGTCTCTCTCTCTCTCTCTCTCTCTCTCTCTCTCTCTCTCTCTCTCTCTCTCTCTCTCTCTCTCTCTCTCTCTCTCTCTCTCTCTCTCTCTCTCTCTCTCTCTCTCTCTCTCTCTCTCTCTCTCTCTCTCTCTCTCTCTCTCTCTCTCTCTCTCTCTCTCTCTCTCTCTCTCTCTCTCTCTCTCTCTCTCTCTCTCTCTCTCTCTCTCTCTGTCTCTCTCTCTCTCTCTCTCTCTCTCTCTCTCTCTCTCTCTCTCTCTCTCTCTCTCTCTCTCTCTCTCTCTCTCTCTCTCTCTCTCTCTCTCTCTCTCTCTCTCTCTCTCTCTCTCTCTCTCTCTCTCTCTCTCTCTCTCTCTCTCTCTCTCTCTCTCTCTCTCTCTCTCTCTCTCTCTCTCTCTCTCTCTCTCTCTCTCTCTCTCTCTCTCTCTCTCTCTCTCTCTCTGTGTCTCTCTCTCTCTCTCTCTCTCTCTCTCTCTCTCTCTCTCTCTCTCTCTCTCTCTCTCTCTCTCTCTCTCTCTCTCTCTCTCTCTCTCTCTCTCTCTCTCTCTCTCTCTCTCTCTCTCTCTCTCTCTCTCTCTCTCTCTCTCTCTCTCTCTCTCTCTCTCTCTCTCTCTCTCTCTCTCTCTCTCTCTCTCTCTCTCTCTCTCTCTCTCTCTCTCTCTCTCTCTCTCTCTCTCTCTCTCTCTCTCTCTCTCTCTCTCTCTCTCTCTCTCTCTCTCTCTCTCTCTCTCTCTCTCTCTCTCTCTCTCTCTCTCTCTGTCTCTCTCTCTCTCTCTCTCTCTCTCTCTCTCTCTCTCTCTCTCTCTCTCTCTCTCTCTCTCTCTCTCTCTCTCTCTCTCTCTCTCTCTCTCTCTCTCTCTCTCTCTCTCTCTCTCTCTCTCTCTCTCTCTCTCTCTCTCTCTCTCTCTCTCTCTCTCTCTCTCTCTCTCTCTCTCTGTCTCTCTCTCTCTCTCTCTCTCTCTCTCTCTCTCTCTCTCTCTCTCTCTCTCTCTCTCTCTCTCTCTCTCTCTCTCTCTCTCTCTCTCTGTCTCTCTCTCTCTCTCTCTGTCTCTCTCTCTCTCTCTCTCTCTCTCTCTCTCTCTCTCTCTCTCTCTCTCTCTCTCTCTCTCTCTCTCTCTCTGTCTCTCTCTCTCTCTCTCTGTCTCTCTCTCTCTCTCTCTCTCTCTCTCTCTCTCTCTCTCTCTCTCTCTCTCTCTCTCTCTCTCTCTCTCTCTCTCTCTCTCTCTCTCTCTCTCTCTCTCTCTCTCTCTCTCTCTCTCTCTCTCTCTCTGTCTCTCTCTCTCTCTCTGTCTCTCTCTCTCTCTCTCTCTCTCTCTCTCTCTCTCTCTCTCTCTCTGTCTCTCTCTCTCTCTCTCTCTCTCTGTCTCTCTCTCTCTGTCTCTCTCTCTCTCTCTCCTTACAACCTGGAATTAAAATATATTTTGGGGGGGATTGTATCATTTGATTTACACAACATGCCTACCACTTTGAAGATGCAAAATATTTAGAACTGCGAAAGAAACAAGAAATAAAACAAACAAAAAAACTGAAAACTTAGGTGTGTATAACTATTTACCCTCCCAAAGTCAACACTTTGTAGAGCCACCTTTTGCCAAAATTACAGCTGCAAGTCTCTTGGGGTATGTCTTTATAAGCTTGGCACATCGAGCCACTGGGATTTTTGCCCATTCTTCAAGGCAAAACTGCTCCTGCTCCTTCAAGTTGGAAGGTGTACAGCAATCTATAAGTCATACCACAGATTCCCAATTGGATTGAGGTCTGGGCTTTGACTGGGCCATTCCAAGACATTTAAATGTTTCCCCTTAAACCACTCGAATGATGCTTTAGCAGTATACTTAGGGTCATTGTCCCGCTGCCACGCTGATCCTCAACACTGGAGCACCCAGGGGTGCGTGCTCAGTCCCCTCCTGTACTCCCTGTTCACCCACGACTGCATGGCCAGGCACGACTCCAACAGTGGTAGGCTTGATCACCGACAACGACGAGACAGCTTATAGGGAGTAGGTCAGAGACCTGGCCGGGTGGTGCCAGAATAACAACCTCTCCCTCAACGTAACCCAGACTAAGGAGATGATTGTGGACTACAGGAGAAGGAGGACCGGGCTGTAGTGGAGCAGGTTGAGAGCTTCAAGTTCCTTGGTGTCCACATCACCAACAAACTAGAATGGTCCAAACACACCAAGACAGTCGTGAAGAGGGCACGACAAAGCCTATTCCCCCTCTGTAAACCAATTTTCTGTAAGTCTTCACAAGGTTTTCACACACTTTTGCTGGTATCTTGGCCCATTCCTCCATGCAGATCTCCTCTAGAGCAGTGATGTTTTGGGGCTGTTGGTGGGCAACACAGACTTTCAACTCCCTCCAAAGATTTTCTATGGGGTTGAGATCTGGAGACTGGCTAGGCCACTCCAGGACCTTGAAATGCTTCTTACGAAGCCACTCCTTTGTTGCCCGGGCGGTGTGTTTGGGATCATTGTCATGTTGAAAGACCCAGCCACGTTTCATCTTCAATGCCCCATTCATTCTTTCCTTTACATCAGGGGTGTCAAACTCAAATACCCAGTGGGCCAAAATGTAAAACCTGAACAAAGTCACGGGCCAACATTGAACAAATTAACCTTTTAATATGGACCCAAACAAGTTTTGCTTTAACATTGAATATGGAACAAGCAGACATGCAAAATCGAATTTCAAATGAAAAAACACATCAATGGCATTCATTTATTAAATAAATAAAATTTAAATAAAAATTGTATGCCTCTTTTCTATTTGCAGCCTTCTGATTTAAATACCAAAATAAACTTTTTCCACTGGCTAATAATTCTACAAATAAAATGATAATAAATCAATCAACCATTCAAGCCCATGCCTTGTAGCAAGAAAAAGTGCATAAAGAAAACATTAATTATTGCACACTGGTCTAATCTGATGTGCCCAAGCCAGATACCTGGCATCTCTTCTTGGATGCTAGTTCATCAATGTCTGGGCTCAAGCTCTGAGCTGAAGAAATCCTCAGTATCGAGCGAAGATGTTCATCAGTCAGACGTCTCCTGTGAGTTGTTTTGGTCATCTTCATCGAGGAGAAAAGTTGCTCGCATAGATAAGTGCTGCCGAACATGGAGAGCATCTGAGCAGCTTGGGTGCGGAGCTGAGGCATTGTGTCAGGGATGAACCGTGGAAACTGTGCGGCGCCCACAGCATCATACTTTGACTTCAGCGTGTCGTTGCACTGGAGTTTAATCAGCTCCATTTGGATGTTGGTTGGTGCATTTTCCACATCAACTGCGAAGGGATTACTAAGCAGTTCAAACTTGCATTTCTGGGCATCGAAGTCGGCAAATCGCCGGCTAAACTCAGCGGCGAGAACACTGAGTTTTTCAGCAAACTGTGCACATGGGAACACGGCGGTAGAGATCTGCGCTTTTATGGATTGGCAGCAGGGAAAATGGCAAGGGTTTCCTTGCAGCATCTGATTCTCCCACAGGCACAGTTTAGTTTTGAAGGCCCTCACTGCAGCGTACATTTCTGTGATGATCCGCCCCTGAAGCTGCAGGTTCAGCGCATCGAGATGGCTCGAGATGTCACAGAGAAAGGCCAGCTCACACAGGAACTTTTGCTCCTGGAGCTCTGCTGTATCCTTCCCTTTGGTTTCCAGGAATTGACATATTTCCTCACGCAGCTCGAAACATCTGTTCAGTACTTTTCCTCTGCTTAGCCATCTCACCTCTGTGTGATACGGCACGTCTGCGTATACCGAACCACACTCCTCCAGAAAAGATTTAAACTGGCGGTGATTTAGACCTTTGGCTCTTATAAAGTTAATTACCTGTGTTACTGTGGTCATAACATGTTCCATCTTTAGGGCTTTGGCACACAGTGCTTCCTGATGTATGATGCAGTGGTAAACAGTTAGCTCACCTGCACAGTTCTCTTCCCGCATCTTCTCCTGAACCATGCCCACCAGTCCACTCTTTTTACCGCACATCGCTGGCGCACCATCTGTCGTTAATCCAACGAGTTTATCCCATGGCAGCTTTATTTCAGTTACACATTTGGAAACCTCCTCAAAGATTTCCTTTCCTGTGGTTGTGCCATGCATTGATTTGAATCCTAATAGCTCCTCCGTAACACACAGATTTGAGTCCACTCCACGGATGAAGACTGACAGCTGCGCATCAGATGCGTCGCAGCTCTCATCCACAGCGAGGGAGAACGCAACAAAATCTTTTCCCTTTTCCATCAGCTGGTCATACAGATTGGTGGCAAGATCACATGTGCGATCAGCTACTGTGTTCCTGCTCAGGCTCACGTTTGAAAATGCTTGTTTTTTCTCTGGGCATATGAGGTCACAAACCTTCATCATGCACTTTTTCATGAACTCTCCCTCATTAAAGGGCCGGGCTGATTTTGCGATCTCTGCTGCCACTATATAACTAGCCTTTACAGCAGCCTCGCTTTGTGATGTGGCTTTTTTAAACATATTCTGTTGTGAAACCAAACTTCTTTTCATCTCCTCTACTTTCTGGCTCCTTTGAGTCATGTCCAGGTCCTTGTATTTGTCATGGTGTTTCGTTTCATAGTGTCGTCTAATGTTGTACTCCCTACTTACAGCCACGTTGACTCCACAAACAAGACAAACAGGTTTGTCTTTTACATATGTAAACAGATATTCTGCCTCCCACTTGTCCAGAAAGCTCCTGTTTTCTGCCTTTCTTTTCGCCATTTTTGGGAAGGGTTAGCTCGCTGACAGTTGTAGCGTCTATGTTGCTATGACTACTGTCACAGAGTAGTCATAGCAACATAGACGTTTCTGGGTCCTGTCCTGATTGGCGCGCGAAAACAGCAGAGCATTATGGGATTCGTAGTATTAGTGGTGAATGCGCTGTATAATACCGGGGGGCCAGCTCTAGTAGTAATTTGGTATTGTCTCGCGGGCCAAATATAATTACCCCGCGGGCCAAATTTGGCCCACGGGCCAGAGTTTGACACCCATGCTTTACATACCTTAAGGGAAGATTTCGGCAGTACCTGTATGGTTAGTGAGAAAGTCCATATTGCAAATGTACGGTCCCTTACTAGACGTCCGAAATCGTTTGTAAAATTCGCGGACGGCGTCGGGCCGAGCGGCAGGGCCGGACCTACCAGGAAGTCATCAAATGAACTTTGTCGGACATTCGGTTTCCGTTTTACAAAAATAATAAGATTTAGGTCATTTTTCCGATGTCCCGGAAATTCCCACAAGAGGGCATAAGCAATCATATTGCTATTGGACAAAACATCACGATTCACGACGGGGCCTTATCTCAAAAACTGAAAATATTTAGAAGCCGAAACTCGGTGAGCGTAGGGGCGGCATAATGGGCAGTTGGCCCCGAACAAGATGGCGTCTAGGCCTCAACGGTTTTTGAGTTATGGCCATTTATCTGGGATTAAAGGTCCAAAATGAAAATAGAGAAATTATTTTTCCACTTCACGTCAAAGTCAAGGAGCCTCCGGTGTCAATAAAAAAAGAACCAGCCATTTATCTATCGTCATTTAAGAGAAATCGTACAACGACACCTTGGTGATGTTGACGGATAGGTTTTTTTTTTTTCAACGGTTACAGATCCAGTTGCAGGGTGTTCTTACGAATCTTTTTAAAGTGTGCTGCGGAGCTCTGCGAGATTTCTGTGATTTTCTATGATTTTCTGAAATAACACACACTCACTAAACCCTCTGTAAATAACTCAGTTCTTAACGTAAAGACTTAAAACTCAGGATTCTGTAAAGGCATACCCCAATCATGATATGAGTTTATTTATAGCTTCCTGTGCCAAACGGAAGTGCCTTTAATGGTGTCACAGTGGCAGTTTCCATGGGTTAAAAAGGTCAGATCTTTTCAAAACTTCATATGTGTGACTAGGTAACCCTCATGAACTGTAAATCAGTCATTTCTCCCAACAGATGTCAAAGAAAATCTCTCACACGCACACACAGCAAGGATGGAGTGAAAAGTGCGGTTCTCAAAGACACAGAGAGCAGGCAATGGCATAAACATAAGCTCTGGGCTGTGCCGAGTTCAACGAGATATCCCGCTTGACCGTAGCTCGCTCAGTCTAAGTGCAGCGACCATTAGAAAATTAGGCCCAAAATGAAGCCTGCCCCACAACGTCATTTGCTTTTGGGTGACAGTGAGAGAACCGTTAGGGTGAGAAGCACAATTCGACCTCAGGTATGTTCCTAAGGTCCTTCCGATCCGTGCAAGCCTAACCTTGACCGTGTGGCATTAACCCTTAATAGTTAAAAGAAGGTGTTTACTTCAAAGAGTTTGCATTGACTTCTCTCCCCATAGGAATACATTGCCTTTACCCCTAAATTCAACCTGAAGTCTATATGGGTTATGAATGCCGTATGAACCTGTCTTTGGTAACAGTCCATCAGGCCAGTATGAGGTCTACCTGTGTTGATTCTAAGCTTCCTGGACATACCGGAAGTGGTTAAAATCACCCTAAAAGTGTTTTTCCATTACCTGCCTGCAGTTTGATAGACATAGTGCATTCAACCCTGTGTAAATCAGTCAATTCTTAACGTAAGGACTTAAAACTCAGGATTCTGTAAAATCATAGCCCAGTGAGGATATGTGTTGACTTATAGCTTCCTGTGCCAACCGGAAGTGCCTTAATTGGTGTCTCAGGGGCTGTTTCGAGGGGTTACAAAAGTCAGATCTGTCCAAAACTTCATATGTGTGATTAGGCAACCCCCATGAACTGTAAATCAGTCATGTTTCCCATAAAATTTCAAAGGAAAATTAAATCACACAGACACACAACTTGGAAGGAGGGACGTATTGGGGTTTGTAGAGACAGACAGTGCCTCCAATAGTTAGCTTTGTTCGAGCTATAAAAGAACCGTCAGACCTAGAGTTCCGAAACTTTAGAAACCAGTTCTAGACCTCGGGTCGTAAGTGCGTGGTGAGTTAGGTGGCTCTAGAAGGTTCTCGGACCGAGAAATAGCCTCATACATTTGCAATGACTTCAATTCATTTTGACCATTACGAAAATGGCGACATTTCGAAAAGTCTCAGAGACACAAGACTAGGTGCATTGAAACCGGCTCGGCCCATAGAGACGGACTCCAACGTTTCGGTCCGATAGCTCATTCAAGGACCCCATAGCAAGGCATGGAAAAAAGTAGATTTTCAGCACCAATTAGGGTTTTACTCGGGCACCGAAGGACCTATCGAGCCGAAACTCGGGATTCGGGGTCGCCTCACATAGGCCTTCACATAATGTCCGACCTGGACCCGCAGCTAGAACGTAACTATGTGTTTTACGTTTTTATTATGTTTTAAACCAAAGGCGCTGTGAATTATGGGCCTGCTCTGACATATATGATAGTTGGCTTCTAAATGAGTTGGAAAAAGTGGGTTTGGTGTCAATTGGTATCAGTTTGGTGTCAAAATGACATCTAATTGACTGATGGACACTGACTTGCTAGTTGACTTTTATACATTTGCAATATGTTTAAACGGAGAGGGACCATCACCAAAATGGCATTCTGAAATCAACACAAAAAATGGCATCACCATAGTCTCCAAGCTGTGCAGAGTTCAACGAGACGCCCCGCTTGACCGTAGCTCGCTCTGAGTGCAGCGACCTTGAAAAAAAGAAGGCGCAAAAGGAAGGCTGGCCCTCAATGTCATTTGCTTTTGGGTGACAGTGAGAGAACCGTTAGGGTGAGAAGCACAATTCGACCTCAGGTATGTTCCTAAGGTCCTTCCGATCCGTGCAAGCCTAACCTTGACCGTGTGGCATTAACCCTTAATAGTTAAAAGAAGGTGTTTACTTCAAAGAGTTTGCATTGACTTCTCTCCCCATAGGAATACATTGCCTTTACCCCTAAATTCAACCTGAAGTCTATATGGGTTATGAATGCCGTATGAACCTGTCTTTGGTAACAGTCCATCAGGCCAGTATGAGGTCTACCTGTGTTGATTCTAAGCTTCCTGGACATACCGGAAGTGGTTAAAATCACCCTAAAAGTGTTTTTCCATTACCTGCCTGCAGTTTGATAGACAGTGCATTCAACCCTGTGTAAATCAGTCAATTCTTAACGTAAGGACTTAAAACTCAGGATTCTGTAAAATCATAGCCCAGTGAGGATATGTGTTGACTTATAGCTTCCTGTGCCAACCGGAAGTGCCTTAATTGGTGTCTCAGGGGCTGTTTCGAGGGGTTACAAAAGTCAGATCTGTCCAAAACTTCATATGTGTGATTAGGCAACCCCCATGAACTGTAAATCAGTCATGTTTCCCATAAAATTTCAAAGGAAAATTAAATCACACAGACACACAACTTGGAAGGAGGGACGTATTGGGGTTTGTAGAGACAGACAGTGCCTCCAATAGTTAGCTTTGTTCGAGCTATAAAAGAACCGTCAGACCTAGAGTTCCGAAACTTTAGAAACCAGTTCTAGACCTCGGGTCGTAAGTGCGTGGTGAGTTAGGTGGCTCTAGAAGGTTCTCGGACCGAGAAATAGCCTCATACATTTGCAATGACTTCAATTCATTTTGACCATTACGAAAATGGCGACATTTCGAAAAGTCTCAGAGACACAAGACTAGGTGCATTGAAACCGGCTCGGCCCATAGAGACGGACTCCAACGTTTCGGTCCGATAGCTCATTCAAGGACCCCATAGCAAGGCATGGAAAAAAGTAGATTTTCAGCACCAATTAGGGTTTTACTCGGGTACCGAAGGACCTATCGAGCCGAAACTCGGGATTCGGGGTCGCCTCACATAGGCCTTCACATAATGTCCGACCTGGACCCGCAGCTAGAACGTAACTATGTGTTTTACGTTTTTATTATGTTTTAAACCAAAGGCGCTGTGAATTATGGGCCTGCTCTGACATATATGATAGTTGGCTTCTAAATGAGTTGGAAAAAGTGGGTTTGGTGTCAATTGGTATCAGTTTGGTGTCAAAATGACATCTAATTGACTGATGGACACTGACTTGCTAGTTGACTTTTATACATTTGCAATATGTTTAAACGGAGAGGGACCATCACCAAAATGGCATTCTGAAATCAACACAAAAAATGGCATCACCATAGTCTCCAAGCTGTGCAGAGTTCAACGAGACGCCCCGCTTGACCGTAGCTCGCTCTGAGTGCAGCGACCTTGAAAAAAGAAGGCGCAAAAGGAAGGCTGGCCCTCAATGTCATTTGCTTTTGGGTGACAGTGAGAGAACCGTTAGGGTGAGAAGCACAATTCGACCTCAGGTATGTTCCTAAGGTCCTTCCGATCCGTGCAAGCCTAACCTTGACCGTGTGGCATTAACCCTTAATAGTTAAAAGAAGGTGTTTACTTCAAAGAGTTTGCATTGACTTCTCTCCCCATAGGAATACATTGCCTTTACCCCTAAATTCAACCTGAAGTCTATATGGGTTATGAATGCCGTATGAACCTGTCTTTGGTAACAGTCCATCAGGCCAGTATGAGGTCTACCTGTGTTGATTCTAAGCTTCCTGGACATACCGGAAGTGGTTAAAATCACCCTAAAAGTGTTTTTCCATTACCTGCCTGCAGTTTGATAGACAGTGCATTCAACCCTGTGTAAATCAGTCAATTCTTAACGTAAGGACTTAAAACTCAGGATTCTGTAAAATCATAGCCCAGTGAGGATATGTGTTGACTTATAGCTTCCTGTGCCAACCGGAAGTGCCTTAATTGGTGTCTCAGGGGCTGTTTCGAGGGGTTACAAAAGTCAGATCTGTCCAAAACTTCATATGTGTGATTAGGCAACCCCATGAACTGTAAATCAGTCATGTTTCCCATAAAATTTCAAAGGAAAATTAAATCACACAGACACACAACTTGGAAGGAGGGACGTATTGGGGTTTGTAGAGACAGACAGTGCCTCCAATAGTTAGCTTTGTTCGAGCTATAAAAGAACCGTCAGACCTAGAGTTCCGAAACTTTAGAAACCAGTTCTAGACCTCGGGTCGTAAGTGCGTGGTGAGTTAGGTGGCTCTAGAAGGTTCTCGGACCGAGAAATAGCCTCATACATTTGCAATGACTTCAATTCATTTTGACCATTACGAAAATGGCGACATTTCGAAAAGTCTCAGAGACACAAGACTAGGTGCATTGAAACCGGCTCGGCCCATAGAGACGGACTCCAACGTTTCGGTCCAATAGCTCATTCAAGGACCCCATAGCAAGGCATGGAAAAAAGTAGATTTTCAGCACCAATTAGGGTTTTACTCGGGCACCGAAGGACCTATCGAGCCGAAACTCGGGATTCGGGGTCGCCTCACATAGGCCTTCACATAATGTCCGACCTGGACCCGCAGCTAGAACGTAACTATGTGTTTTACGTTTTTATTATGTTTTAAACTAAAGGCGCTGTGAATTATGGGCCTGCTCTGACATATATGATAGTTGGCTTCTAAATGAGTTGGAAAAAGTGGGTTTGGTGTCAATTGGTATCAGTTTGGTGTCAAAATGACATCTAATTGACTGATGGACACTGACTTGCTAGTTGACTTTTGTACATTTGCAATATGTTTAAACGGAGAGGGACCATCACCAAAATGGCATTCTGAAATCAACACAAAAAATGGCATCACCATAGTCTCCAGGCTGTGCAGAGTTCAACGAGACGCCCCCGCTTGACCGTAGCTCGCTCTGAGTGCAGCGACCTTGAAAAAAAAGAAGGCGCAAAAGGAAGGCTGGCCCTCAATGTCATTTGCTTTTGGGTGACTGTCACGAACCGGCTCAAAGCCCGTAACAAAGGGAGACAACGTGGAGATAAGGAGTAGCAAAATCTATATTTATTAAAGAAGTAACTAAGTATAATATACAATGGTGTGTGTAATCAGTAATCAGTAGTGTAAGTGAGTGTTTTGCATGCATGAATGTGATAATGCAGGGTGATGAAAGGTGCCAAAGCAAACAAACAAACGGCCACCAAGAACCACAACACAATCTACAACGGGTGTCTGCATGGAGAGAGTCTCCTCCATGAATGTGGAAGAGGTCTATTTATCCTGGGAGACACCTGGCCCAGGTGTTTCCCATGTAGCTGACGACCCTCTCAACTCCGCCCACCGGCATCCTAATAAGAAAACAAGAACAAAGACAGAATACGGCAGACAGAGTGGGAGGGTCGTCACATTCCCCCATAAAACCGGGGACCAACAAGGACCCCGGAACAACATACCAGCCTCCCGCGTCCCAAATTGACACAGGCCTCTGCGTCCCAAATTGACACAGGCCTCTGCGTCCCAACTTGACACAGGCCTCTGCGTCCCAAATTGACACAGGCCTCTGCGTCCCAAATTGACACAGGCCTCTGCGCCCCAAATTGATGAGGGTTTACGTGTTCACACTTACAATTTGCCCCAGCCAACCTCCTCCCCAGACCTCAGCAACCTTCGCACAGGAAGCAACATTTAAGAGGAAAGAAAACAAGACCAGGAGGGAGCAGACAGGACAGAGAGAACATGACAATACGAAACAATGGTTAGTCACGTAAACATTAGGAACAGGGCGCACGAGAGAGCGCATCAGCAATCACGTTTTCAGTCCCCCGGATGTGCCTCACATCGAGATGGAATGATTGTAAAAATAAACACCATCGCATTATCCTCTGGTTTGGACACATCATGGACCTCAAAAAAGTGAGGGGTTATGGTCGGTGTAGACCACAATAGGTACTACCCCCGACCCGACATACACTTCGAAGTGTTGTAGCGCCCAAATGAGTGCTAGCGCTTCCTTTTCAATAACCGAATAGTTCAACTGATAATCGTTAAACTTTTTAGAAAAGAAACTAACAGGCTTCTCAATCCCAGACACATCTGCTTGCAGCAAAACTGCACCTGCCCCCACATGACTAGCATCCACCTGCAAGGTAAATGACAAATCCATGCGAGGAGCAGCCAGCACTGGAGTTGAGGTAAGCAACCTCTTTGAATCTTCAAAAGCGTGTTGACAACGAGTAGACCAAACGTAAACAGCCTTAGCTTTCAGCATATCTGTCAAGGGAGCGACCACAGTAGAGAAGTTATTACAAAAACTACGGTAATAACCAATCATGCCCAAGAAACGCATCAGTTCCTTTTTAGTAGTTGGTGGTGGAAAAGCATCAATAGCCACCACTTTAGCCCGAACAGGACGCACTTCACCCTGCCCAACCACTTTTCCAAGGTATGTAACGGTCGCCTGAGCAAACTCACATTTTGCCAGATTGATTGTGAGGCGACCTGCAGCCAGACGTTCAAACAAGGCTTGAATACGGGACAGATGTTCTTCCCAAGTATCTGCATAGATCACTACATCGTCCAAATAAACAGCGCACCCGGTCAGACCGGCGACAACCCTGTTCATAAGTCGCTGAAAAGTGGCAGGTGCATTGCGCAGACCGAAACTCATAACTGAATACGAGTACAGACCAAAGGGTGTAATAAAGGCAGAGATTTCACGTGCCCTACTCGTCAGTGGCACCTGCCAATAGCCTTTTAACAGGTCAAATTTGCTCACAAACTTAGCTGCACCGACTTGATCAACACAGTCCTCCATCCGAGGAAGAGGAAATGAATCTGGCTTTGTGACACTGTTTACCTTACGGTAGTCCGTACAAAAACGGTTTGTTCCATCCGGTTTACTGACCAAGATACAGGGAGAAGCCCAACTGGAGAAAGAAGGCTCTGCTATCTTACTCTCCAGCATGTACTTGACCTCAGCATCCAGACAACGTAGTTTCTCTGAAGAAACTCTATAGAACCGCTGACGAATGGGGTCAGCACCTCCAATGTCAATATCATGTTCTATTAAGTTTGTACGTGTAGGTGTATCAGAAAATAAACCTGGAAATCTCTGAATCAGACCAACCATCTCTTTCCGCTCATCAACAGGTAGGTGAGTGAGAAGACTGTCTAAAATATCCAGTGTTTCTGAATTTTTCAATCTACCCTGCAATATACAATCGTCAGGACCAGGAACATCTTCCTCCTCATGCACAGATCTAGCACGACAAGAACCCAAGGAAACAACGGTATCAGCCAAAAGAACAGGTTTACCGTCCTCTGTAGAATCCCACTGTTCAGTCTCAGAGGAACGTGCATAATAGGGTTTTAACAGATTTACATGGCACAGCTGGTGTGCTTTCCTCCGTTCTGGAGTGGCAACTAGATAATTTTGCTCAGTGTACTGGCGCACCACTGTATATGGACCTTGAAACTTGGCTTGAAAAGGAGAACCAACAATTGGCAGCAGAGCAAGAACCTGGTCACCTGGACTAAAGTGACGAGGCTCAGTTCGGCGATCAAATATGCCCTTCATCCTATCCTGTGAAGATGATAACTTCTCTTTAGCCATTTCACCAGCGGCATACAGCAGTCGCGGAAATCACACACATACGAACACAGGGACTGAGGAGGCCTCGGGAGACTTCCAGTCATCCTGGAGAACAGATAAAAGTCCACGCACCCTATGTCCAAACACAAGGTCATTTGGACTGAAACCTGTGCTCTCCTGTGAAACTTCCCTAGCGGCTAACAGTAACCAAGGCAACCCCTCCTCCCAATCCTTATCCATCTCAGTACAATAAGCTCTCAACAAAGACTTAAGTGTTTGATGGAAACGTTCCAGTGCTCCTTGACTTTGCGCGTGATAGGCGCTAGACACATTGTGTTTAATATGAAGCTGTTGAAGAACCTGACCAAACAGATTAGAGGTAAAATTAGATCCTTGATCACTCTGAATGACCTTAGGGATTCCAAACAATGAGAGAAACTGAGTCAAAGCTTTTAACACCGATTTAGTCGTGATAGATCGGAGAGGATAGGCAGCAGGAAACCTAGTGGTCTGACACATCACAGTGAACAGGTAACTGCTACCCTTTTAGAATGAGGCAGAGGACCCACACAGTCAATAATTAGATACTCAAAAGGTTGGCTGAGTACAGGAATAGGAAACAATGGTACTGGTTTAATAGCTTGATTAGGCTTACCAGTTAATTGACAGGTGTGACAAGTTTTGATAAAATCAGAAACATCCCTCTTTAATCTAGGCCAAAAGAAATGTCTTAATATGCGATTGTAGGTTTTCCTCACCCCCATATGTCCAGCAACGTCACTGTGAGAAGTTTCCAACACCAACTCACGAAGCTTAACTGGTACAACAACCTGACTAATTGCCTCCCCCAGAAAAACACTATCATGAGACACCCACTTTCTCATCAGGACATCCTCTTGGAGAAAATAGCCATGGGCGACATCTCCCAACTGTTCTATAGGCACAATTTGATCACGCAACTCTTCCAACGTGGGGTCATCCCGTTGAGCATTGATTAGATCTGAGCGGGTTACAGATAACGGGATAACAGGGAAAACAGTGACATACTTTGTATTATTATCATTAGTCGGCGCAGTGACTAGTTCGCCACGGCTCATAGAACGTGTCACTGCACACGCAGAGAACACCTCTGGGAAACTCTGTACACTCTCATCAGGAATCCCAACAAATGACGGCTTAGTGGAAACCACTAGAGATGGAAACACAACTGGCCATACCCGCTCACCTGCTAAGTTATTCCCAAGGATAACGTCGATACCCTCAATAGGCAATGAAGGACGCACCCCCACAACAACTTCACCCTTCACCAGCCCACAATCCAACATCAGTTTATGCAATGGAACTGACAGAGTGTTCAAACCTATTCCCTAATTAGAACACTATTCCCCGAATCAGTCTCAGCAGAAAAGGGTAACACAGACTCCAACACAAATGATTCAGAGGCACCTGTGTCTCTCAGGATCTTCACTGGCACTAGGTCTTTACTTCCTAACATAGACACAAAACCTTCTGTAATGAAAGGTAAATAGTCTGGATCAATATGGACTTTCACATTCTCCTGGGCCTGAGGAAATGAGTCAAGAATGAACTGATGTGGAACAGGTGCAGCTAACGCAGCAGGCTTAGATTTAGCGTAAGCACCCTTTGACCTGAGAAGTGGACATTCGTTTTCCAATGACCTGAACCTTGACAGTAGTGACACTCCTGCCCAAAGTCAGCCTTACCATGGGAGTCAGGTTCAACCCTAGTTGAATAGAACTCTGCCCGAGAATCAAAGTATCTCGGTGAGCGAAGCCCAAATCTATCCGAACACCCCCACTCTTTCCGAATACGGGGTTTTGCAAAGACACTTTTGTGAGTCAACACATACTCGTCCGCCAAAACCGCAGCTTCAGCAACATTCTTTACTTTCTGTTCATTAATATAAGTGGCAATACGATCAGGAATTGTGTCCTTAAATTGCTCTAACATAATCAGATCACACAGCCCTTGGAAAGTCACAACTGCAGAGGCAGAACACCAGCGATTAAACTGTAAAGATAACTGTCGCGCAAACTCAACATGAGTCTGGTTATCGTCCCCTTTTTAAAGTTCTAAATCGTTGGCGGTAAGCCTCAGGGACCAATTCATAAATCTGTAACACAGCTGTTTTAACTTTATCATAACTGGCACTGTCGTGTACACTAAGAGCTGAATATGCTTCCTGCGCTTTACCAGTCAGCACACACTGCAACATTAAAGTGCGGTCAGAATCAGGCCAACTCCTAGCGTCAGCAACCCGCTCAAACAACGAAAAGAATGTCTCGGGGTCCCTTTCATTAAACCGAGGCAATAACCGCAAGTTCCCAACAATATCAAATGTCTCTGGGGCACGACCAAAAGCGGAACTACCCCTAGGTAAATCTGGGTGACCTTCCCAAAACAAACTCTCCCCTGAGATCTTTCCTTCCCTAACCAACTCTATACGTTCTTGTTGCAACTTGATTTTAGCACGCTCCATATCTTGTTTAAATGCCAATTCCTTTTCATATTTCACACGATCATGCTCTAGCTTCTCACGATCATGCTCTAGCTTCTCACGATCATGCTCTAGCTGTAACAAAAGCAGTTCTTTCTGCTGTTCAAAAAGAAGGCTACTAGGACTAACCGATGGAATGGCCATTGTAACGTTATGGGGAGACAACAAATCCTCAGCAGAGGCTGGCCCGGTGGTAACTTCAAGAATACCACTCTCCATCAGATTGGCTTTCAATATCAACCTAATAGAATTCTTTAGACGTTTATCACTAATCTCAACCTTGTAGTGTTCCGCGACCTTCAACAGCTGTTCTTTAGTACCTAAATCTAACAATTCCTCTGATGGAGAGCGAATGAACTTATCTACATAAGACGCCATAATCACACAAAAAACAATTCTCGCTCTTCCCTTCTGCTGAGCACACCAGAACACAACCCGAGAATTGACAATCACCCTGAGCACCACAGAAGAGAGATGAGATATGGAGCTTCCCCAAAACCTACAATAACTCAACCCTAGTCTTCGTGCAGATTTGCGGTGGGAATTTACGCACTGTAGCCCGCTGGCAAGGAAATAGAACTCCCCAGCATGCTGGCAAATTCCACCAAGCCACGGATGTGCCCCGAGACAACTGCTCAGTCCACAGACACCACACAAAAATAACAAACATTAACCATGCCCAACATATTCCAAAAAATGAAACACGTCGCTAAACCTATCAGGGGAAAAAAGGCTATAGCTCCGGGTAGCAAGTTCCACTACCCTACCCAAATCTCCCACCGAGGTACACAGCAGATTACTCACTTCAGACTGACGTCCCAACAGAAAGTAGAACAAGAGTTCAGGCTAGGCAGGGCCTGGAAACTAACCATTATACTCTCTCCAACATAGCACACAAACCAAACAAAAAAGGCAACCAATACTGGGCCGATCACACTCAAACACCATATTCAATCCAAACACGTACCTCCACGGTCTCCCAAACCAATAGTTCAAAGATCCCGGATGAGCCCCCACTTGTCACGAACCGGCTCAAAGCCCGTAACAAAGGGAGACAACGTGGAGATAAGGAGTAGCAAAATCTATATTTATTAAAGAAGTAACTAAGTATAATATACAATGGTGTGTGTAATCAGTAATCAGTAGTGTAAGTGAGTGTTTTGCATGCATGAATGTGATAATGCAGGGTGATGAAAGGTGCCAAAGCAAACAAACAAACGGCCACCAAGAACCACAACACAATCTACAACGGGTGTCTGCATGGAGAGAGTCTCCTCCATGAATGTGGAAGAGGTCTATTTATCCTGGGAGACACCTGGCCCAGGTGTTTCCCATGTAGCTGACGACCCTCTCAACTCCGCCCACCGGCATCCTAATAAGAAAACAAGAACAAAGACAGAATACGGCAGACAGAGTGGGAGGGTCGTCACAGTGACAGTGAGAGAACCGTTAGGGTGAGAAGCACAATTCGACCTCAGGTACGTTCCTGAGGTCCTCCCGATCCGTGCAAGCCTAACCTTGACCGTGTGGCATTAACCCTTAACAGTTAAAAGAAGGTGTTTACTTCAAACAGTTTGCATTGACTTCTCTCCCCATAGGAATACATTGCCTGCACCTCTAAATTCAACCTGAGGCCTATGTGGGTTATGAATGCCTTATGAACCTGTCTTCTATGACAGTCCATCAGATCACTATGAGGTCTACCTGTGCCGATTCTAAGCTTCCTGAAGCAACCGGAAGTGGTTAAATTGACCCAAAAGTTGTTTTGATGTACATAACCTTCAAAGGTGAAAATGACTACATTCAACCCTGTGTAGATCGTAGATCAGTCAATTCTTAACTTAAAGACTTAAAACTCAGGATTCTGTAAGTTTCTATGTCAATCAAGACATGGGTTTACTTATAGCTTCCTGTGCCAACCGGAAGTGCATTTAATGATGTCACAGTGGCAGTTTCCAAGGGTTAAAAAGGTCAGATCTTTTCAAAACTTAATTTGTGTGACTAGGTAACCCTCATGAACTGTAAATCAGTCATTTCTCCCAACAGATGTCAAAGAAAAGCTCTCACACGCACACACAGCAAGGATGGAGTGAAAAAGTGCGGTTCTCAAAGACACAGAGAGCAGGCAATGGCATAAACATAATCTCTAGGCCGTGCCGAGTTCAACGAGATATCCCGCTTGACCGTAGCTCGCTCGGTCTGAGCGCAGCGACCATTAGAAAAGTAGGCCCAAAATTAAGCCTGCCCCACAACGTCATTTGCTTTTGGGTGACAGTGAGAGAACCGTTAGGGTGAGAAGCACAATTCGACCTCAGGTACGTTCCTAAGGTCCTCCTGATCCGTGCAAGCCTAACCTTGACCGTGTGGCATTAACCCTTAATAGTTAAAATAAGGTGTTTACTTCAAAGAGTTTGCATTGACTTCTCTCCCCATAGGAATACATTGCCTTTACCCCTAAATTCAACCTGAAGTCTATATGGGTTATGAATGCCGTATGAACCTGTCTTTCATAACAGTCCATCAGGCCAGTATGAGGTCTACCTGTGTTGATTCTAAGCTTCCTGGACCAACCGGAAGTGGTTTAAATCACCCTAAAAGCGTTTTTCCATTACCTGCCTGCAGTTTGATAGACATAGTGCATTCAACCCTGTGTAAATCAGTCAATTCTTAACGTAAGGACTTAAAACTCAGGATTCTGTAAAAGCATAGCCCAGTGAGGAAATGTTTTGACTTATAGCTTCCTGTGCCAACCGGAAGTGCCTTAATTGGTGTCTCAGGGGCTGTTTCGAGGGGTTAAAAAAGTCAGATCTGTCCAAAACTTCATATGTGTGATTAGGCAACCCCCATGAACTGTAAATCAGTCATGTTTCCCATAAAATTTCAAAGGAAAATTAAATCACACAGACACACAACTTGGAAGGAGGGACGTATTGGGGTTTGTAGAGACAGACAGTGCCTCCAATAGTTAGCTTTGTTCGAGCTAAAAAAGAACCGTCAGACCTAGAGTTCCGAAACTTTAGAATCCTGTTCTAGACCTCAGGTCGATAGTGCGTGGTGAGTTACGTGGCTCTAGACGGTTCTCGGACCGAGAAACAGCTTCGTACATTTGCAATGACTTCAATTCATTTTGACCATTTACGAAAATGGCGACATTTAGAAATGTCTCAGAGACACAAGACTAGGTGCATTGCGACCGTCTCGGCCCATATAGACAGACCCCAACGTTTCTGTCCGATAGCTCATTCAAGGACCCCGTAGCAAGTCATGGAAAAAAGTGGATTTTCAGCACCAATTAGGGTTTTGCTCGGACACCAAATGACCGATCGAGCCGAAACTTGGGATTCGGGGTCGTCTCAGCTAGGCCTACACGTAACATAAGAAATGGACCCACAGCTAGAACGTAACTACGTGTTTTATGGTTTTTTTATGGTTTGCACCAAAGGCGTTGTGAATTTTGGGCCAGCTCTGAAGTGTGTGATAGTTTGCTACTAAACAGGTTGGAAAAAGTGGGTTTAGTGTCAGTTTGTATCAGTTTGGTGTCAGAATGATATCTAATTGACTGATGGACGGTGACTTGCTGGTGACTCTTGTCCATTTGCAATATGTTTAAACAGTGAGGTACCATCACCAAAAGTGACATTCTGAAATCAACCCTAACGAGCCATTGAGATGAACCAGAATCACTGCCCAGCCATCCCGAGTTCATCGGGCCAGTCAATTTCACATTCCTGCAGGATTTTTATAGCATGACAAATTCGTGATGGTACCTGCCCATTGAACCATATTGCAAATGCACAGTGACTTTGCAAAAGTGAGAAAACATAAACAAATGGACATGATGAAATCAACACAACGAGTGATGGAAAGGTACAACTCTCACTGCTCGGCCATCCTGTGTTCATCAGACCAGTCAATTTTGCATTTTTGAGCATGTCAAATTTCATATGGTAAATGCACATTGAAACATATTGCAAATGCACGTGCACTTACAATATGATTCTATAGTGAAAAAACATCACAAAATGGACATGATGAAATCAACACGAGTGATGGAAAGGAACAACTATCACTGCCCGGCCATCCTGTGTTCCCATAGCGAGCATTAATATCAGAATGACCGGTAAATGCATTTACAAGCATATTTTTGGGGGGGTTACCAGGTGCCTATTTTCAATCACCAGTTGCACAACATGCGTATCCATCAGAATATTTTAAACAGTCCATAAAGCACTCAGGACGGACCCCATAGATAGAGGGCCGTAGTAGGGTACTCCCATAGCGGGCATGGACAATAGGAGTCCCAGTAAATGCATTTACAACCATATTTTTATTTTTGGGTTACCAGTTGCACAACAATGCACGTGCATTTGCAATATGATTCTATAGTGAAAAAACATCACCAAATGGACATGATGAAATCAACACAACGAGTGATGGAAAGGAGCAACTATCACTGCCCGGCCATCCCGAGTTCATCAGGCCAGTCAATTTTGCATTTCTGCAGGATTTTTGAGCGTGTCAAATTTCTTATGGCATTTGGCCCACAAAAAAATTCCTTATGCACAATTAAAAAAAAAATATAAAAAAATATGATAATAAAATTGGACAAAAGTATATTCATACAGTTCTTACACGTGTAATTGACAAAAAAATCGAAAGAATTTCAAAAAACGGTCCAGAAAGCACTTTTTTAAGGGTGTGTGAAGTTTTTTTACAAAATTTTGACATTTTTGACTTTTGACTTTTGACTTCCTATGAAATCATATTGAAATTGGACAAAACATATTCCTTATGCGCATGTAAAAAAAAAAATTATGATAATAAAATTGGACAATAGTATATTCATACAGTTCTTACACATGTGTAATTGACAAAAAAATCGAAAGAATTTCGAAAAACGGTCCAGAAAGCACTTTTTTAAGGGTGTGAGAAGTTTTTTACAAAATTTTGACATTTTTGACTTTTGACTTTTGACTTCCTATGAAATCATATTGAAATTGGACAAAACATATTCCTTATGCGCATGTAAAAAAAAAATTATGATAATAAAATTGGACAAAAGTATATTCATACAGTTCTTACACATGTGTAATTGACAAAAAAATCAAAAGAATTTCGAAAATACAGGGGGGTATTCCCTTACATGGATCAGTCGTTCTGGTCCCTTTGCAGAAAAACAGCCCAAAAGCATGATGTTTCCACCTCCATGCTTCACAGTAGGTATGGTGTTCTTTGGATGCAACTCAGCATTCTTTGTCCTCCAAACACAACGAGTTGAGATTTTACCAAAAAGTTATATTTTGGTTTCATCTGACCATATGACATTCTCCCAATCTTCTTCTGGATCATCCAAATGCTCTCTAGCAAACTTCAGACGGGCCTGGACATGTACTGGCTTAAGCAGGGGGATACGTCTGGCACTGCAGGATTTGAGTCCCTGGCGGCATAGGGTGTTACTGATACTCTGCAGGTCATTCACTAGGTCCCCCCGTGTGGTTCTGGGATTTTTGCTCACCGTTCTTGTGATCATTTTGACCCCACGGGGTGAGATCTTGTGTGGAGCCCCAGATCGAGGGAGATTATCAGTGGTCTTGTATGTCTTCCATTTCCTAATAATTGCTCCCACAGTTGATTTCTTCAAACCAAGCTGCTTACCTATTGCAGATTCAGTCTTCCCAGCCTGGTGCAGGTATACAATTTAGTTTCTGGTGTCCTTTGACAGCTCTTTGGTCTTGGCCATAGTGGAGTTTGGAGTGTGACTGTTTGAGGTTGTGGACAGGTGTCTTTTATACTGATAACAAGTTCAAACAGGTGCCATTAATACAGGTAACGAGTGGAGGACAGAGGAGCCTCTTAAAAGAAGTTACAGGTCTGTGAGAGCCAGAAATCTTGCTTGTTTGTAAGTGACCAAATACTTATTTTCCACCATAATTTGCAAATAAATTCATACATTTTTTTCTCATTTTGTCTGTCATAGTTGAAGTGTACCTATGATGAAAATTACAGGCCTCTCTCATCTTTTTAAGTGGGAGAACTTGCACAATTGGTGGCTGACAAAATACTTTTTTGCCCCACTGTATATATGTACCTATGTGTGTGTATATGTGTGTGTATGTACATTACAATGCAATGCAATCTGCATCCCCTTGTAGGAGATGTATGTATGTGTAGATTTGAGTGTTTGTGTGTGTTACGTATTACGTGTGAATGAAAGGGTCTGTGATGGGCCTGGTCTTGTAGAGCTGTGATGGGCCTGGTTCTGGTAGAGCTGTGCTGTGATGGGCCTGGTAGACCTGTGATGTTTTTTATTTATTTCACCTTTATTTAACTAGGCAAGTCAGTTAAGAACAAATTCTTATTTTCAATGACGGCCTAGGAACAGTGGGTTAACTGCCTGTTCAGGGGCAGTACGACAGATTTGTACCTTGTCAGCTTGCAACCTTCCGGTTACTAGTCCAACGCTCTAACCACTAGGCTACGCTGATGAGCTGGGTCTGGTAGAGCTGTGCTGTGATGGGCCTGGTAGAGCTGTGATGGGCCTGGGTCTGGTAGAGCTGAGCTGTGATGGTCCTGGTCTGGTAGAGCTGTGATGGGCTGGGTCTGGTAGAGCTGTGCTGTGATGGGCTGGGTCTGGTAGACCTGTGATGTGATGGGCCTGGTCTGGTAGAGCTAGCTGTGATGGGCCTGGGTCTGGTAGAGCTGAGCTGTGATGGTCCTGGTCTGGTAGAGCTGTGATGGGCTGGGTCTGGTAGAGCTGTGATGTGATGGGCTGGGTCTGGTAGACCTGTGATGGTCTGGGTCTGGTAGACCTGTGCTGTGATGGCCTGGGTCTGGTAGAGCTGTGCTGTGATGGGCTGGGTCTGGTAGACCTGTGATGGCCTGGGTCTGGTAGACCTGTGATGGTCCTGGGTCTGGTAGACCTGTACTGTGATTGGGCCTGGTCTGGTAGAGCTGTGATGGGCCTGGTTCTGGTAGAGCTGTACTGTGATGGTCCTGGGTCTGGTAGAGCTGTGCTGTGATGGGCCTGGTCTGGTAGAGCTGTGCTGTGATGGGCCTGGTAGAGCTGTGCTGTGATGGCCTGGGTCTGGTAGACCTGTGATGGGCCTGGTTCTGGTAGAGCTGTGCTGTGATGGGCCTGGTAGACCTGTGATGTGATGAGCTGGGTCTGGTAGAGCTGTGCTGTGATGGGCCTGGGTCTGGTAGACCTGTGATGGGCTGGTAGACCTGTGATGTGATGAGCTGGGTCTGGTAGAGCTGTGCTGTGATGGGCCTGGGTCTGGAATAGCTGTGATGGGCCTGGTTCTGGTAGAGCTGTACTGTGATGGTCCTGGGTCTGGTAGAGCTGTGCTGTGATGGCCTGGGTCTGGTAGAGCTGTGCTGTGATGGGCCTGGTCTGGTAGACCTGTGCTGTGATGGGCCTGGTCTGGTAGAGCTGTGCTGTGATGGGCCTGGTCTGGTAGAGCTGTGCTGTGATGGGCCTGGTAGAGCTGTGCTGTGATGGCCTGGGTCTGGTAGACCTGTGCTGTGATGGGCTGGGTCTGGTAGACCTGTGATGGCCTGGGTCTGGTAGACCTGTGATGGCCTGGGTCTGGTAGACCTGTGATGGTCTGGGTCTGGTAGACCTGTGCTGTGATGGTCTGGGTCTGGTAGACCTGTGCTGTGATGGCTGGGTCTGGTAGACCTGTGATGGCCTGGGTCTGGTAGACCTGTGATAAATGTGATAGGCTTGGTCTGGTAGACCTGTGCTGTGATGGGCTGGGTCTGGTAGACCTGTGATAACCTGGGTCTGGTAGACCTGTGATGGGCTGGGTCTGGTAGACCTGTGCTGTGATGGGCCTGGTCTGGTAGAGCTGTGATGGGCCTGGGTCTGGTAGAGCTGTGCTGTGATGGGCCTGGTAGAGCTGTGCTTTGATGGCCTGGGTCTGGTAGACCTGTGATGGGCCTGGTCTGGTAGAGCTGTGATGGGCCTGGTTCTGGTAGAGCTGTAATGTGATGGGCCTGGTATGCCTGTGATGTGATGGGCTGGGTCTGGTAGAGCTGTGCTGTGATGGGCTGGGTCTGGTAGAGCTGTGCTGTGTTGGCCTGGGTCTGGTAGACCTGTGATGTGCCTGGTCTGGTAGAGCTGTGATGGGCCTGGTTCTGGTAGAGCTGTGCTGTGATGGGCCTGGTAGACCTGTGATGTGATGGGCTGGGTCTGGTAGAGCTGTGCTGTGATGGGCTGGGTCTGGTAGACCTGTGCTGTGATGGCCTAGGTCTGGTAGACCTGTGCTGTGATGGCCTGGGTCTGGTAGACCTGTGAGGGCCTGGGTCTGGTAGACCTGTGAGGGCCTGGGTCTGGTAGACCTGTGATGATCCTGGGTCTGGTAGACCTGTGCTGTGATGGCCTGGGTCTGGTAGACCTGTGATGGCCTGGGTCTGGTAGACCTGTGATGGCCTGGGTCTGGTAGACCTGTGAGGGCCTGGGTCTGGTAGACCTGTGATGATCCTGGGTCTGGTAGACCTGTGCTGTGATGGGCCTGGTAGAGCTGTGCTGTGATGGCCTGGGTCTGGTAGACCTGTGATGGGCCTGGTTCTGGTAGAGCTGTGCTGTGATGGGCCTGGTAGACCTGTGATGTGATGAGCTGGGTCTGGTAGAGCTGTGCTGTGATGGGCCTGGGTCTGGTAGACCTGTGATGGGCTGGTAGACCTGTGATGTGATGAGCTGGGTCTGGTAGAGCTGTGCTGTGATGGGCCTGGGTCTGGAATAGCTGTAATGGGCCTGGTTCTGGTAGAGCTGTACTGTGATGGTCCTGGGTCTGGTAGAGCTGTGCTGTGATGGCCTGGGTCTGGTAGAGCTGTGCTGTGATGGGCCTGGTCTGGTAGACCTGTGCTGTGATGGGCCTGGTCTGGTAGAGCTGTGCTGTGATGGGCCTGGTCTGGTAGAGCTGTGCTGTGATGGGCCTGGTAGAGCTGTGCTGTGATGGCCTGGGTCTGGTAGACCTGTGCTGTGATGGGCTGGGTCTGGTAGACCTGTGATGGCCTGGGTCTGGTAGACCTGTGATGGTCTGGGTCTGGTAGACCTGTGCTGTGATGGTCTGGGTCTGGTAGACCTGTGCTGTGATGGCTGGGTCTGGTAGACCTGTGATGGCCTGGGTCTGGTAGACCTGTGATAAATGTGATAGGCTTGGTCTGGTAGACCTGTGCTGTGATGGGCTGGGTCTGGTAGACCTGTGATAACCTGGGTCTGGTAGACCTGTGATGGGCTGGGTCTGGTAGAGCTGTGCTGTGATGGGCCTGGTCTGGTAGAGCTGTGATGGGCCTGGTTCTGGTAGAGTTGTGATGGCCTGGGTCTGGAAGACCTGTGCTGTGATGGGCCTGGTCTGGTAGAGCTGTGATGGGCCTGGGTCTGGTAGAGCTGTGCTGTGATGGGCCTGGTAGAGCTGTGCTTTGATGGCCTGGGTCTGGTAGACCTGTGATGGGCCTGGTCTGGTAGAGCTGTGATGGGCCTGGTTCTGGTAGAGCTGTAATGTGATGGGCCTGGTATGCCTGTGATGTGATGGGCTGGGTCTGGTAGAGCTGTGCTGTGATGGGCTGGGTCTGGTAGAGCTGTGCTGTGATGGCCTGGGTCTGGTAGACCTGTGATGTGCCTGGTCTGGTAGAGCTGTGATGGGCCTGGTTCTGGTAGAGCTGTGCTGTGATGGGCCTGGTAGACCTGTGATGTGATGGGCTGGGTCTGGTAGAGCTGTGCTGTGATGGGCTGGGTCTGGTAGACCTGTGCTGTGATGGCCTAGGTCTGGTAGACCTGTGCTGTGATGGCCTGGGTCTGGTAGACCTGTGAGGGCCTGGGTCTGGTAGACCTGTGAGGGCCTGGGTCTGGTAGACCTGTGATGATCCTGGGTCTGGTAGACCTGTGCTGTGATGGCCTGGGTCTGGTAGACCTGTGATGGCCTGGGTCTGGTAGACCTGTGATGGCCTGGGTCTGGTAGACCTGTGCTGTGATGGCCTGGGTCTGGTAGACCTGTGCTATCCTGTGCTTTGCCCCTCCCCCTCTCTCCATATGAGAAACACAAGCGCACACACTGGAACAGTTACACTCACTTGCATGCACATTGTGAAAAACATATTTTAGACATTCCTTTTCAGTAGAATTCCATTTGAATCACACAGCTCCAATGGATGAAAGATATGTGGTTAAAGCTCCACCCACAACAACATGTTTCACCTTCCATGGTCCCAGTTAAGCCCTACAGTTTTGTAAAGGCATTGACTAGACCTCTTTTCTCTTTCATTCTAGAATGTGAAGACTCCCAGGAATCTAGTCAGCCAATGCCATTCAGTCAGTGTGGGATGGATGAGTCAGTGTAATTGATTTCCAGCGCCAAGTTAGCAGTTGGCATTCTGAGAGAATAGCAGTCTCAAACATGGCCAAGGCCTCAGCCTTCAACTGACACTCAATGTTTGTTTGTGTGTGTTTGTGTGTGACCTGAATATTTGCCAATAACTTTGTATATTGCTTATTTTTACTTCCATGAATAATGCAGGGAATATACACTCTCTGGGGGTTTATGTGTGTATGTGTGTTGTGTAGACGGAGTAGTATCCCAGCTTTACTACCTTTTATTCATCAGAGTCACTGACAGAAAACTGTGACAATAAAACAAAGACAACAGCATTATCATGAGAGAGAGAGAGAGAGAGAGAGAGAGAGAGAGAGAGAGAGAGAGAGAGAGAGAGAGAGAGAGAGAGAGAGAGGCAGAGAGAGAGAGATGGAGAGGCAGAGAGAGAGAGAGAGAGGCAGAGAGAGAGAGAGAGAGAGAGAAAGACGGAGGGAGAGAGAGGGAAAGAGAGTGACAGAGAGAGAGAGAGAGAAAGACGGAGGGAGAGAAAGGAAAAGAGAGAGGGAGAAAGACTGAGGAAAAGAGAGAGGCAGAGAGAGAGAGAGAAAGAGAGAGAGAGGCAGAGAGAGAGAGAGAGAGGCAGAGAGAGAGAGAGGGAGAAAGACGGAGGGAGAGAGAGGAAAAGAGAGAGGGAGAAAGACTGAGGAAAAGAGAGAGGCAGAGAGAGAGAGAGAAAGAGAGAGAGAGGCAGAGAGAGAGAGAGAGAGGCAGAGAGAGAGAGAGGGAGAAAGACGGAGGGAGAGAGAGGAAAAGAGAGAGGCAGAGAGAGAGAGAGAGAGAGAGAGAGAGAGAGAGAGAGAGAGGGAGAAAGACAGAGGAAAAGAGAGAGGCAGAGAGAGAGAGGCAGAGAGAGGGAGAGGGCGGCAGAGAGAGGGAAGGAGAGAGGGGGAGTGGGAGAGGGAGAAATATGGAGAGAGGAAGGGGAGAGGGAGGGAGAGAGAGGGGGAGAGGGAGGAATACGGAGAGAGGAGGGTGAGAGATGGAAAGAGAGAGGGAGAGAGGCAGAGAGTGAGCGAGGCGGAGAGAGGGAGAGAGAGAGAGAGGGAGAGAGTGTGAGAGAGGAGGGAGAGAGCGAGGAAGAGGGAGAGAGATATTTTGGTTTGCTGTGGTGCAGAGATGAGTCATTGACTGTCCTTGTTCCTCTCATCTGAAAAGAGGCAGTGAAAAGTTCATTGAAGCTGTTCGTCTGAAGATTAAAAAACAACAAAACAAAAAAGCTACAAAAAACAAAGAGTTCCTCTCTTAAGAATGTGACCCTCTTAACTCCTATCATTTCCAAGCGGCAGTTGTCTTTCATATACACACCATGATGTCGCCACCCTGTTTAGTCAAGAGAGGGCGCTAGAACTACATGCCTGCTGTCTCTCCTTCCTCTCTGTTTAACCGCTGAACACCCCGTTTATAATACAGAGTTATTTGGAGGACAGTTTCATTGATTTAGATTAGTGTGGCTCGCTCTACCTGGCCCCATGGCTCAGCATGGGGTAGGAACTAATCTTCCCAGTGCCGGTGGGGAGAGAGGGAGCATTTTACACAATTTCTCTATGGGTGAGACCCACTGGATTTGGAAAGGAAATCTAGACAATGACTTTGTATTCTTGAGGTGGATTTCTCTCCACCTCTCTCTCTACCTTCACTACCACTGATCTGTGAGAACATCATAGGTAAAAGCAATATGTCAACCCTCGGGGATCATAAGGAAGGAAGGTGAGGACAGGATGAATTGAGCGTGTTGAAACTGAGTGTTCAAATGAATCATCACAGCATCTCAGTAGTCTAAGTGGCTTTGTCTCCTCCTCTCCTCTCCTTCATCTGCTCTGATGTGAAAGAAGTGGACAGGTACAAACAGAGTCCCAGTGGGCATCCATTATCTCACTTTCACCTGTCCAGTCCCTTTGGATCAGTGCAGATTACTGAAAGGAGACAGGGATAGCATGGGAGGGGCCTGAGACCACTGAGATGCCTCTCTGTGTCTACCAACAGAACCGGAGCCCTCTGGGACTGGAGTTGTGTACCTCTGACCAATACAGTGATTTCTTGCCATTCATTGTTTGCAGTTCTACAGGTATTTTGATAGTAAGCATTATGGTGTTGACCCCACATAGACTTCCAGTGGGCTTAGGGCAGCAGCTGTCATATTGCTCATTTGGTGACCACTGAAGGGCTAACAGACTGAGTCTGGGCCGTCAATGGAAAGATACAGATGGGTAGAAATCGTGAAAGGAAGGTCGGGGGAATGGATGGAAGGAAAGAAGTGAGAATGCAATACAAAGATAGAAAAACCAAGTTGCGTCTGTGGTTATTGTGCTAACAAAGCTAATTTAATGAGTATGATAATGATCATCTCATTTAATGGAGCATTCATTTGAAGACAGCAGGGATGATATCAGCCTCTCCCTTTTCCTCTGTCCTTTTTCTCTCTCCTCCTCTTTCAATCTTTTTCTCTCATCTCCTCTTTCAATCTTTTTCTCTCATCTTCTCTTTCAATCTTTTTCTCTCATCTTCTCTTTCAATCTTTTTCTCTCATCTTCTCTTTCAATCTTTTTCTCTCATCTTCTCTTTCAATATTTTTCTCTCATCTCCTCTTTCAATCTTTTTCTCTCATCTCCTCTTTCAATCTTTTTCTCTCATCTCCTCTTTCAATCTTTTTCTCTCATCTCCTCTTTCAATCTTTTTCTCTCATCTCCTCTTTCAATATTTTTCTCTCGTCTCCTCTCTCAATCTTTTTCTCTCGTCTCCTCTTTCAATCTTTTTCTCTCGTCTCCTCGTTTCAATATTATTCTCTCGTCTCCTCTTTCAATCTTTTTCTCTCTTCTCCTCTTTCTTCTATGTTTCCTTCATCAAATCTCCTTACTGCTGCTTCCACTTTTCACCTTCTATTTTGGACTCCATCTCTCTCTCATTCCCTGCTCCCTTAATATTATCTAGTTTACTAAAACTTCCCTGTTTCTCTTCCCTCTCTGGCTCACGGGGAAAACAAGAATGTTGCTTAGAGGAGTTTTAGAAAAACTAGGATGAGAGAAACAGCTTTGGCAATGTAAACGTACAGTATGTTTCACATGCCAATAAAGAGCACTTTCAATTGAATTGAAACAGTAAAGGATTCATGTGACTGATGCCCTCAAAACCTTCATCAGGTGTGTTTTGCTCATGTTCAAGTCCCCCTTTCTCCCTCTGCTCCCTTCTCTCTCCCTCTGCTCCCTTCTCTCCCTCTGCTCCCTTCTCTCTCCCTCTGCTCCCTTCTCTCTCCCTCTGCTCCCTTCTCTCTCCCTCTGCTCCCTTCTCTCCCTCTGCTCCCTTCTCTCTCCCTCTGCTCCCTTCTCTCTCCCTCTGCTCCCTTCTCTCTCCCTCTGCTCCCTTCTCTCTCCCTCTGCTCCCTTCTCTCTCCCTCTGCTCCCTTCTCTCTCCCTCTGCTCCCTTCTCTCTCCTCTGCTCCCTCCTCTCTCCCTCTGCTCCCTTCTCTCCCTCTGCTCCCTTCTCTCTCCCTCTGCTCCCTTCTCTCTCCCTCTGCTCCCTTCTCTCCCTCTGCTCCCTTCTCTCTCCCTCTGCTCCCTTCTCTCCCTCTGCTCCCTTCTCTCCCTCGGCTCCCTTCTCTCCCTCTGCTCCCTTCTCTCCCTCTGCTCCCTTCTCTCTCCCTCTGCTCCCTTCTCTCCCTCGGCTCCCTTCTCTCCCTCTGCTCCCTTCTCTCCCTCTGCTCCCCTCTCTCTCCCTCTGCTTCCTTCTCTCCCTCTGCTCCCTTCTCTCCCTCTGCTCCCTTCTCTCTCCCTCTGCTCCCTTCTCTCCCTCTGCTCCATTCTCTCCCTCTGCTCCCTTCTCTCTACCTCTGCTCCCTTCTCTCCCTCTGCTCCCTTCTCTCCCTCTGCTCCCTTCTCTCCCTCTGCTCCCTTCTCTCTCCCTCTGCTCCCTTCTCTCCCTCTGCTCCCTTCTCTCCCTCTGCTCCCTTCTCTCTCCCTCTGCTCCCTTCTCTCTCCCTCTGCTCCCTTCTCTCTCCCTCTGCTCTCTTCTCTCTCCCTCTGCTCCCTTCTCTCCCTCTGCTCCCTTCTCTCTTGTCCACTCTCTCCTTGTCTCCTCCTCTCTCCCTCTGCTCCCTTCTCTCCCTCTGCTCTCTTCTCTCTTGTCCACTCTCTCCTTGTCTCCCCCTCTAACCCTCTGCTCCCTTCTCTCCCTCTGCTCCCTTCTCTCTTGCCCACTCTCTCCTTGTCTCCCCCTCTCTCCCTCTGCTCTCTTCTCTCTTGCCCACTCTCTCCTTGTTTCCCCCTCTCTCCCTCTGCTCACTTCTCTCTTGTCCACTCTCTCCTTGTCTCCTCCTCTCTCCCTCTGCTCCCTTCTCTCCCTCTGCTCTCTTCTCTCTTGTCCACTCTCTCCTTGTCTCCCCTCTAACCCTCTGCTCCCTTCTCTCCCTCTGCTCCCTTCTCTCTTGCCCACTCTCTCCTTGTCTCCCCCTCTCTCCCTCTGTTCTCTTCTCTTGCCCACTCTCTCCTTGTCTCCCCCTCTCTCCCTCTGCTCTCTTCTCTCTTGTCCACTCTCTCCTTGTTTCCCCCTCTCTCCCTCTGCTCTCTTCTCTCTTGCCCACTCTCTCCTTGTCTCCCCCTCTCTCCCTCTGCTCCCTTCTCTCTCCCTCTGCTCCCTTCTCTCTCCCTCTGCTCCCTTCTCTCTCCCTCTGCTCCCTTCTCTCCCTCTGCTCCCTTCTCTCTTGTCCACTCTCTCCTTGTCTCCTCCTCTCTCCCTCTGCTCCCTTCTCTCCCTCTGCTCTCTTCTCTCTTGTCCACTCTCTCCTTGTCTCCCCCTCTAACCCTCTGCTCCCTTCTCTCCCTCTGCTCCCTTCTCTCTTGCCCACTCTCTCCTTGTCTCCCCCTCTCTCCCTCTGTTCTCTTCTCTCTTGCCCACTCTCTCCTTGTCTCCCCCTCTCTCCCTCTGCTCTCTTCTCTCTTGTCCACTCTCTCCTTGTTTCCCCCTCTCTCCCTCTGCTCTCTTCTCTCTTGTCCACTCTCTCCTTGTCTCCCCCTCTTTCCCTCTGCTCTCTTCTCTCTTGTCCACTCTCTCCTTGTCTCCCCCTCTCTCCCTCTGCTCCCTTCTCTCTTGTACACTCTCTCCTTGTTTCCCCCTCTCTCCCTCTGCTCTCTTCTCTCTTGCCCACTCTCTCATTGTCTCCCCCTCTCTCCTTCTGCCCCCTCTCTCTTGTCTCTCCCTCCTTACCTTTCTTGCCCGCTCTCTCCTTGTCTCTCTCTCCTTACCTTTCTTGCCCTCTCTCTCCTTGTCTCTCTCTCCTTACCTTTCTTGCCCTCTCTCCACCCCACTCACTCGCTTTCCTCTTTCCTCGATTTCTCTCCCTCTCCCTTCATCCCCTCCCTCTCCCTCCCCATCTCCCTCTCCCTCTCCCTCTCCCTCTCCCTCTCCCTCTCCCTCTCCCTCTCCCTCTCCCTCTCCCTCTCCCTCTCCCTCTCCCTCTCCCTCTCCCTCTCCCTCTCCCTCTCCCTCTCCCTCTCCCTCTCCCTCTCCTCTCCCTCTCCCTCTCCCTCTCCCTCTCCCTCTCCCTCTCCCTCTCCCTCTCCCTCTCCCTCTCCCTCCCTCCCTCTCCCTCTCCCTCTCCCTTCACCCCCCCCTCCCTTCTCTCTGTTCTTATATGGGACAGTGATGAATGTGTTGTTCTAGCAGACGGTGACGAGGTTGGGAACTATGGCCTCTAGAGATACGGGTCTGAGCACAGGGATGTGTGTGTGTGTGTGTGTGTATGTGTGCACACCCACACACATACCCACCCACACATATACACACCCACACATGTACACACCCACATAAGTACACACCCACACACAAACACACCCACAAACATGCAGGCTTGCACAAACACAGACACACACACACACACACACACACACACACACACACACACACACACACACACACACACACACACACACACACACACACACACACACACGCACACGCACACGCACACGCACACGCACACGCACACGCACACGCACACACACACACACACCCACACAAACCCACACATACAAACCCACACCCATATACACACACACACACACACCCACACACATACCCATATACTTAAACACCCACACCCACACGCATACACATATACACACCTACACACATGCAGACAAACAAGTATGTACACATCCACACACCCAGCCAATCAATCATCAATATAGAGTTTATTGTGTGCTGACAACATTGTGACGTGCTCTACCTGCTCACGTCCTCACGCTTGTCTGTTGCCTGTTGAGTGGTGCAACTTGTTGTTTCTGAACATAACTCACACAGTCACAGGTCTCTTAGGGTTTTAGAGGTGAGAGGTCACGGGCGTAAACAACTACGGTCTGGCACCTACCACAACCAGCCGTTGCTATGGTGATGTGGGGGTGGTGGGGTGGGAACGGGACAGGCGAGAGAGAGGGAGAGGGAGAGAGAGGGAGAGAGAGGGAGAGGAAGAGAGAGGGAGAGAGAGGGAGAGCGAGAGAGAGGGAGAGCGAGAGCGAGAGAGAGATAGAGCGAGAGAGAGGTAGTGCAAGAGAGAGGGAGAGCGAGAGAGAGGGAGAGAGAGGGAGAGCGAGAGAGAGAGAGAGAGGGAGAGAGAGGGAGGGCAAGAGAGAGGGAGAGCAAGAGAGAGGGAGAGGGAGTACGAGAGCAAGAGAGAGGGCGAGCAAGAGAGAGGGAGAGCAAGAGAGAGGGAGAGGGAGAGAGAGGGAGAGAGAGGGAGAGGGAGAGAGAGGGAGAGAGAGGGAGAGAGAGGGAGAGCGAGAGAGAGGGAGAGAGAGGGAGAGAGAGGGAGAGAGAGGGAGAGGAAGAGAGAGGGAGAGAGAGGGAGAGTGAGAGAGAGGGAGAGCGAGAGAGAGGGAGAGCGAGAGAGAGGGAGTGCAAGAGAGAGGGAGAGCGAGAGAGAGGGAGAGAGAGGGAGAGCGAGAGAGAGAGAGAGAGGGAGAGAGAGGGAGGGCAAGAGAGAGGGAGAGCAAGAGAGAGGGAGAGGGAGTACGAGAGCAAGAGAGAGGGAGAGCAAGAGAGAGGGAGAGAGAGGGAGAGCGAGAGAGAGGGAGAGGGAGAGATAGGGAGGGCAAGAGAGAGGGAGAGCAAGAGAGAGGGAGAGGGAGTACGAGAGCAAGAGAGAGGGCGAGCAAGAGAGAGGGAGAGCAAGAGAGAGGGAGAGGGAGAGCGAGAGCGAGAGAGAGGGCGAGCAAGAGAGAGGGAGAGCAAGAGAGAGGGAGAGCGAGAGCGAGAGCGAGAGAGAGGGAGAGCAAGAGAGAGGGAGAGCAAGAGAGAGGGAGAGCAAGAGAGAGGGAGAGCGAGAGAGGGAGAGCAAGAGAGAGGGAGAGGGAGAGCGAGAGCGAGAGAGGGCGAGCAAGAGAGAGGGAGAGCAAGAGAGAGGGAGAGCGAGAGCGAGAGAGAGGGAGAGCAAGAGAGAGGGAGAGCAAGAGAGAGGGAGAGCGAGAGCGAGAGAGAGGGAGAGCAAGAAAGAGGGAGAGCGAGAGCGAGAGAGGGAGAGCAAGAGAGAGGGAGAGCGAGAGAGAGGGAGAGCAAAGAGAGAGAGAGAGAGAGAGAGAGAGAGAGAGAGAGAGAGAGAGAGAGAGAGAGAGAGAGAGAGAGAGAGAGAGAGAGAGAGAGAGAGAGAGAGAGAGAGAGAGAGAGAGAGGGGGAGAGAGAGAGAGAGAAGCATTTCAGAAACAGAAAGTCAGAAGTTTGGAGAGGAAAGATGGAGACGTAGGTACATTGATCAGTCACTGAGGAAGTTGATCAGCTGCCAGCGGGTGTTGCTGAGAAAGGCGTGACGTAAGGTGCGCACACACACACACACACACACACACACACACACACACACACACACACACACACACACACACACACACACACACACACACACACACACACACACACACACACACACACACACACACACACACACACACACACACACACACACACACACACACACACACACACACACACACACACACACACACACACACACACACACAATTATATTAACTTGTTTACTTCTTGTCCGAGACTCCACCATGTTCAAACAAATCTATGCCAGTCTGGGGATGAAGAAAGGAGAGAGAGACTCAACCTACTGGAATCTGAAGTCAAATGTCTACTGTTTGCTGATGATCTGGTGCTTCTGTCACCAACCAAGGAGGGCCTACAGCAGCACCTAGATCTTCTGCACAGATTC